>NC_053400.1:35255045-35626355 GCF_016859285.1 Xiphias gladius | reverse complement strand
TTGACAAGCTTTCCAGCACCCACATTTTCACGCTGTCAGACCTGCCTGTTTAGCTGGGCTCTGCAGTTTTTAAGATCATTTTCAGATCAAAGGCCAGTTTTGACAATGTGCCCATCTTTTGAAGATCAAAGACTTCTTTGAAATTGGGTGCTGTAATAGGGCTATCCTATGAAAATACATGGGGGTTTCAGTCAGGGTTCTTCACTTTTGTGTAAATTTGAGGAATGCTGGGATATGCACAATAGGGAAGTTATATTTGGATTGGACGGTTATCAGGCATGGTTTTCATTGGCTGGCTACATGAGAAATGAATCATGGGAGTATAACAATTTCTAGACCCGCGAGTGTAACCTGTATGTCCAAAAAGTATTATTCGGAAGGTTTCTTTTTAATTTTATGTCAAATTGAAGAATTATGCTAATAATATTTTGGCAAAAAGTATAGTTTATACTCACTAGCTCATATATTTAGAAGAACTAGTATCTAATAAAATTAAAATGATAATTTGATTAACAATGATAAAGATCAATACTGTCTCTACCAATGCCCTCACACTGTCTCTCTCTACAGGCCAGGGGATAAAGCTAAGTAGGTAGAAAGTGCTGATGAAATCTGCACCCAGAAAAGTGTAATAATAAATTACCACAATGATATTGCAAGAAGCAGAGGATAGGGAAAAAGTTGCATTATTACCATGCTGGTGTATATAAGCCATCCAGCTATCTTCTGTCTTCTTAGTACTGGTACCAGTGTTGTGCATAACACACAGAAATTCTCATATTAGCTTGCTGTCCTTTGCCTCTTCCTTTCTCACAAGGCCCAGCTTCTTCCTCATGATACAAAGGTAGAAAGCTTCATATGTGAGCATAAAGTCATACAGGATAGCTCCTGCCTCAGCTACATCCAGCTCAGAGCCCAAGGCTTCACTAAGCCGAGCCAGGTTCCAGCGGCACAAAGACGGCTGGGCTTGGTATGAGTAACGTCTTCTTTTGTCTGAGGCATTGCAGATAAAATCTGGATCAAATCAGACACAAAGGTGGGTTACTTTTCATATACAGTATATAATTATTATCCTCTTTCTAGTTACTCTTTGTCAACACAGATGGTATTCTTAATTTTACTGAGGCATAGGTGAAAATAATATATTTTTTTAAGTTTAACATAAATTAGTGGAGCAGAAGATATTTTTTTCAGATTGTGAGTAATCTAAATGTAAAGAAGACACTTTCTTTTAAGTGCACATGACAATGATTTTCACTTTCAGCATCTCACCTGTCCATGAAACCGAAGGGGCCATAGTCCAGAGTAGACCCAAGATGCTCATGTTGTCAGTGTTAAAGGACACCATGGCAAAAACCAACACATTGTCACTTGGCTACAAGCTTGGCGGTTCACATCATCACCTGGTAATAGATAAGTCAAATTTAATGATCAAAATGCTAAAGCACCAGCATAAATTAAACCAGTTAAAACGGAGACTGACTCCTAAGCAGGATTCTAAGTGTATGACTATATAACATGTTGTCAACAAACACCTAATTTCTCACCTCTCTGAAAAAAGCCGTATTTCTGTCTTTCTGGTTTCTCTGGGCCTGCTGAATGCTAGGATAGAAGGTCTCAATGACATAATCCAGTAGCTGAGTACGAATGTCCTGCTGCCCTACACTGGGACCCTGCAGGCCAGAGAATTCATCTTGGCCCATAAAGATCTCAAAGGATCCAAACCTTAAAAAAAGGAATGAGAGACTTATTAAAATGCCCATATTTTTCCAGTTACCACTTTGACAGAAAGTTTTTGTAAACTGTTAGAAGTCTGAAAACACTTCAAACCTGATGAAGGAAGGGGCAAGACGCAGGACGGCCGAGCAGCGCTCAGGAATGTCCTGGCCACTGCTGAGTGGATCTCACTGCACAGGAACTCTCTGATGCTGAAGTGAAGCACCTTCCTGCCATCACCATCTCTGAGAAAATTGAAATGTGGTTCTCACACATTTGTTGGATATTCAGCTCTGATTAACCAGTCAGTTAATGAGTCAGGTAGTAAACTGCTGGTACTAGAAATATGTTGAAAGTTGTCTTTTGTTGCAGAATCTGACATGTAATGTTTTGTGTAAGCCAGGTAAATTAATTCACATATTTCATAAAAATAACTGGTATAGTGATAAACAAGACACTGAGAGGCATGTCATGGAATGTGTCAACAGTGTGTAGATACTGGTTCCCTTGGACAATGAAAATAACAATTATAAGGTTGTCTCAACACTTGCTTACTCTTGCTGCTACAATGTATATATTTAAAAAATGATTTTGTGCATCTCTTTGACTGCTTAGCAACTGACAGGCAACCTGCAAACTCCCCTCCATTTTTTTTTCAGTGAATTTAAAGTATTAAGAGCAAGTAAGTTTTAATGGTGGTAGTTGTGTCATAAGCAAAACTTGTAACCAGTTTCCTCAAATGGGAAACTTTTAATTAAAAAAGTCACTCCACTAAACAAGGCCCACTTAAAAAAACTCCATCCTTTCAGGGCCCTAACACAAAACCCTCCCAACCCCTAAAAACACCTTCCAGACATCCTCAAGCCAAACTCTACCTGCGAAGTTACCTTATTAAATCAACAGAAAAAACCTAATATCAGACACTAAATGATTCTTATTATCTGCCATATTCCAATTTTTATCCTTTTTCACCAGAGATCAGTGGCATGTGACAAGCCTCCCAACACCCACATTTGCATATTCTCAATATGGCTGAGCTCTAGAATTTCCATGATCATTTAAAGGTCAAAAGACAGTATTGAGAATGTATCTGTTCTTTGAAGATCAAAGATTTCTTTGAAGTTAGGTGCTGTAATAGGGCTATGCTATGACAAATACATAGGGGTTTCAGTCAGGGGTCTTCACTTTTGTGGAATTTTGGGGAATGCTGGGATATGCACAACAGGGAAGTTATATTTGGATTGGATGGTTATCAGGCATGGTTTTCATTGGCTGACTACATGAGAAATGAATCATGGGAGTATAACAATTTCTAGACCCGCGAGTGTAACCTGTATGTCCAAAAAGCATTATTCGGAAGGTTTCTTTTCAATTTCATGTCAAAAAGAAAAGTTATACTGATAATACTTTGGTAACAAGTATAGTTTATAGCTACCAGCTTAAAACACTATCTACATACAATGTGCAATAGTTTATCAGTATGTTTAAGTCATGAGATGTTGTGTTAGAATTCTTGTAGTTTAGGGATGATGCAGTATAAGTGAGGGAAAGAAGTATTTAGACAAAATTCAACAAGAGGAATTTATCTGTTGCAAACAGCATTTTCTCACAAAAGATTTTATGTACATTAGCAATAGTTAATTTTCAATTAATTACACATTGTGCCTTGTTTTTCTTCACCAAAGTTCAGATTTTTTACTTTTCATTCACTATGTATTTGATGGACTGTATTTTTTATAGTTTATAATATGGCTATTTGGCAGACTCAGAAATATGAAATTATGAATTATGTCAAATAACTTACACTGTTCATTAAACCTTAAAAAAAAGTTGTGTATATTTGGATCTGTTCCTTGGTTTGGCTACATTTTTCTCTGATGATGGCTAACTTTTACATTAGAAAGCACTTTAATGGAGCCATTTTATAATTTTACATATTTTTACTGTTACTTAAAGACATTAGATATTTTGCTGCTTTTGATTAATTTCACAAAATATCCTCAATGACTTTGTTGGAAATACAAAAATAGTACTTAACCCTAACCCCCCCGCCCCACTTTCAAGCTAACCTATACCTTTAAAGTTAACTTACCTAATCAATGGAAAGACTCCAATACCAAACACTGAGGAACTCTATCTGATCTTCCATACCCTTCTTTCTTTTCTCTATCTTCAGGGCCAAATAGCATTTGGCAAGCCCTCCAGCACCCATTTTGCAGGGTCTCAAGCTAACCTCTCTGTCTGGGCTTTAGAGTCTTTATGATCATCTTTAAATCAAAAGCCAGCACTGGGAATATGCCTGCCCGTAGAAGATCATAGACTTCTTTGAAGATGTTTATTTGAACTTCTCAATTCTGTTGAGAATGCTTGGAAGTCGCTTACAGGGAATTAAACCCCTTATTGGCTTGGTGTACGGGACACAGTACACTGCCCTGAAAGTATGTATATATGCATATATACATACACAAATTAGTATATATAGGAATGAGTATATATGTGTAGATGTGTATGTATATATATATATATATATATATATATATATGTATCATGTGGATATGTGCACATGTGTATGTGTATATGTATATGTGTGTGTATATGTATATGTATATCTATATAGATATAGATATATATATATGTATGACTTAATGGCATTTCTTGGGGTCGTGCAGTGTATGGGACACAGGAAAATGCTTAGGAAATTGGGATTAGGATGGGGATCCTGGGGGACTAAGGAGGCAGTACTGGTTCACAGCTGGCCTGGGTCCTTCCTGTCCTTTAGGTGGCTGGGAAGGCAGCGCTCAGTCATGGCTGGTCCTGGTCATTCCTGAGGGGGGGGGCACCCAGGGTTTCACTGGGTTTGTGTTGCTTCAGAGATGACAAAGGAACCATGGGATTTTAGAGTTTCAACCCTGCTTGGCCAGGGTTACGGCTAGAGCTACCTAGCGGTGTTAACAACTGGTCTGTGTTGGTCAGGGGGTAAGTATGCAGCCCCCCCAGGTTTCAACTCTAGGAATAGCATGTGGGGTGTGTGGTCCAGGGCAGCGGGACCTTAATCGTGGCCCGGTCTTCCATGAGGGATAGCCTCACCAATTCAACAGCCCCTACTGCACTACTATTCTGACTTTCCCCCAACAAATTGAACTCCTTCAAATTTTTTCACATCTCCCAAATTCTCCATCCCCTAGTCCAGTTTAGGTGACTAGGCCATGGGTGCACCGGGACCTAGGCACTTTTACGATGGCCTTTCTTTGATACATCGACATACCTTTCTCTTACAATCAGCTAACCCTCCTCCCTTCAATTGGACTCGTGTATCATTAGTACACGCCCCCCAAAACTCCTGGATTCCACAGTAGACTTGCCTCCATGGGACTCCTACGTCATCACTGGAGATGTTAAAGCACTTAACAGGCCCTTAAATTCCCCACTCTGGACGGGTGTAACATCCAATTACTTTGAAACAAATCCTACAACCTTACTCTACGCCTTTATCCTGAACTTAGCCCCTTAAACAAGTAATAATTCTGCGCTGGATACATACCAAATTACCTTTACACATTTGAACCTACTTGAGCAACAAGACTCCAATTGGCTATGGGACACTCTCCGGGGTTTGCTCAACCTCAGCAGGAACTTCCTCAGGTTAAGGTCTCTAGTGATAATGGCCGAAACACTCGATGATCTTGGGATCCACTACAGATGAGAGTCCTAAGATTCAAACAATGGAAAGATAGGAACTCTAAAAACCTTCCCACTCTCTTAATTAATCTTGACTTGCGAATGTACCTTACAGTTCCGTTACCCACCGTTAGGGATTCCGACTTACCATTCCTCTCTTCACCTGAACACCAGAACACAGCATCATGGGAAAACAAGACTTTTCACAGGTGAGGTGAATAGGACAAAATTAGACAACAGGAGGCCAATAACAGGAAAATCAACTGAAATGACCTTCTTATGAGGAGTTTTCTCTGCAGTTCCCAGGGTCGTGCGGTGTAATGGGACACGGGATACTGCTTTTTGAGGATGGCATAAGGAACCTGTGTGACAGGAACCAAAGAGGTCCTGGAGTTTCGGCCCTGCTTGGCTAGATGATCAATGATGGAGTACATTGAGTATAAACCATCCCCTCTTAATTTAACCTAACAAACATAAGGGCTCCATTGCTCTCGTTATGGAAATCCATTTTATCCTTTGTTCTCTCCCTTTCTTCTTCTTCTTCTTCTTATTTCCTCTACCTTTCTAATGAGGGGGGGTTTGCACACAGGCCCTGCTGAGGGTGTCTAGTTATAATGGCCGAAACACCTGAGGATCCTGGGGTCTACTACTGACATGTCCTAAAATTTACTTGGTTAACCCACCACTTTGGTTTGGATAGCCTCAGGATACAGTCTCTGCTGGTTCACAGGTGTGTTTTGGTGTGCCACTCCCATTTTCGGACGTATAGTTATATAGATTCGTCTGGGGGTTCTGCTTCTCCTGTTTTCTTTTCTGGTGTAAGTTGGCACACAGTTGGGGAACGCTGTAGTGACATTCGCCAGCCTGTGCCTTGCCTTTGGTTCTCCAAACCAAACTGTGTAGTCGTCAGACGTCACATTGAGATAACTTCATAACGCTAACTCAAACCCCTCTATCCCCCTAACCCAACCCTAACCATAGCCCCCTAGCAGTTTGTTTTGAACGCATACCCCTGTCTGGGGAGCAGGGGGTGTTTTACAATGACTGTTTGGTCATGGGCCAGCCTTTGGGACAGTGCATTGCCTGTGGCTCTCTACTCCAAACCGTGTAGTTGTCAAAGGTCACATGGAGAGCCATTGAGATAACTGGGGTTCCTTTAAAACTCAAGTGCTGCCTAAACGCTTTTACGCTCTCTCTCCTCTATCTGTCCTGCCATAGTGGGTGGAGGCAAGGGCGGATACGGGGTAAACCTAAGCTGTCTTGTTGAAATGTAGATATACTCCCATTCCCTTTCCGACACAGACAGCCGCCCACCATGAGCCAGGTTCTGTTCAAGGTTTCTACCTGTTAAAAGGGAGATTTTCCTTGCCACTGTAGCCAAGTGATTGCTCATGGGGGAATGTTGGGTCTCTGTAAATATAACTATAAAGAGTACAGTCTAGGCCTGCTCTATATAAAAAAGTGTCCTGTTATGATTTGGCACTATATAAATAAAATTGAATTGAATTGAATTACGTTAATTTACTAATTGGTAACTGTATTTTCACAATAATATTGTGCATATCTCAAATAAACAGAAACAGCAGGCTGTGAAGATTATTTATCAAGAGCATTCTCCTTATTTTGTCAAAAAAGAAAACACACAATAAACATTGTGGTTGGGTGATGCAATTCAAAACACGTTAGCTATTAAGGCTACTGGTTACATAAACTGAGTAATCCTTTTAACATCTAGCATGCAGTCTTTTGAATTATAAAACATCTCCTGCAGGTTGCTTTCTGTTGGTTTTGTTCCATTACTGCTCCTTCCACCAACACTTAATCACTGAAGGGGTTAAAAGGCTTAATGTCTATGAAAAACAAAGAAGTCCCGTACAAAACACAAAGAAGTAGGAAGTAAGTAAAATTTAACAGAATTATTCATTAATTCTTAAAATGCACTGCAATATTCTCAGTAAGTCCCAAACTCAAGAAGATTAAGTATAAACAGACCAGTAAACTAACCCTAACCCTAACCCCTAACCCCTAACCCTACTTGATCCTGGGGTCCACTACTGATGATGTGTCCTAAAGTTCAAATATGATCATACGATTTGGATATATTCAACTAGGACTATGAAAATTATGTGTTTAGAGGCAGAAGTTGAATTAAGAGTGGATAGGTTATGCGCTATGTAATATTTAGGGTGAGTTTGCCTTTTGTTGGCCATGGGGAGATCAGCTGTTGCAGTGACAGGTTAGAATCCAGCTTTGCAAGATGCCAGGCCAAACTTAAGTTGACAAAATTTAGTAGGTGTCCGAGTTCTCTGCCCCACTTAGGACAAAGGTTTCCCGGGTGTGGACGTTTTTGTTGTTAGGGGAAGTTGCTCCCCGGGTCAGGGAGACTGTTGTCGGGCATGGGAGGATAGTTTGTCCTGGTGTCGGAACAGCTTTATAAGGTTTACAGAAATCCTATGCAAATTAAGATTTTGGAGAATACAGCAACCCCCTGTGTGGTCTCCAGGGTGAACTGCAGCCATTTCTCAGGTAAGGATTCCTGAGACCCTTGTTGTCTTGGCCTGGAAATTTGATCCCATTCATGTTCAATGGGAGTGAGCCCTGTTGACTAGATTTGCAAATGCCTTGCAACAAACGTCTTTGGAAAAATTCCATACAATTTTCGGAACTGTTCACATTGGCCGGGTGGATGAGTCTGGCCCCATAAACTTATGAAAGTGACCTTGTAACACCTTACCTATAACCCTTTCTCCAACTGAATGGGTTAGCCCATTTTGCCATGAACTGATCCAAAGACAAATAAGCAGAGAGAACACACATACTAGAATCAAAAATGAAAGTAATTTATTAAAGTGAACTATTTACATTAATAAGTCAACATTGTAAGGGACAAATCACTAAACTCAGTAATGTGGGAAATGCCTGGAAAAAAAAAAGAGACTGAGTAGGCCAGCTTTTAAAGTTTCCCCAGCCCATCAGCCCAGGTGAACCTCATCTGTCTGATGACCTCCCATCTGCTTGGCTGCTTCCTGAAAGGGGAGGAGAAAAGAGCAAGCAAGACAGGCCAAGCAGAGCAGTAAAACAGGAGGGTTATTACAACACTTTTGTATCTCTGTATAGTTTAGCTGTATATGAGTATAGTTGTGTATCTTTTTTTTTTTAATAAAAAGAATCTTTATTCAACAAGAATGGGGTTTTTTTGTTGTTTTTTTTTTTTTTTAAACATACAGAAAATTTTTGACCCTAACCCACCTCTTTAACCTCTACGCCACAGCAGCCCTTTACTTTTTTGAGTGTTGTATAGTTATGTCCTGGTGTGTCTAGTTGTGTACCTGAGTGTAGTACAGCAGCCAACACTAAAGACCAACAGCCCAAACAAAACTCCTGCGACCAGCAGTTGATATGGGTGACCAAAACAAAACGCCTACGGCTGATGCTTAACTGTAGTGGCTGATGCCAAAAGACCTCAGCCAAAGCTCAAAAACACAGCCAACAGTACGTAACTGCTGCTGAAGCTTAGCACCCTTGGCCCATACTAATCACCTGCATCTGAAAAACTTGTGGCGGACAAAAAAAAAAAAATCACATCAGATGCTCAACACCCGCTGCTGACAGAAAGAACCGTACCAGACGCTCAACAACTACAACCAAAACTACACTAGCACAGCTGACACTGAACCCCCATGGCCTATGCAACATACTCTCAACTTCTAATACCTCTAACCTCAATATGGTCTCTAAATACCTGCAGCTGACATTAAACGGCCGTGACCGACAATAAACACCCATAATGATACCAAACAACCACAGCAGATGCTCAACACCTGCAGGCAAGAGTTACCCCCTGCAGGTGACAGCAAACCGTACACCTTTCACTGTCTCTTAACACCTGTGGCCAACACTAGACACTCGCAACTGTGTGTATAATTGTGTACCTGAGTGTAATCTAATTGGGTTCCAGTGCATGTAGTTGTTTATGTGAGGGTAGCTTGGCGGTTAAAACTGTACAAGGATGGCCCAAACCAAACTCCTGTAACCAGCAAGCGTGTTTCAGATTGGTATTAAAAATCAGAGCACCTCCTCTCCTAACAACCTAACATGCCTAAGTAGTACCTACTGTGGATTTTCAGTGCACTTCTTTGACTGTTGTCCTTGCACTGTTGAACAGATTTAGTACTTACTACCTACTTCATGGTCTCCTACCGTACTGAAGCTTTCGTGTTTTCCCTCACTTATAAAAGCATATGCCAGATAAGTAAATGGAAATGCTGCATTTCTTCTGATGACAGTGAAATAAATGGAGTTTGATCATTTAAATCAGAACCTGACAGTAACTCCTGCTCGGTTTTATGAGGTCATCCAAACAACAATTTTTTTTCTTCAAAAACACAGCACAGTTTGCTAAACAACTGGCTGGGTTTGACATGTTTTCTTTAATGACAGTGAAAATTATTAAACACAAAAATGTAAAAGGGTTTACATGAGAATTGTAGCTAAAGCCTGTCAGAGAATAGAAGTTTATAAAATCCACTCAGTGAAACATGAGTGCTGTTCATATCTTATTTTCATAGACTAAATGAAGATGATAGAGTATAAATGTTATAAATATCTGGCACCTTTTGTCCATCATTTTATCTGTAGACAGTGAAGAGTCAAGATATGATATGAAACCATCACAAAACCTCACATCAAGTTCAGTAACTGAAGACAGAGTCAGATGGAGCAGGTGAATGTGTTACTTATCTGCTGTAGTCATTACATGATTAAAACATTTAGTTCAAATACATGATTCGTATGTCCCTCTCAGGCAGTTGTCATAATAATTATCCTCAAAGCAAACACCATCTTCAGATGAAATGTCTGACTGTGTGTATTGTCCGTCATTCTCAGCTGTGACGGCTTAATATTGGATTTAAACTATAAGTCTGGTCATACTGAATATTTTTCTTTTTGTCAACAAATCCCATGCTCGGACTTAAAACAACAAGTATTGTGTATTAATATCTCTGAATATAAACTAGCAAGTATTGTGTGTATACTGTATCTTATTCCTCTGTGCCATAGAGTTCCACTTTTGTCCAAAAACAAAAGTGTTGTCTAAAAACACACCAGTGAGCCAAACTGTTGCACTGGGTAACATGTTCCTTCATCACCATGAACATACACATATTTTGACTCACTCCCACATACACCGTCCTGCTGCCCCAAATACTCACCACTGCAACAATTGTGGATTATTCTGCCACTGGAAATTGTCCCCTACAAATGCACTGTTTCTTCCTGTTTGATATAAACTACAGTGAGTAGCTGTTTTAGTAAATTACTGAGCCCTTTTTTGGATTAAACTATATATTTGTAGGGTTTTTATAAGATTTATGTCTTCATTAGGAAACAAAGGGCTTGGAGCTGAGAGCCACAGAAAAAGTAAGGTGGTCAAAGTCTTGAGAGATGGACTATGGATTGTTGTTTTAGTCTTCCAAGTGGAATGTAACTAAGTACAATTCCTCACGTACTGTGCTTAAGTACAAATTTGAGGTACTTGCAGTTTGCTTGAATAATTTTATAAACTGCTATTTAATACTTCTATTGTACTACATTTGTCTGACAGCATGATTTACAGGTTCCTTTACTGATAAGAACAAAACATATGATTAATAGTAATAATAAATATGAAATCTGCCAAAATGTTATTTTATGATGGATATATTTCTACATTAAGTACTTTTATATTAAATACCATAAGTACATTTAGGTGATAGAAACTTCTGTATGTTCACTTAAATACCATTTAAAATGCAAGACTTTTATTTGTAACCCAGTATTTTTACAGTGTGGTATTACTACCTTTAAAGTAAAGGATCTGAATATGTCTTCCACCCTGGTCTTTCAATGTGATTTGTTGACAGTAAGAAAATTCTGATTATTTTCAGCCTTGTCCTTTAACATTTCTCTATAAAAGTAAAATTTTTGTTAATTGGCTTAAATACTCGGCAGGACATAACACAAATAAAAACAAGAAAAGGTGCAGCTCAATATAAAAACACTCACAATGTGAATTCACTTCCGTTATAAAATTCAATAGAAAACACATTCTGCTTTTATAAAGCAAAAGCTTTCTTTGTTTCTCATCATATTTAAAGTTACACTGTCACATGTTGCCATGACAACATCTGATCTGCTGAGGGCGGGGCTCAAGGATACCAATGAGCATCCATTTGTCTGTCCAACACTTTGATCCACAACCAAATATCTCAACATCTCCTGGTCAGATCATCAATAAAAAACAGGTATCTAAATATTTAACAATCAGCTCATCAATAACAGACATATCTAAACATCTACCAATCAGATCAACAATAATGGACTGATATCTAAACATCTATAAACAATTGTGGATTATTCTGCCACTGGAAATTGTCCCCTACAAATGCACTGTTTCTTCCTGTTTGATATAAACTACAGTGAGTAGCTGTTTTAGTAAATTACTGAGCCCTTTTTTGGATTAAACTATATATTTGTAGGGTGTTTATAAGATTTATGTCTTCATTAGGAAACAAAGGGCTTGGAGCTGAGAGCCACAGAAAAAGTAAGGTGGTCAAAGTCTTGAGAGATGGACTATGGATTGTTGTTTTAGTCTTCCAAGTGGAATGTAACTAAGTACAATTCCTCACGTACTGTGCTTAAGTACAAATTTGAGGTACTTGCAGTTTGCTTGAATAATTTTATAAACTGCTATTTAATACTTCTATTGTACTACATTTGTCTGACAGCATGATTTACAGGTTCCTTTACTGATAAGAACAAAACATATGATTAATAGTAATAATAAATATGAAATCTGCCAAAATGTTATTTTATGATGGATATATTTCTACATTAAGTACTTTTATATTAAATACCATAAGTACATTTAGGTGATAGAAACTTCTGTATGTTCACTTAAATACCATTTAAAATGCAAGACTTTTATTTGTAACCCAGTATTTTTACAGTGTGGTATTACTACCTTTAAAGTAAAGGATCTGAATATGTCTTCCACCCCTGGTCTTTCAATGTGATTTGTTGACAGTAAGAAAATTCTGATTATTTTCAGCCTTGTCCTTTAACATTTCTCTATAAAAGTAAAATTTTTGTTAATTGGCTTAAATACTCGGCAGGACATAACACAAATAAAAACAAGAAAAGGTGCAGCTCAATATAAAAACACTCACAATGTGAATTCACTTCCGTTATAAAATTCAATAGAAAACACATTCTGCTTTTATAAAGCAAAAGCTTTCTTTGTTTCTCATCATATTTAAAGTTACACTGTCACATGTTGCCATGACAACATCTGATCTGCTGAGGGCGGGGCTCAAGGATACCAATGAGCATCCATTTGTCTGTCCAACACTTTGATCCACAACCAAATATCTCAACATCTCCTGGTCAGATCATCAATAAAAAACAGGTATCTAAATATTTAACAATCAGCTCATCAATAACAGACATATCTAAACATCTACCAATCAGATCAACAATAATGGACTGATATCTAAACATCTACCAATCAGACAATTGATATACGTCCTGATCTTGTCCTTGCTCTTCAGAGGATAAAACCTTTTAGATGTTAATGACTCCATGGTCTTTTCTGTAGCGCCAGCCCCAAGGACAAATTGTACAGTTTTAGCTCTACTACTGTTCAGACTCAAAGAATTAATAAAAAATGTATTGGCTGTAATGAGCTCTGTGGCCTGTAGGGATCAGTAACATCAATACAGACTGTTAATACTGTAATTTTTCACCACAGGAGGTCATGTGCTTCCAAAACGTTTAAAAGTTTGAAGCAGCATCAGCAGGAAGCAGGTCTGTCAGGCATCAACTGATTTTCTGTTGCTTTGGATTAAAGCAGTCAGAAAGTTATTCGACTCCTGCTGTTGTCCACATGTGAAGAGACATATAGACTCTAAAGAACAATAACATTAAACCAGTCAAACAGATTCCTGGGAAGAACATGGAGACAAATCTGTTCAGGACTGAAGGTTCGTTTAAAATATTCTGTCATCACTTCTGGGTCACTTTGAATGAGGAAGTGACATTCACTTCATGTTGCCGCTTCCTGACGGTGTTGTTCAGGTTCTCTGGCATCATCGGTTTTCAGACGACAGGACCAACCTTTCACATGTCTTCATAAAGCAGCATGCCATTGAAGATGGTGAGAGGCTCCACAGAGTGAGCCAGTTTGCCCATCACCAGGTCAACGCAGACTGTGTCTTGAGTCTGCAGAGGCAGGATGATGCTGAAGACGGCCAAAGAGCCTGGAGTAGTTTTAGCCTCAGCCACAGGGTTGTTCTCTAGGCCTTCAGGCTGGTATCCTCCAGAGTCCACCCGGGCCATGCCATAGTTAGACTTTGACAGAACTGCCTCGATCTTCTCATTCTTATGGCCTGTCAGGATGGCACTGAAGAAGTAATGTCCGTCTACAGGGGCAGTGAAAATACCTGAAGGAGACAGATCCACAGTTAAATCTAAGACTAACACCAGATCAAAACTGGGAACATTTCAGTGATTGAAAGATCAAATTAAATATTTGTGTGAGATCTAGAACAGAGGTGAGATATTCATCAAAGCTTGATTTACTTCCCACTCCCTAGGAGCAGCTGCAGGTGATACATTCAAAGACTCTTTATTTGACATCATCATCATGACTTAATTACTTAAACAGAAAACAAGCTGCTTTCTTTTTTATTTGTTTGACTGCCATCGGGTTTTGTAATCAGCTTGCGTGTTGATGTTGAACAGTTTTGATGTGGATTTATGTGCAACTGGTAAATGGTCACACTGATAAAGCAGTTTTATCCAAATCTCTTTACATTTTGCCTCCCATCCACACACTCAAACACACTGATGGCAGTGAGCTACCATACAAGCTGCTGGTCTGACCATCAGGAGCTGTTTAGGGTTCAGTGTCTTGCTCAAGGACACTCTGACATGTGGAGAGGAGGAGCTGGGGATCGAACTACCAACCATGTGATTAGTGGATGACCTGCTCTTCCTGCTGAGACACAGCCGCTCTGAAGTTTACCTGTTCTTGGGTCGTAAAAGTCTCCTTCATTGACAAAGATCTTGTCAAAGACGATGGTTCCAGCTCTGTCCATGGCAACAGTGAGGGCAGCAGAGAATGACAGTCTGGTTACATGAGCATCAGCACCAGGCATACCTGAAAACACATAGAGACACACGCATAGAAAAATAATAATGTGTATAACCACAGCACTGCAGAGTGAAGCAGCACTAACGACAGATTACAGATGTTATCAGCCATGTCAGCCTGTTACTGCTGTGACACTTTATTCTTGAAAAATTACGTACCTGGTTCACCTTTGGGACCTGTAAGAACCAGGGCAGATGTTAGAAAAGGCTAGAGAAACATTCTGTTTTGGTTCATATGAACGATAATAGTAAATGTAGACATTTAGATGGTAAATTTTAGCTCTTTACAAATGAACCTTATATATTGAGGATCCAGTTATTCAATAATAACTCCATGTCTATAATATCTACCTCCCACAGCCTTCATCAGGCTCTTTCTTCCTGTATCATATCAGGATAAATACAAATTATCTGTACCGGGCAGACCTCGTGCTCCACTCTCTCCTTGTCGTCCAGGAGGTCCAGAGGGCCCCTGGGGACCTGGCAGTCCATTGAAGCCTCTTTCTCCTGGGGGTCCAGGGGGACCAGGAAGGCCTGTGTAATGATATGAATAATATGAAAAGACAATGAAGACAAAGCTGGAAGCTTCTTCACTGGCATACAGTTATTCAACCCTAATTTTAGTATTTTATACACATTTTCCCCAATAAGTCATGGTGACACACTAATTGTGGAAATTCTGACTCTCTAATGAATTTAAATAAATTTGAGTGGGTTTGAACATGGCTTTGCCATCAGAGTGTGCGAAGGTGAAGCCGACCAAGTTTAAAAAGGTTAAAAAGCTTCATAAATCCACACAAAATTAAGCAATATTACCCATCATTTCTTCTGTCTTAAAGTCTTCTTGTTTACCTTGACATAGCTAGCTAGAGAGAGGTGGTTAATCATCAGGATAGGTCCTTTAACTCCCACATAAAACAAACTTCAAGGACTGCAATTTTTTACCTACGTAACATTGATATAACAAAACGTAACAAAAACGAATCCATGCTTTTGTTGCTTCTAGCCTGGATTATTGTAATTCCTTATTAGGCTGCAAGTCACTAAATACACTCGAGCTGATCCAGCATGCTGCAGCACAAGTACTGACAGGAACTAGGAAAAGAGATCATATTTCTCCTGTGTTAGCATCACTGCATTGGCTCCCTGTAAAATCCAGAATACAATTTAAAATCATCCTCATCACCTACAAAGCCCTTCATGGTCAGGCACTATCATATCTTCAAGACCTCATAGTACTCACAGTGTCTGTTGATGATAGTAGTGTTTGTGCACTAATTTAACGGAACACTCCGCTCTCAAAAGGCAGGATTACTTCTGGTTCCTAGAATCTACGAAAGTAGAATGGGAGGTAGAGCCTTCGGCTATCAGGCTCCTCTAATGTGTAACCTTCTTCCAGTTTGGGTCCAATTTGTCTTGAACCAACAGCTTAGTTACGCTGCTATAGGCCTAGACTGCACTGGGACTTCCCATAATGCACTGAGCTCCTCTCTCCTCTTCTCCCTCTCCATCCATACGTATTCATATCCCGTCAATGCTTGTTACAAACTTAGCTTCTTCTTTCTCCTGTAGTTTTGCGCTTTCTCATCTCTCTCCTCTCTCTTCCTGTCACTTTTATGCAGGTATTTCTGCCTCTGGAGCTGCAGAGTCTGGATCTGTAACTGCAAACCACCTACTGTCCCCATGGTCCTGCTCAAGACGCACTGCTTTAATACTTATCATCATCATCATCATCTATTGTTATTATTATATCTTGTCTAATTATTATTATTCTTATTATTATCCCTATTATCATAATTATTAGCTTTATTATTATACATCTTTATGTGGAACCTGCATTGTGTTATGTTCTCTTTCCTCCTGCACCCCCCTCACAATCAATGTCTGTCCAGACTCATAATATACGTAGTGGAAACATTGAAGGATTTTAATAAAAATGTATTAAGTGTATTTTATCATCATCGGCATATGAATTCTCATTATGGCCATTTGTTAAGGCCAAAAATGTGTGTAAGTCCAAGTAAATGTTCCCTAACAGCGATCCTGAGATTGCATTCACGAGAATGGGATGGATGTGAGGCCACAGTGACCCTAACCTTTGACCACCAAAATCTAATCATTTCATCCTTGAGTCAAATTGAACATTTGTGCCAAATTTGAAGAAATTCACTCCAAGCGTTCCTGAGATATTATGTTCTCGAGAAAGGGGCGGACGGACTGACAACCCGAAAACATAATGTCTCCATGCACGGCTATTGCCGGCACAGTGGCTTAAAAACAGATTTGTTGATGGATTTTATGTGCGATTCAGATGAAAGTGCCTTTGAAGTAAGCCAGATGGAGCAGCCACTATAGACAGAACCAGATAATCAACCCTCAGGAGTATGGACTTGAACACACCAACCATGAGTTTTGTTTTGTTGGTGGTGTTTAGCTTTAGCTTGTTGGATGTCATCCAATTAGGGTTAGCAAACCATGGATGGTCTTAAATTAGTACTGGTTCCTGATTAGTCAGGACCATGAACTGAAGTCTGTGATGTGTTGTAACTTATTTATTCACTTATTTGAGAATTAACATTTTTAAGTTGAAAAGTTTAAATCCTGAACTTTACAGTGTTACTGTGTGTGCGTTTACAGGGAGATAACAGTGATGGAAGCTGGTTTATACTTTAACATTTTTCCTTCTGTATGAATGCTGTTGTCTCCGAAGTCTGTCTGATTTATGTTCAATAACTAAAACACAGTTTCACTCTTTGTGGTGGAAAAATGTTTCCTGAGGAGTTGATCTCATATGATAAATTTGACATGATATATTGCACGAAAACTGAAGAAAAGATTGACCTTTAGTCAAGTCATCATTGCCAGAAATCTGAAAATATGAAGAAATTACATTTTAAACATTATGAAAGTTGGCTGCAGTAATTTGCTTAAGGACTTACACAATCAGCGTGTTAATACATGTGCCTGATAGTTAAAGACTTAATTAGAAGAAGAGTGTGATCCATGTTGGTCACTAAAACTGAGTCAAATCACAAAAAATTAAAATACTGGTGTTGAGCAAAAGTGGGTTTTGGCATTTCACTCAATCTTTTAAGAATAATTACTTTTATTTGAGGACTAAGTCAAAGCAGCTGAGAAAAAAACAGAAAAGTAAAGAAAAGTAAGGTAAAAATCTGAAACCTGATTCTAACCATCACTGTGTGGCTGAACAATTTGAAAAAAAAAAAAAAAAAAAAAGATTAGAATGAAATAGAACACAGTGGAGTCCAGCTCACCGGTCAGGTCATTCTCAGAGAAACTCTGAAGGTCTTTGAGAACTTGGTTCACACTCGAATTCAGGTGCTTCATCCTGCTGTGGACGTCATCCTGGTTCTTCTGAATAAAGTCCAGGATTCCTCCATGATGGATGACTGAGTCATTCAGACCAGAGACACATGACCACAAACTCGACACGTGTCGATTCAGTCCTGAACACGAGAAACATCAGAAAACAGGACACATTAAAACATGAGACACATAAAACATATCACAACAGGGGACACATTACAACATGTGACACATTAAGACACGGGACCAATCAAACACGGGACACATCACAGCAGGGGACACATCAAAAAATAGTAAACATTAAAAAACAGGACACATTGAAACACAGGGCGCATTTTAACATATCACAACATCACAGGACACATCACAATATGGAACACATTAAAAACACGGGACACTTGACAACATGGGACCCATCACAACACAGGACAAGCAAAAGGATGCATGACAACACAGAACACATTAAAACACAGGACACATCGCAACATCGGACATCTTTCAACAAGGGACACATTAAAACAGGACATATCAGAACATGGGACACATTAAGACAAGTGACACATGAAAATATGGAACACATGAAAACACAGGAAACACAGCAGGACACAGTAAATATCATTCTTGCTAATGTGTTAATAGACAGTCAGCTGATCAGGGTCCACTCTTTGCTTGAGGAGAGGAACTACAAGTCTCAGAATCATCCAATCAAAGGGCTTCAAACTGTGTTGCCAGGCAGATCATGGAGGGGTGAACTTGTTGGACAAATTCAGACCATTTAATAAGTTTACTTTCTGACTCCAACTCAGCCCTTTCAGAGTTGGACAGCCTTGTTCAATTTTTAAGTGATACTGTTGAAGTGCCCATGAGCAAGTCATATCAGAAGTTCCACTAGCTGAAATAAATACAGAAAACGCAATCAGAACGAACCATACCGTCCTTGATCTTGTGGATGGAGTCTGAGACGCCATCCAGCCTCCCACAGACCCCCTCCAGCTTTGAGAGCCTCTTCTCCAGCCCGTCTCCAGACCTCTTACAGTCTCCCATCTCCACCAGCAGTGTGCTCTCAAACCGCCGGATGTCACGGTCCGTTCCATCCAGACGGTCCCGGCTCTCCTCAATGTGCTCCGTCACCTCCTGCTGGATTTTGTCCAGCTCAGAGATTATTTTATCCTTGGTGTTTCCTGGTGGGAATCAGAGGATGAATGAGTGAAAATTAGCTGGGGAAGGTGAATTAATGAACATCGGTCAACGTTACTGAGTTCGACCTACCGAGGTCGGTGATGACACTGCCGTGTTTCTGCACCGTGTGTTCAAGCCCTTTCAAGGTGTCATTGATGGAGCTGAAGGTGAGGATGACCTCAGACAGTTCACCTTGCAGTGTCTTCAGCTGATTGTTGTTGACTGAGCCTCCGATCACACTGTGGCCGTCTAAAGGCTTCTCAGCATCCAACCCTGTTCCACGTCCACTAGTACCAGCACTACCACCAGTGCCACGAGTGCTACCAGACCCTGCACCTATTGGGTGTTTAGTTTGTGAAAAACTTTAGTTATCTTCTCATAAAAAAGTAATGTAAGCTCACATTAAAACATTTCCCAGCTAGTTCCGCACACAAGGAGGTTTATTTGAATGCTGCAGATGTAAGTCAGGGTTAGAGCTGCTTTTCTAAAAACTCTGTTATACAAAAAAAAAAAAAAAAAAAAAATCAGTTTCATTAATTTATTAAGAAGTTCCAGTGAGAGCTTTTCTAAATTACTGTATCTTCGAGTGTTTTTAATGTTGTGTGAATAACTGAAAATTTGGGGGGGGGGCTTTAGTGCTTGCACATGGGGAGAATGTTGGGTTTCTGCAAATATTACTATAAAGAGTATGGTCAAGACCTGCTCTATATGAAAAGTGGCCGGAGATAACATCTGTTATGATTTGGTGCTATATAAATAAAATTGAATTGAATTGATGTGAATTGAATTTGTGAAAGATCATTTAATTATTTGGTTTGACCTGTTGGTTTGTTCAGGTTGGTCTTACATTTGTCGGTGCACCTCCTGACGTCATCTCGCAGCAGGCGGACTTCATCCTGCAGATGTGAACAGATCTGGAAGCAGCCGTCTCTCTCTGAATCCAGTCTGATCTGGAGTCTGTTTATGTGACTCTGCATGCGCTCCAGTGCGTCCTGGGAGTGATTCTTCAGCCAACGCAGCGCGTCCTCCACCTTCCCACACAGCTCACAATCCTGCCCCAGCAGTTCCACCTCCGTCACAATTCGGTTGAAGTGTTCACCACGATCACCCGTCAGAGCCTTGATCTTACGGACATCATGGCTCAGGTCCAAAACCTGGATGTTGGTTTACACGTTAATCATGCTATTTCAACAGTAGTAACATAACTATTCAATTAACTTTAATTGAGTTTCTTTGAAAGACCTGAAATCAGTATCCCATTAAAGTAAGTCAATCATGGTTTAATCTTTTGGAATGGAGAAAATATTAACAAAGGATGAAGATGAAACATGGACCACATCATCAACTAAATCTGATCAATAATGTCTCCCCTTACATACATTAAATATTAAAGCCAGCTTCCTTAAAACATCTTTGTGTTTAATGTGAAGTTTTGAGAAAAACTGATTTGTTTTGACACTAAGAGTCTAGTCCAGTGTGACACTGATCCATTGTAATGCGAACATGTACATACAACTTTTTTTAAATTCTTTACTGCATTCATGTTGGTAAGAATCTGTTTTAAAAACAAAGATTGATTTTAAATGTTAAAAATATCTCCTTTTTGCATGCAGTTGTTATTACATTGATAATTTGATTCAAACATTGTTAATAAAGATCTAACCTTGTCGTAAAGAGAGTCTCCAGACACCGACAGGTCTTTTAGTCGAGTGTTGAAATGTCGAATCTGATCCTCGTTGGCCACCACTCTCCACTCCAGTGATTTCTCTGTTGTATTTTCTCTTTCTCCTCCCATCCCGGATAATCCTCCCCCTGTACCTCCCCTACTCCCTCCTCCTGTAATTACTCCTCCTCCTCCTCCTTCCCCTATCTCTGCTCCCCACCTTGCTCCCCACCTTCCCCCATCTCCTCGGTCACCACCTCCTCCTCCTCCTCCTTCAGGCCCTCCACAGCTGCACTTCTCCAGTCTCTGGTTCATGAGGGAGGTGTTGTTTTCCAGCTTCAACAGCCTCTTGTCATGATCACTCACGCTGTCCTTCACCAGTCCCACATCCAGCTCCACATCTGCAATCCTGAAGGCCTGGTCATCGAACCGGTCCAGGAACACGGTCCTCAGATCCCCCAGTTCTTTATGGAAGTAGTCTTTCAGGTCATTCTCCAGGTATGAGCAGCTCTGCTCAGTTTGCTGCATAGTGTTGTTAACCCGCCACTCCAGGTCCCTCAACCGATTGTCCAACATATCCTCCGTCACCACAGCATCCCTTCCACCTCCGCCCATTCCACTGCCACCACCAAAACCTCCTCCTCTGGACCCACTGTTCTCATTGCTGCTGCTGCTGCCACCACCTCTTCCTCCACTAAGCTCCTTGTCCAGGCGGTTCTGCAGAACATCGAAGTTCTCTGAGGCCAAGCTGATCTTGCGTTCAGCGTCAGTGATGCGGTTTTGGAGGTCAGTGAAGGTGTCGCAGCATCCCTGCAAATGCACTATATTCCGCTGTGCCCCTTCTAGGCCCTGTCGATACTGAACATCCATGGCATTCACCTGCTTCTCTAGAGCTCGAATCCTCTCTCGGTCCTCCAGCTGTTGTCGGCGCAGATCCTCCACACCGGCCTGGGAAACATAGCAGTTCATTTATTGTACTAAACTACATGTGTTTTACCTCAGCTGCACTGTTGTATGTGCACTGAAGTCTACAGCTGTCTTACAATCAAACCGTCATGGTACGTTTATATTTAGAAATATGTTGCATGGAAATTTCATTATTTGTATGTTTAACCCCTTCAGATTTCCACAGTCAGGACGTGAATAGCCTGGAGGTAGACTGAAAAGTCTTTATACTAAGCTAAGCTAACCATGTCTTGGACCTCTTACTGTGCTGAACAGACAGAAAATGAGAGGATTTACAGAAATGTTGGACTGTTCCTTACATACCACTGTAGTCATTTCCTGATCAGCAGGAAGTCATAACCGTCATGTTGTGATGTAAAACAGACCATAGCCTTCATGTGGTTTGGATAATTGGCTGATTATAAGAGACTGATGTGATACCTGACAAGAGGAGCAGGACAGTGACACTCTCCTCTCCAACTCCCTCAAGATCTCCTCCTTCAGTGAGTTCAGCCTCCCTCCACTCAGTCCTCCTCCAGACAGACCTCCATCCAGCTCATTACCTTTCCCATTCACCAGGTGATTGTTGATGCTGACCAGGGTTTTATCATGAGCCTGTTAGAGGAGACGCATCGGCTTCTGATTAAAGCCCAAAATAAACACAGAACTGCAGAAACCATCTCTGCTCATTTCAACAGATAAATAAACTGTCACTTCTTTTCATGTTGCAAATTAAGGCGATCTCTTCTCCCTTCATCAGGTGCTGGTAGACCACTGGACCACCTGAGGATGTGGACTTACTAGGACTGCATCATGGTGAACTTTCCCACTGCTCTTATTTCTGCTCTGAGGAGCAAGGATACATGGGACCAATCTTTACTTAAGTCTTATCAAAAAGATACTCTTTAATAAGAAATCTGTTATTTACTGGACACTGCAACTTATCGGTCTGATAAATTGTTGCCATTTAATACCAAGTAAATATATATTAATGTTGATCTTCAAATTTATTTGTTTTTGATTCAACATTTATTTAAAAACAGTCGATTTGTGTTAACTATCTGATTAACAAAGAAACCACAAAATAATTTTTTATCATTCGTCAGGAATATTTTTTCTCTTCATGATCTGTCAATTCTCCCTCCCGCCCTTAACATTAACAGCACTGGTAGAAGATACTGTGCATGCAAATTATTATTTGTGTTATCTGGCCATCCCACTTGCCAACACACACAGCACCACTTCTTTACTGCCGCAGCTCTAGTGGAGAAACTTTTTCACAGTGTTCCCATCTGGTTGTACTGCCCATCCCACACCCACTGGGTGTTCAACTCTTGTGCTGCTGCAGTCTGAGGGGAGATTAAACACGCGCTGCTAGTGAGTTTCGCCAATGAGGAATAACATAGAAGTCATTCCCGGCAGTATAATTACAATAAAGAGATTTGATCGACAAGAGGTTTAACTGTTTCATGAATGGATTTAAACAGCCTCACTGTGCCTAACATTCCTCCCTCACTAAGATAATTTCTGTTATGATTTGACGCTATGTAAATAAAATTGAATTTAACTGATTACACCTACAAAAGGTGTCCAACGTATTCATGTCTTGTTCTGTTTTCTTTGTGTAATATTGCTTTTCCTGTGGCTGCTTCACAACAAAATCTACCTGGTGTTTAGACAATGGAATGCATTTAATTTGAAGGAGCAGCGACAGGAAATTTTGGTTTTAATAATAATAATAATAATAGAATTATTATTATTATTATTATTATTATTATTATCATTATTATTATTATTATTATTATTATTATTATTATTAAAAATAATAGTAAACACCTAAAACAGTGTTCCTTCTCTCCTTTTGCCTGGATATCAACAAGACTAGCAGGGGCTCATTTCAGATACACAGCATTATGTATTCCTATCTGAATACTATACTGGTACTGGGCCACATCACTCCAGTGCTCACAGGTAAAGTCGGAAACTGTGACGCACCTGTGTGCGGTTGTCCAGTTGGTCCAGTTTGGTCTGAATGCTGTGAATCGTCTCTTTAATCTCTGGCTGAGCTGCATCAGCAGGGTTTCGTCCTCCCGACAAGCCACCTCCTCCTCCTCCTCCGCTGAAGCCCTGATTGTTGGCCTCTTGCTGGAAGCGTTCATTCATGGTATTCAGGGTGGACTGCAGGTCCTGGAGATTCTTGGTCAGGCTCTGGATCTTCTCCTCTAGCTGCCTCATCTTCTCCCTCTCACCTTGTCCGCGAAGAAAGAGATGAAGCAGTCACAGAAGCTCTTACAGCCACATGGGCTTCTGTAGCGTAATTTTATGTCTGAAGGTACAATAATTATCAAAATTGGGCACTGGACAGACATTAGAAAGTCCATCATTACAAGCTCAAGGGTGCAGTTTAGGCCTAACTTTTCTGTGTAACCCAATGCAACAAAATAAATTAAATGTTAAGCTAATTTGAAATCCTAATCCTTACTCATAAGAAAAATAATCCAAGTCAAATGTAATGTAGTTTTGAGAACATTTTATGTCATTCAAAACACTTTAACCAAAATTCAGATCAAAAGAAATCAATTTAATCTTTTTATAAAAATGTTCTCTGAAAATCACTTCCGCACACACTTAAATTGATTCTGATTTCATAAAAATAAAGAAAAACATTTTATCAAAACAAAGATTTACAATTTCCCATAACTTCAATTATTTGTTCTTAAGCAGTCTTCAGTTATATCAGTCTCTTAAACAAGAGTCAATTCTCCAAAATGTCCCAAAAGGGAGTTACCGATGTAGCTCAAAGGGTTTGTGTCTGAGAGTGTATGTGTGTATAGAAATTCAGTCTCAAATTTATGGTACTGGAGTGTGTATTAAAGGGAAGGGTGAGTCCAGGCTGGGAGAGAGTTAATGTCCAACAGAGGGGTAATTGTGAGACAGTTTAGTGTGCTTGAAGTGGAGAGAGCAGGGAGGTCTTAATTTCTCATTATAAAGGGGTGTTGAGGAAAACGGAAGAAGATTATTTCTTGGTCGGCAATCTAAGAGATTTTAAAGAAGGCAGTCACCAGCATTAGAAGCCACATCTATCTCCAAATTCAGTCGGACGATCTAATACTATGAGGTAATGAGCAGTTCTAATCAAACATCACAGAAGCAAAAAGGTAGAAAAGAATAATCAAACCTGCTCATGACTGATGGCTGGTGCCTGTCAGCAACAGCCATCAGTCTTATACAGGGATTCTTCACTCCACTAAAAAGCTTGCAAATACTTAATGTAAACTACAATCAAAATGGATTTAAGCTTGCTTGGCTTGTAGTTTTCATTTGGGTCAAACACTCGCTTCTAAGTCATGCCACTCTTCTTCTGACACACACTCCCTCACAGGTGTCACCAATTGTCACCCTCTCCTTTGCTGTGCCACACCCACTCTGTCACATGTCTCAGCAACTATCATCCTCTGTTGTGTTGTTTTTTTGGCTGGCTGCTACATTGCACCGGAGTACAATAACAGGAGCAGTCCATGGAGGTCACCAGCAGAGGTCAGCACAGGTCACAGATTACTGCCTGCTGTTTACTGCATGTTTGATACTAAAGTCTGATCAGTGAGATGTCAAAGATCAGCTACAGGAAGATTCAATGATAAGTTTGTGACTGATTTACTGTTACAGGTTGAATGTATGACGTTAGATCTGTTTATCTGTTCTACATGTTGATGGTTGATTTTTTTTGAGTTCATCTGTATTTGGGGTCTGACGTTAAGTTGTGTGTTAGACCACAGCAAGAATGAAAAGCATATCCATCAGCACTGTGCTGGTTTCACTGGGAAAACTCAGAAATAAGAATGAATGCCAGTTTGTGAAAGGGTTGGACTCTAAATGTTCCTACATGGGTCCAGTCCCCACCCCTGGTACACTTACTGAAGACAGGAGGGACAGACGTTTGTCTTTAGTGTCTCACCTTTCAGCGACACTGAAAAAAGTTTTGATTTAAAAAATAAATCTTTGTAAGGAATGATGTTCAAAAGTGTCACATGAAAACAAGTACACGAGAATCCACTCACCACTGTTTCCTGCGCTCTGTCCAGATCCAGAACTGCTGCCTCCTTGACCATAACCTCCTCCCCCTTGTCCATGGTTCACCCCCCCTCCTTGTCCCGGTCTGGGTTGAGGTCTGGTGGTAGAGATCTGGGGTCCTGCTCCACCAACTGGACCATTGGTGCAATCCTCTCCGCTGTAACCATGGCAGCACTTCCACTCCATCTCCGTCACCATTTTGTAGGCCACTTTGTACCGCGGCCTCATGTAGGTCCGATAGCTGCAGAGACCGGAGATCAGTGAGACATTAAATTTGTGAAAGAACAAAATAAGAGTTTAAAGTTGAACAGAAAATCTGAGGAGAGTAAGAAAAACTAAATCTGCCTGACATCATGTTGAAAATCCTCGGTCAGCTGTCACTGTTTCTCTGAGATGACATTCCAATTAGAGCCAGCAGCCTACAGGCTCCAACCCATCACCCTACGACATTATTATGTATCAAGATGTCATGATGTGTCATATGACAGCTCAGTGTAGGAACACCTCCAATGACATCATCACATGTTCAGTTAGAGAGAAACACGTTTTCTCTTCAGATCAAAGTTAAACTCGAGTTTCACTTGCAGAGACAGGAAGTTACAGAACATTATAAAAATTATACTTTATACCAGACTGTATATATTAATACTGTTATATTCCATTCACTAATACTAATACACTACAGGGTTTCTGTACAGTTTCAAACTCCTCTTATTTCTACTTTCCTTCAGTCCACCACAAATATGTTGGAGAGCAGCTCTCAGCCAATTAGCTTGTCTAAAAACTGAAAGTAAAACTTGATTTAATCCATCTGTGAGGCTACAGGGCAGGTCAACAAACAGAAAAGAAGTACTAACAGAAATACTGAGGATGAGATGTTAAAATAACTCATGTTTACTGTTGGTTTCTATTTATAGTCAGAATCAGCAGGAAGCTCCATGTGTGGAAGGAAACATTAAGTGTAAAGCTCCAGGAGATATTTTATTCTGATGGTGGCACCACAGGGGAAGTCAGAGGGCAAATTAGGAAAACATTTGCTAAATGTTGATAGTAAACTTTAGACAGACAGCAGCTGTCGAGATACAGTATCTGCTGAACAATTTAAAAAATTAAAATGTTGATTATAAAGTAGGGTTAGTGTTAGGGTTTGGTGTTAATGTTCCTGATTTGTCAAAAAGTTACACGTCTGTTTCTTTATTTTTAAGATAAAAACTTGAATAAATGGTTTATGATGGCTCAGTGAAAGAGAAAATGGACAGGAAAAAGTGAAGGACAGACTACCATCAGATCTGAGAGGAATATAAGTGAAGACAGATTACAAATCTTATGTCAGAATGTACCAACAGTCTTGTGTGATGTCAGCATGGCTTCAATACTCTATTCTGTACTTGTTATTTATTTCTTTTGACCTAATTCTTTAGTCAAACCCTGCTGAAGTTTGCACATGAAGAGGTTTGAATCCAGCAAAAGTTTTGTGTATGAGTGTCCTAACAACCACAGAAAGACCAACATGTGTGCGTGTACTCACACCACCACCCTGCTGCACTGTCCGCTCCCCCAGCTGCAGGGATGATAATCAGGTTTCACGTAGGTTTCAACTCCATCCTCGACTACACAACTCACCGTCTTTGTCACCATGAACGCACACCAGTTCCTGTTTAATGGACACACACACACACACACACACACACACACACACACACACACACACACACACACACACACACACACGCACACAAACACACACAGAATTCAGTTCAGCATATAGCATAAAGACATGAGAAACATGAACATAATCACAATAAAATCAGAATCAGACAGCTGAAGACATTTTAAAGTGCTTCTACACAAACAAACACTTTTGAAAGAAGACAAAGAACATGTTTTTGATTTGTAGACTGTACATGTTTCGCTGGTCAAACATGAACATGATCGAGGCCCTTCGATTAATCATATATCATACGCATCACTGAGGAGCTATCACTCAGTCCGTTTCTCACAAGACCTTTCAGACAACCGTATATGAAACTGAGGAGGTGTCAATCCGATGGTTTATGATGAGACCTTTCTTTACACTCTGAGGGTTAATAAACCATTATTGTTTAGATGTTTTCTGTTGGTCAGCTGCAGCTCCTCCAGCTTAATGACCAACATCTGTTTGGGTGGAGTGAGGTCAGAACTGAGCATGTGCAGATGTTTTTGTTTAAAGAACCAGCTGATGCTAAAGGACCCTGGCAGTCTATTTTAAACCTGCACACAGAGCCAAAGCTGTGAAGCTTTCTTTTTCCACAAAGCTGATCCCTCACTGCTGAAGGATTTTTATTTTGAAACTGCACTGTTTCTCACACATTCAGCTATGTTTTATTTTGAAGGCTGTGGCTGTCTGATTGAAAACATATGAAGTTAAAAGTGAAAAACCATCAGATGAAAACCTGAACAGTCCATCCCCTTTAAACCAGCACATTTATACTGTTTATGATGTTTGTTTTCTGTTTCGATGTTCAAACATCCTGCAGATCATCTGACAGCTTCACATACATACACTCATTAAATACAACAACACACTTATTGTTCATATGTGAGTGGTATTATGGGTAAAAATCTCAGGAAATGTTCAGTGCGTGGTCTTGATGTCATCAGTGTGTGACAAACTATGACTGTTTGTTTTTAAATTAAATTATGGGATAGGTTTTTTCTGGAATCCAGAATAACAAGCAGAAATTTCACTCATGCTGCAAAAACAAGCCGAGCGTCTATGAGTTCAGATGGTCAATAAAAAACTGGTTTTTAAAGAGGGAACTGCTTGTAAACAGGTTTTATATTTAAGTTAAATAAGACTTGTATATTTCCATGTACAAATATTCAAATGTAGAGAGAAAGAAAGAAAATGAATGAACTAAAGATTTAAAAATGGTGATAAAAACCAACATTAACATCTGTCTCTAAACTCCAAAACAAACATCAAAGCCCATCATAAATAAAATTAATACATACTGTATAAAGGCAGCTTAGATCTATTCAGAGGTTTAACTATGATTGCGGCCTTGTAGTTTTATGACTCCACCAACCAGTTAAGTTGCAGTTTACATCCCTGTCTTTCCAGACTCATAATATATGTAGTGAGGACTTTGAAGGAATTTAATAAAAGGTATTAAGTGTATTTTTTTTGGTATATTGGAAGTTATCACTATATTGACATGTATGATTCCAGTGAATCATTTCCAATGAGAAACATCCCGTCTTCACTTAGAGACTATTTTTACAGATGAGTACAGAGGATTGATAGAGAGCTTCGTCACAGGGTGCAACAACAGTCACTTGTGCCAGATGTAATGAAATCCCCTGAAGGTGTTCCTGATAGACTGTGTTCATGAGAATGAGACATACGGACATACAGATGGACAACTGGACAGACAGCCCAAAAACATAATGCCTACAGAAAAGGCTGTTGCCTGCATGGAGGCATAATGAAAATATTCAGTCAATCACCATACATGTTCAAACATGAGCTGATCAATGAGAGATAGTAACATTAGCAATATTTTCTTTACTTCTCTACAACACTAAAAAATATCTGTTACCAGAAATCAGACGGCTATAAAATAAGATGATGTAATGCCTGATATACTGTCAATGGGATCATAGGAACTACACTAGCCTGGTTTAAGTCATACTTATTGGATAGATTCCAGTTTGTTCATGTTAACAATGACTCTTCCATGCACACAAAAGTTAGTCATGGAGTTCCACAGGATTCTGTGCTGGGACCAGTACCTTTCACCCTATTATGCTTCCTTTAGGCGATATTATCAGGAAGCACCACATAAATTTCCCTTGCTACACCGATGACACACAGCTGCATTTATCTATGAAGGAGATGAAACTAATCAGGTAGTCAAACTTCAGGCACGTTTTAAAGACATAAAGGCCTGGATGACCTGTAATTTTTTAACTTCTGAATTCAGACAAAACTAAAATTATTGTAGTTGGGCTTAAACACCGCAGCAAAACATTATCTATCAAACAACAAATTACACTAGTCCAGTCTTGTTACCTCTAGACTGGACTAGTGTAATTTGTTATAATTGGGATATCTCAATAACTTTGTGAAAAGCCTCCAGCTGATCCAAAATGCTGCAGCATGAGTACTGACAGGAACAAAATCATATATCTCCTGTGTTGGTTTCTCTGCATTGGCTCCCTGTAAAATCCAGAATAGAACTTAAAATCCTTCTCCTGACTTTCAAAGCCCTTAATGACTAAGCTCCAACATATCTTAAAGACCTCATAGTACCCTGTTATACCAATAAACAGAATACATAGAATAAATAAATGTCTTTATTGTACATGTATCCATACATACATACATACATGCACACCTGTCCATACAGTCATGCAACAACAAATAGATAAACAGAGCAAATAAAAAAATTTAAAGGTAATAAAAAAATATTAAAAATAAATATGAGGCAGTTATACTTAGTGCTACTGCGTCTATGAGGTGTGAATTCAAAGTGTAATTGTTATTGCACATTCACAATTATTGTACAATTCCCCAGTTTATAATGTTTAAGTAATTTAGTCCTGTGGTGTTTAGTGTTATGTTGGGAGGGGGGCGTTGTTTGTGGAGTCCAGTTCAGTGATGGCTCTCGGGTAAAAACAGTTTTTGAGCCTGGAAGTGTGGGTCTTTAAGGCCCTGTAGCACCTTCCAGATGGGAGCAGAGAAAAAAGATGGTGGAATGGATGAGCATCATCCTTCAGGACGCTGTTGGCTCTGCGGAGGCAGCGTGATCTGAATAGTTCTTCCAGTGAGGGCAGTGGGAGCCCGATTATTTTTCTGTGATGTGTTAATGGGCCTCTGGAGAGCTTTCCTGTCTGCTCCAAAACAGTTGGGATACCATGTTGTGTTGCAGTACGTCAAGACACTCTCTACAGAGCAGTGGTAATAAGACTCAAGCAGCTTCACGGACAGGTTGGTTTTCTTAAGTGTTAAAAGTACAGCCACTGTTGAGTCTTCATGATCAGAGCAGGGGAGCTCATTGTCCATGTGAGGTCCTAAGAAATGTGGGTTTCACAGAAACTTAAAGCTAAAACCATCAACAATTCCATTTATGTTTAGGGGGAGTGGTCATCCCAGTGTCACCTGAAGTCTATGATGAGTGCTCTTGTTTTTTCATGTTCAGTGACAGATTATTATAGGAGCAAAATTCAGCCAGTTTGTAGACTTTGTCTCCTTAGGCAGTCTCATCCCGGTGTGAAATCGTTCCCACCACTGTTGTGTCATCGGCAAATTTTATAATTGCGTTTGAGGGGTATGTGGGAATGCAGTCATATGTATAAAGGGAGTAGAGGAAAGGACTGAGCACACAGCCTTGTGGTGCACCGATGCTGAGAGGTTGGGACCAAGTCTGACTGTCTGTTTGTAGGTTGATAGTAAGTCCTTGATCCACATGCACAGGGAGTTACTGAGACCCCCATCCAGCAGTTTGGTGACAAGCCTGCTGGGGACAATAGTATTGAATGCAGAGCTGTAATCTATAAAAAGCATCCTGACATATGTCCCCTCCTGTTCAAGATGGGTCAGTGCAGTGTGGGGAGCCATGGTGATTGTACCCTCTGTAGATCTGTTTGGTCTATGTTCATACTGGTATTGGTAGGGTGGATTTGACATGTTGTAAAACCTGTCTTTCAAAGCATTTTGTTATGACTGGTGTGAGTGCTACTGCTCTATAGTCATTCAAACACCTGGTGTTAGACTGTTTTGGCACTGGTATGATAGTGGCTGATTTCAGAAAGGCAGGAACAGTAGCCTGGGACAGAGAGAGGTTGAATATGCTAGTAAACACATCTGCAAGCTGATGCTTGAAGTCTCTGAGTACTTCCCCTGGGATCCCATCCAGCCCCGCAGTCTTCTTGACATTCACAGTGCATAAACATTTATATACCTCCCCTTCTGTGGCTGTATGGTAAGTACGTGACTGATGGTAGCTGGTTGGGGGTGTAGTTATATTGTTCGACCCTTTTGTCTCAAAGCGCGTAAAGAAGCAGTTAAGCTCCCCTGCCAGCGAGGCGTTGTTGCCTGTAGGTGGGTCTCTGTTGCTCCTGTAGTTGGTGATGTGCTGTATCCCCAGCCACATGCTTGTTGGGTCCCTGTTGGTAAAGTGGTCCTCATCTTTTTCTTGTATGTGGCCTTAGTGCATTTGACACCTTTCTTCAGGTTGTGTCTGGCAGCACTGTACCATTCTCTGTCACCAGATCTGAAGATTGTGTTGCAGTCCTTCAGAAGGATCTGGACCTCCTTTGTCATCCATGGTTTCCTGTTCAAGACAGCATAGATACGTTTGTTGATAGTGACATTTTGAACACAGGTCCTGATGTAGAAGAGTACTGTTGAGGTGTATTCCTCTACACTCTAATCGAAGAACAGGTCCCAGTTCGTGCGTTGGAAAATGTCCTGCACTTGGAAAGATGCACCCTCAGGGCCAGGTTTTAATAGTTATGGTAGTAAGTTCCTGTTTCTTGATAATGGACCTGTAAACTAGGGTTAGCAATAATGATAGATGATCAAATTGTCCATGGTGTGATTACGGTGAGGCCTTGTATCCTTTGGTGATGTTAGAGTAGACACAGTCCAGCATGTTTTTCCCTCTGGTTGCACACTTAACATGTTGGTCAAATTTAGGCAGCACAGTCTTAAGACTGGCATGATTAAAATCTCGAGCAACAATGAAGACCCAATCGGGGTTCTTATTCTGTTGTTTATTTATTGCTGCTAGCACGTACCCGAGTCCTACATCAACATTAGCATCTGGTGGGATGTATACAGCTGTGACAATAACAACAGAAAACTCCCACGGTAGATAGAAGCATCTGCATTTTGCTGACAAATGCATGTGGTCTCTGAGAAACTCCACAACAGGTGAGCAGTACTTGTTGATGATGGTGTCTGTGTACTAATTCAACAAAACACTCCGCTCTAAAAGTGCAGGCTTAGGTCTGGTTCCTAGAGTCTACAAAAGTAGAATGGGAAGCAGAGCCTTCAGCTATCAGGATCCTCTACTGTGGAACCTTCTTCCAGTTTGGGTCCGGGAGGCAGACACCCTCTCTACATTTAAGATTAGCTATAAAGTTTCCTCTTTGATAAAGCTTATAGTTAGGGCTGGCACAGGTGAGCCCTGAACCATCCCTTAGTTATGCTGCTATAGGCCAAGACTGCTGGGGGAACTCCCATGATGCACTGAGCACTTCTTCTCTCTTCTCTTCGCTCTCTCTCTCTGTCTCTCTCCTCCCATGCATTTATATCACACAACTGCATGTTATTAAATTTGTGTCTTCTCTCTCCCATAGTTTTTGCTTTTCCTGTCCGTCTTCTCTCTCCCTGTACTCATTCTCACTCTAATCACTCTGAAACCTACTTTTTGAAATTCATCTTAAATTGAAGTCCAATCTGCATAAATTGTTGCATGCAGCATTTAAGGACCCTCATGATTGCTGGATCACTTACTCCAAAACTTGGGTTAAGTTGCAAACGGTTCACTTAACCCTAAATCATGGGTTAACCAGGCTTTCTGGAATATGTTACTGGAATATCACTATTATTATCATCATTGTAACAACCAGTACAACAGTATATACAGCTGTTCCTGGTCTCTCTCTCTCCTCTCTCCCCTCTTTCTCCTCTCTCCTCAATTTCTCTCCTCTCAACCCAACTGGTCAAGGCAGATGCCCATCCACCCTGAGTTCGGTTCTATCAGAGATTTCTTCCTGTTAAAAGGGAGTTTTTCCTCTCCGCTGTTGCCAATTGCTTGCTCATGGTGGAACTGTTGGGTTTCTCCCTATAATATTGTACTGTGCCAAAATTGCACAGTAAATTAAAAATGTCTGACTTCCTGTTGGTTTTAGGGTATGGCTCCAAGAGGTCTTGGGATGTTAAATGTGCCTACCAAATTCGATACATATAGGTGGAATGTACCGTGAGGGCTACTTCATTGAAAATTTCTAGGGGGCGCTACCAAGCCATTTTGCAAAACCCATGCAGTTTGCAAGCACTCATCATTTTGAGGGATAATAATAATAATAATAATAATAATAATAATAATAATAATAATAAAAAGTGATTCCAATGTGGTCCTTGCACCAGTCAGTTGTCAGGCCCTAATTAACACTGAGACATCATAGAGACTGTGCTCTTGCTTCAACAAAGATCAATGATGTTGTTCGTATTTTCTGTGGAGATTCTGACACATCATTAAAACGAAGACTGAAAACTGTAACCACAGTGACCGCGTGCTGAGAGTGTGATGGTTATTTATTTCTCATTTACAACAAAACAGCAAATCAAAATGTCAAGTGATACTAAAATTGACATAGAGGACTTCAAAATTGTTCAAAAAGGCTTTTTACTTTTCTCCCTACATTAAGGACACACACTGAACCTAGGTACTGAGCGGCAGATCTGTTCAATACAAATAAAACTCATATAGATACAGAGACTATAAACAGTCTGTGACGTGTGTACCCCTTCAACGTCATCCTAAACGCAAACCAGCACTCATCTTACTGTTGCCACTTCATCCTCAGTATCAGGACCAGCTGTGATCTTTGACCTTGAGCTGGCTAAAACCATGACAGTTAATACAACTTGGACGCTGATGAGAGGAAATACTGTTCCTGACAGACAGAAGAGATTTGATTCAACAAACCAGCAGAGTTTCTCTTTAAAAGACACATTATTAAAGCTCTGGTAACAAACGTGGAGAGAAAACTAAAGTAAAATAGAGCCAAAGTGCTGATAACACCTACTGTCTCCTCTCTGAGCTTCTGTAACTCGATCTGCCATTTAACATTACTGTCTGTGTTGTAATGATAATGTAAAAAAACCTCAGAAAATTTCTAACAACGATGTTTTAATGTTTTTCAAACTGATTTTAATCTTCACTTCACTAAAAATGTAACTTAAACCCGTTCACTGTGAACCAGATTCCCTACAGAAAACTAGAGATTTTCTGTCTTCAGAATTTACTCACACACACACACACACACACACACACACACACACACACACACACACACACACACACACACACACAGTGATGTCACTCTCTACAGGAAATGAGTCATTTAGGCGTTTGTTTCAGTTTGTTGCTGATGACATCACAGCTGCTTCACTTCCAAAAGGAGGAGGCTGATTGTGTGTGTGTGTGTGTGTGTGTGTGTGTGTGTGTGTGTGTGTGTGTGTGTGTGTGTGTTTGGACATTTGAAAGTGTTTAGTGTTCATTATATTTTGGATTTGTTTGTTGAGATGAATCACAGAGGAAGTAAGAGTTAAGTGTTTTCATAAAAGGTCAAAGCAAAGATGCTTTTAGACAAGAATTCACTGTTGATGACATGATGAGAAGATGTGTCTGTGTGACCTGAATGTTTGTTGAATGTTTCAGCCTGAGCAGTTAATTAGTGTTTATCTCAGGTCTTTGTGAATCTGCTTCATACAAAAACTTATCGATAAATGATGTTTAAACAAACAGAGAAAAGAAAAGGGAAAGGGATTGTAGGGGAATAAAAGTGTATGCTGATCTGAGGTTAGTCAGAGGCTTACAGTAATGTCTGTACAGTTTGTGTCTTGGTTGTTTGGAGTGAATTAACAGACACTGAACAAATGCTCCGGCACCCAAACTCACATGAATGATGTGAGGCAAAAATTCAGTTGACTAGTGTTTGTGTGTTTGTGCTCAGAGACTACAAATGGAAAGAAGCTGGAAGACAAATCTGCCACAAATCATCTTTTCTTTAGAAGAGATTGGTTTTTATTTTGGTTCCTGACAAAAACATTTTATAAAACTAAAACCAAAATAAATTTAGAGTCAGATTAATCCAAAAGGCGCAAACTAAACTGTGCAGGATGCAGACACACACTTCAGAGGACATCACATTGACTCATTCATTTCTTGGATACTGACCCTAAACCTAACCTCACCTTAACCTTAAACCAAGCCTCCCCGCTAAAATGTAATGATTTATGTACTGGGGCTTTTTGTCCCCAAAACAAAGTCAAGTCCCCACAATATGACTGTAATACACGACAAGATAGAAATACACACACACACACACACACACACACACACAGACTGTAACTATAACTGACATGTGAACAGACTCAGGACAAAATACAGAAGTCAAGGTGTCTGTTGCAGCCCTGGCCATATGATAGATCTGTGCCTAATTTTTCTCAGTGCTTTGTATGATTGTTTTTTGTGACAGCTTCTGCTCTGTTCCTTTCAGTGTCCACGTTAAGAACTCCTCCTGACAGGCTGGATGCGTAGGTTTGGCCTGGGGAGTGTCTGCTGCTGGTTGGCCCCTCTACAACATCCTGCTATTTTAAAAATGCTTGGGTTTTCCAGTACTGAGTTCTGTCCTCAGCTTCAAAATCTGTGCTTTCTTTTCTAGCCCTCTGTGTGATAATCTTGAGATTTTGATGGGGCTAGTGCTATTGGTTTTGTTTTGAAGATGTTTGTTACCACTCAGTTTTGGAGGAGGTGAGAACACTCTCAGTGGTGGCTATGTAGAATTGGGTAGAAATTTTCCAGGAGATGTTCTGTATCTCTTTATAATACGAAACATTAATCTCATGGCCATAATTATTTAAACAGTTACACTTTTTTTTTCTCCCACACAGCTCTTTCTACACTGATGCAAACCTACTCAAATTAAAATTGAGACTTGGCACTTTAATGTAGTAGCTATAATTTTATTTCAAATTGAATGTGCTGAAGCTCAGAGCTTGAAGAACAAAAAAGTTTTATAGTCCAAATCCTCCCAGGAGGTTGTTGACTGTGTGAACATCCAGAGATGCAACTCAGATCTGAATGTTCAGTATGAAGCTAAAATGAAACATCTCTCTGCAGTCTGTTTTAAACAGATGACAGTTCAGTGTTCACAGTCTCAGGTTCCCCCACTGCTGCACATAAAGATCAGTGAGTGGATACGCTACAGATCTACACAAGCACTGATCTGAAAGCCACTGATTAAATCAGTGTTGAACTGTAGGAGTGTAAATCGGGCTCTAAAACTGATATAAAGAATATGTTTGTAGATTTTCTGTCTTTGTGTTTTCACAAAACGGGATATGTCTTTCGATACATTTATACTGAGATAAAGCTCAAGTCATCAGTGACTGGTCCAGGACCAGATCTATTATAGTTCAACAGACTGACAGTTACATCAGATCATTTAAAGTACGAAGGTTATCACAACTGATCCTGCAGTCACTAATGTACAAGACAAAACTGATCTGAGAATAGATACCACCCTGTGAAGGACAACACAACAACAACACAACACAAAAGTGGAGCCTGTACTACAAAGCAAGTTCAACATACCCAGGATATCTCTTTGTTATCTGGCTTCACTGAGCCTGACAACCGTAATCACGCTAAGCGGTCACATGACGGTGGTTATCAACTTGATGAGTCAACCCAGGTTTTCCTGATCATGTTCACATAAAAGGGGTGGTGTTTACAGAATATGGCCAATCACAAAAATGGATGTCCACTGTCAGCGGAGGGCAAATTTTACAAACTATAATATTAGACAATACGAAGAAGTTGAACACATAATCCAAGATAAGAGCAACAGCTGCCATTGCCAGCTGGCAAAAAAAAAAATCACGGACTGCGTAATTTAGGCTTAAAATATAATTGCCCCATTATTAGGACACAAGTAAATCTGACCATAATTATATTTGTGTATTCCATTAAATTACTGTTATTTAGTTGTATTCTTATGGCTTTTATGACAATTTTAGCCTTATTCTTTCAGCTGCAGCCACCAGTGGTGTCAAAAAGACTTGGGAGCAAATAAAAAATAAATATAAAAACATAATACAAAGCAGTAAGTAGGCTGACTTTAATATCTTATAAGTATAAAATGTACATGGCTTCAATGCTTCAATCAGTCTCTGTCGTGGGACAAAATTGGTAGACAAAAGCACAATAAAATGACTTTGACATTGTTTGCAGCCAACCTGAAAAAAAGGAATGAAGAAGACAGGAGGGGGCTTCCTACACAGGAGTACAGTCCTGCTGAGAAGCTGGCCCTCTGCAGTAATGATCATATAAAAAAATCTTTAGGGAAAGCCAAAGGGGTTTGCCAGTTTCTGAATACTCTTGCCCTCCTAAGAGCCCCTCTTACAATCCATGCACCGAGCTCCAGAGGATCTTTTATGAATAGTGATACAATTTTCCAAGAGAATTGATTCGTCAGTAGCACAACAGCTTAACAACATCCCCAAAAAAGCACAAACAACACACAACAAATGTACCTGCAAGTTTCACTGTTTCATCTCATATCATATAATCATTTCATTCATGGATCTCACTAAGTGGTTTGTAATGTGAAGCAAGTGAACCCAAGATAGCCAGAGAAGAAGAACTTATTTTGTGGTACAAAATAAGCTCAACAGACCCACTAAACACCAGGGGGACAGCGACTGAATCTGTCACATCACCATCAGAGGCACCACATTTAGTGTCACTGTGAGTTTTAATGTAGCAAGGTATTGACTGAAACTACAGACATAAATGAGCTGCAGTTCATCTGATTTACATAAAGTGCTGTTAAATAAGCTCAGATGTCAGGCCAGTTTAGGATAAAATATTAAATATCCTCATGTAGACAGCCCAAGTTCTTAAAAATCGGTGGGAGATTTCTGTCAGGTCTCAGTCTCTCAGTAAACCAGGTCTCTGTCTGTGACTGTGATTAACCGGGTCTCTATAGTGGAGCAGTTTATTCTCATTTACATTTACATTTACTCATTTAGCAGACGCTTTTACCCAAAGCGACTTACAAGTAACGGACAACACTAAAGCTTCAGTACAGTAGGAGACCTTGAAGTAAGTGCTAAGTGCTATATCTATTCAAAAAACAAAGTGCAAGGACATCAAGTAAAGAAGTGCACCAAAAGAGCATAGTAAATGCCAGGCACGTTAAGGTGTTAGGTGTTAGGAGAGGAGGTGCTCTCGGAAGAGACGAGTCTTCAAGAGATTTTTGAAGACAGAGAGGGACACTCCTGCTCTGATAACATTTGGTAGCTTATTCCACTATCGAGGAACCACTAAAATGAAAACAATATGGGCTGTGATTGCTTTGTGTGCACAGATGGCAATGCCAGATGACATTCTTTGGAAGAAAGCAGTGGCCGAAAAAGAGCATAAGCCTGTATGATTTTATTCAAGTAGATGGGTGCAGAACCAGAAGTCACTCTCTAGGCAAGCATTAGTGACTTGCCTAGCCATGGGTAGCCAGTGGAGGTCAATGAGCAGCGGAGTGACATGTGCCCTTTTAGGCATATTGAAAACCAGATGCACTGTTCTGGACCGTCTTGTATGAAGCATATGTTGTATGAAGCAAAGCGGCACAACTGCGAGACTGATGCAACATGGTCAGAGAACGATAGCTGGTCCTCAAACATGACACCCAGGTTTCTCACACACTTGGTCGGAGTGAGAGATGAAGAGGCGGTTTTGATGTTGATATTGTGATAGAGAGATTGATTGACCAGGATGACTAAGAGTTCAGTCGTAGAGAGGTTTAGTTGAACGTGGCGTTTCCACATAAATGTTAGGGTCACCTGGCATGAATGACAGGTATTGTTGGGTTTCATCTGTGTAGCAGTGATATGCGAAGCCATGCAAGCTGATAACTGGACCCAAGGAGGAAGTGTATATTGCAAAGGGAAGGGACCAGCACCAAGACTTGGGACACCCCTGTGGGGAGGGAATGGGGTAAGGACATATGTCATTGCCATGACAAACTGAAGGAATGCCCAGTGAGATAGGATTCAAACCAAGAAAGTGCTTTTTCTGAGATGCCCATATCAGAGAGTACAGATTAGCATGCGGTGATTCATCATATCAAAGGCTGCTGAAAGGTCCAGCACCTAAACTGCAGACTGGCAGTTCCACAACCCAACAGAAAAGGAGACACATGTGGGTGAGGAATGTTGACCGGAGGATTAGACAGATTTCTTTTTTCGGCATAGTGATACTTTTTGCATTTACCAGACACAACAGGAATGGAGTGGAAGGACATGGCTATAGTGCTGAGTACATACAGAGTTTAAGTGGTCAGAGAAAATGGGACAGTTTACCTTGTTGGTTGCCTTGCTCTTCTGACTCCCACAGGTAGACTCGCTGGTCTTTACCTGATTAGGTCTTCACACAAGGAGGGCTGCGCACGAGGGCTGACACTTACACTGATGCTTCAGCAACAGTTTCTATTGTTATAGCATGAGCTTAATGGAACACAGCTGTTCTCTGACAAAGCACCTTCAGTAAAAATAGACACTGACCGATAATAATCCTCCAGTTTGGACCTTCCGGTTCTCTGTCCCCTCAGAGCTCATTTCACCAACCCTGTTATCACTGTGATTCCACTGGAATGAACTGATTTCACTGCCAATCACTAAACTAAATGAGGACCAGTGTTCAAACAGATGTAAGAAGAGGCACCTGGCTTTCCACAGTTCCAGACTTACCCGATAGCGCATTTTTCTACTGACTCTGACGTGCAGTTGTGTGACTTTTTACATGATAATAGTTTATTTGAGGATTTTCAGTCAGGATTTAGAGTGCATCATAGCACAGAGACAGCATGGGTGAAAGTTACAAATGACCTTTTTACTGCATCGGACAAAGGACTTGTCTTTGTACTTGTCTTGTTAGACCTTAGTGCTGCATTTGATACCATTTACCATCATATCCTATTACAGAGACTGGAACATTTAAGGGAACCGCTCTAAGCTGGTTTAGGTCCTATTTATCAGATCGATTTTGGTTTGGCACATTAACAATAAATCCTCCATATACTTAAAAGTTAGTCATGGAGTTCCACAACGTTCTGTGCTTGGACCAGTTCTATTCACCTTATATATGCTTCCTTTAGGCAATATTATCCATAAACTTCCACTGCTATGCTGATGATACCTAATTCTATATGGCAGTGAAGCCTGTTGAAACGAATCAGACAGCTAAATTTCAATATTGGCCTTAAGGACATACAGACCTGGATGACCAGCAACTTTTTGCTGTTAAACTCAGACGAAACTGAAGTTATTTTGCTTGGCCCCCCAACACCTCAGAAACACATTATCTAATGATAAAGTTATTCTGGATGGCTTTGCCCTGGCCTCCAGCACCACCGTTAGGAATCTCGGAGTTCTCTTTGATCAGGATATGTCCTTTAACTCTCATGCAAAACAAACTCCATCTGCACGCATTCATATGGCATCAATGCTCGTTACTAACTCTCCCATAGTTTTGTCCTTTCCCGTATCTGTCCTCTCTCTTCCTGTCGCTTTCTACGGGTATTTCTGCCCCTGGAGCTGCAGAGTCTGGATCTGTGACTGCAAACCACCTACTGCCCCATGATCCTGCTCAACACCCACTGCTTTAAATATTATGATTGTCATCTATTATTATATTTAGTTTTATTAGTACTGTTATTCACCTTATTATTATAATTATTAGTTATATTATTAGTCTCATAATTGTTACACATCCTTATGTCATATGTCTACTGTGCTATGTCGTCCCCCCCCTCTCTCTCTCTCTTTCTCTCTCAACCCAGCCAGTCAGGGCAGACGGCCGCCCACCATGAGCCGGGTTCTGTTCAAGGTTTCTACCTGTTAAAAGGGAGTTTTTCCTTGCCGCTGTCGCCAAGTGCTTGCTCATGAGGGAATGTTGGTAAATATAACTATAAAGAGTCCTGGTCTAGATCTGCTCTACATGAAAAGTGCCCTGATATAACCTCTGTTATGATTTGGCACAATAAAAATAAAATTGAATCGAATTGAACTGAATTGATACACAAATTCATAATGCTTAATGACCCTTTTTCCAGTAGCAACCAACACCTGGCTTTTAAACCACACAAGTTTTTCACCGAACAGCACAGCGAGGTAAAACACATTTCTGAGCTGGTTACAAACCACAGAAACAGTTCACTGAGTTTCCTCTGACCTCACACAGCTGAGTGTGTCCAGATCCCCTTGATTAAACCTGCTTCTGCTAATTCATGTTTCACACTAAAAGCCACCTTATGTTAGACAGTGGAAATCTTTTAACCTGAAAGCAACGGCTCTGAAACAAGAAACAGTAGAATAAGACTGATATGTGAAACTAAACCACAGAGATTCTGAACACAGAACGAGTTTAATAAGAGCAATGGCACATGATGCAGCATCAGGTCCGAGCAGAGACACGTCTCAGGTTGAGTAATACTAAACAGTACGTATCTGCATTTGTGAGGACACAGTGGAAATAAAATAAGATGCATTTTATCTGCAGCAGCTCCGTGATCATCTGTAGTAAGGTTTCACCTGAATGGAGCTCAAATTTTAATTAAATTTCCAGAAAATGGTCCAAATAAAATGTGAGTGAAGTCTTGTTTCCCTCCACTCCTGTTGTGTGAATAAGAGCTGACTGGTTGATGGAGATAAACAGCTGGTGGAGCTGATTCTCCAGTCGCTGTCATTAAACCACCACAGAGGAAGAGGACAGAGCGAGATGAGGTCATTAAAAGAGCTCCAGTCAAAGCTCAGATGATGGAAAACCACGTGGAGAACATGATGAAATCTTACATTTTTGTTGTTTAGATGGAAATACAGTAAAGGTCAACAAAACCAAATTGTATTTTTGATCTGCAGCTTTCATAGTGAAGTACTAACTGAACAGAGTGAGGTGTCAGAATAACAGTCCATATCAGACGTTTTATCATTGGGAGAGCATTAAGGATTTGGGAGGTGTGTGTGTCAGTGTTAAACAATTGTCCACATCTGTGTGGAAACACAAACTGTTTAGATTAAACATCATCAGTGAGGAGTTGCTCTAAAGGCAAAGTACAGCTGAGGATGTAATGTATTTGATCATAAACCATTGGACAAACTAAAATTTTCTAATCGCAAACATTGACAATGTATGAACTAAATATCTCAGTCATTCACCCAACAGCTGTTAATACAGAAAAACCTGGAACAAACTGAAATATATTGAAACACATTAAAAAAACAACTGAAATAAACTGAAATAAACTGAAATAGCATGAGGCGCTGTTGATCACTTGTTACCATGGAAAGCAGAGAGGAGTGTGTGACATCACAGGCGTCCTGTGACATCACACTGACATCATCAGAGTCGCTGCTGCCTGAAACAGCATTCAAACCAGCAATCTTTAAACACTTCCGTTCACACTTTCACAATAAAACATCTGCTGCACATACACGCTTCACTGTGGTGAAGTCATCCTACCCTGACGTCACCATAATCTCCTCCTTCATCTCCACCCTCACACTCATCATCGTCATCGTCATAATCATCATCATCCTTTCCGTGCACGTGTCATTTTACCTGTGTCTGCTGGTGGCGCGGGCTCCGTGCGCGTTCCCGCTGGCATAAAGGCTGTAGGAGGGTCGCAGTGGGAACGCGCTTTTGGCGTGTCCGCAGGTCCAGAACGCAAGCAGGAGCAGAAGGAGTACAGCCATCCCGCTGATCAATACACGATCAATACACGATCAATACAGGGTATCGATACTCAATCAGAGTGTTAGCAACTCCTCAACTGACGGGAAAAATTCTCATCTTCATGGAGACATAAAAAAGTTTCCACAAAGTCCGTCCGTCCTACTGACCCATGATCCGGATTCTGATCCAAACTCCCAAAAACCAAACCTGAAGCGGAGTACAGTCTCCTCTTATCCGCTCAGGGTCCTGCTCTGGGTCCGGGTGCTGCTGGCTCTTCGCCTTTAATCTGGTTTTAACCCGGTTTTAATCCGGTTGGATGCGGTCACAGTTTGGTCATCAGAACTTTTCATGTGAAACAAAGAGAAGAAAACGTTGCGACAGCCTGAACCGAGACCAGCTGCTCCTCCTCTTCATCACCGCCCCCCCCCCCGAACTGTCCCCGCCCCTCACTGAGAAGAAACCAGACACGTGCGGCTCCGCACCCACACCTGCTGCACGGCGGACAGATCCCGTCCTCAGGGTTCTGATACCGGGTTTATTGATGTCCTGTAAAAAAAAAAAAATAACGTGAGGAAAGTTTTCAACAAACTAACTAAGTTCTCACTGGGTTTGTTTTTCTTCTTCTGACTGAGATCATCTTTAGACTTCATGTCAATTTACACTTCGAACACTACCTGAATTAGAGGATCAGTCTGCTGTTTTTCAATTTTTTAATTATTTTTCAATAAATCCATAAATCTAAGAGTGTTTTCGTCGGTCTCAATAAAATTAATGATATAATTTATAATATCATTTTCAATTTTTAGTTTGTTCATCAGCTGATTCTAACAGTTTAATGTGATACTGTCTGAATCACAAACATCAGCAATTTGTTTCTCATTTGTAAGAAGGCAGGACAAAGTCTGGGCACCGCTGATCAAAATTTCTGTTCTAGTGAATAGGTAAGTGAGTAGAAGGTGAACGATCTCCAAAAGGCATAAAGTTAAAGATGAAACATTCTTTTCAGCATTTTGAGCAAGATAAGTGTATTATTTTTGTTTTGTACAATTTTTAAGTGAAAAAAATGAAAGAGGGATCATTCAAAAGTTTGAGCACCCCAAGAAATTTGAGCTCTCGGATAACCTTAACCAAGGTCTCAGACCTTAATTAGCCTGTTAGGGCTGTGGCTTGTTTACAACCGTCATTAGGAAAGGCCAAGTGATGCAAATTTCAAAGCTCTATAAAAACTCTGACTTCTCAAAACTTTTCCTAACAATCAGCCACCATGGGATCCCCTAAGCAGCTGCTTAGCACTCTGAAAATTAAAATAATTGATGCCCACAAAGCAGGCGAAGGCTATATGAAGATAGCAAAGTGTTTTCAGGTAGCCGTTTACTCAGTTTGTAATGTAATTAAGTAACCGCAGTTACAAGGAACGATGGAGGTCAAGTTGAGGTCTGGAAGACCAAGAAAAAACTTCAGAGAGAATTGCTTGTAGGATTGTTTGAAAAGCTAATCAAAACCCTGTTTGACTGCAAAAGACCTTCAGGAAGATTTAGGAGACTGGTGGAGTGGTGGTGGAGTGGTGGTGCACTGTTCTACTGTGCAGCAACACCTGCACAAATATGAGCTTAATGGAAGAGTCATTAGGAAAAAACCTTTTCTGTGTCCTCACCACAAAATTCAGTGTCACAAGTTTGCAAAGGAAATTCTAAACAAGACTGATGCATTTTGAAAACAAGTTCCGTGGACTGATGAAGTTAAAATAACAATTTTTGGCCACTATGAACAAAGGTATGTTTGGAGAAAAAAAAGGTGCAGAATTTCATGAAAAGCACATCTCTCAAACTGTTAAGCACGGGGGTGGATGGAACATGCTTTGGGCTTGTGTTGCAACCAATGGCACAGACAACATTTTAATAGGTAGAGGGAAGAATGGACTCAATTAAATACCAGCAAATTCTCGGAGCAAAAATCACACAGTCTTTAAAACAGCTGAAGATGAAAAGGAATGGCTTTTACAACAGGATAATGATCCTAAACACACCATGAAAATCCACAGTGGACTTCCTCAAGAAGCGCAAGCTGAAGGTTTTGCCATGGCCCTCAGTCCCCCTACCTTAACACCGTCGAAAATCTGTTGAAAAACGTTTGTTTTTTTTAGTTACCTTTGTTGTTATTTTGAAACTGTAAAAGATGGAAATAAAGAAGTAACCTTGCTTAAAATATTAAAGAAATGTGTCATCTGCCCCCATAGAAGTTAAAACCACAGCCAGACCTGCAGGGGTCCACTGATAGGGGTTCACAATCCTGACACTGTTTACCAACAAGTTCAATTTAAAATGTTTTATAAATTTAATAAATTTAATTCTTTAATACAAACATTTTCCATTCTGTTTTAACTCTGCTGAGATTTTCAAACTAAATTCAAAACAAAAAGTAATGATGTCATGAGAAAATTGTTGTAATTTTGAGATTAGTCTATTGTGAGAAGAAGCCATTATTTTAAGAATTAAGTCACTACATGAGTAAAAATTAATTTACAAGTAAAATTAGTCATGTCAGCAATCAGGCTGTAATGTTTAAAACTGAAGTTTCTATTTTAAGAGAAAAATCCATATGTCAAGAATAAAGTTGTAATAATTTGCAAATAGATTCATAGTTTTATAAGAAAAGGGTATACTATTATGAGAAAAGGTATTATTTCATTTTCCTAAAATCATCACAACAGATAAAGTGTGTGTCCTCACATTAGTGTCCTCACTGTAACTGTAACAGAGTGTAATTGTTACTGTGACAGACTGTAACAGACAGACTGGAACTGTAACTGTAACAGAGAGTTTAACTGTAACTGGATATTAAAAATGTAAATGTGTCCTTTCATAGAAAAAAAATTTAATGTGACTTTAAACAACTTGATGAACCTTTAAAACTTTTCAGTGTCTTTTTGACGACATAGAGATGAAAACATCCTGCAGACTTCCTGAGGTTAAAGGATGTTTCATATCTGCTGCTCCTAAAATAACCCAGTTAAGATGACCTATAACACACACACACACACACACACACACACACGCAAACACGGTAGATAACAGTCATAGCTGCAGTCTCTCTGATGATAACAACATGGCAAGCAGTCTCTGTAAGCGTCTTGTTCTGGTGGTGTGTTTGATTTGTGGCACTGAGTGTGCCCACTGGGTGGAGCATTAAAATCAATAATTCATTAAAGCTGATGTAACTTTAATTTTGACCCATACTTACGTATGATAATACTAGCTTTCAATCCTTGTAATTTGATCATCCTTTATTTCTGAGCAATGTTGTTTGGCCTGTTCAGGCCCATCAGGGCCCTTAGCCCCCCACAGGCCCCACAGGAGACCCATACCCAAGTGTCGTCACATCCCCTAACCATTCCACCAGTGATTACAATTTTATTTACAGTTTTCTAATTGAGACAGTCAAATAGTACATGATGACATATTGTTTGAGAAATTCACATTCCACCTCACAGGCACCTGGAAACTCTACAGAGACACATTAAAGGAGTATTCCATAGATTTATCATTGCGCACTTGTAACTGTCAGGCTCACAATGGACAGGTTAAAAAAAGGATCAGAATCGATGCAGCAGAACCAGAGATATCGTCTTTTTTACCCCTCACACTCTTTTTCAAAATGTGGGGCCTACATTACCTACAATTCACCTGGACCTCTGACAGTTGGGTGATAGACTGGGGTGTGTTATACTGGCAGGAGCCTGCTGAGCCTGCAGAGGTGACAAAGACGACCAATGCTGACTCTAGACATGCAGAATAAGTATTCATACAGCTTAATGTTATGATAAAATATCATAATGACTTTAGTTCAGCCTGTTTTTAAACTAGTGTAAACATGGAGAGAAAAGCACACAAGTCGACACCTGACCAAACTCTGATACAAACTCTGATGTTTCTTTTCCTGATAACAACAGAGTGAGGCAGTAAAACAGGACTCTGCAGTGAAAATACCCTTTATCAGATCTCATAAATCATGTGTTAACCCACCCCCTCCAGGCCACACCCTCCCCGGGTGGAGAGACAGACCACCCAGACTCCATCACTCACACTAACCACTGTTTTATGAGGCTGTTTTTAAATAGAGCTTTTGTATTAAAGACAGAGTCACATTCCAGAGTTAAAGCCTCAGGTGAGACACAGAAACAGAGATCTGCATCAACACATTATTATCAACTGCAGTCACTCTCACCTAACAACACTTTACATGTTCACGGAAAACCACGTATGGCTCTTGGCTCTGATAGTTTTTCAACTTTATTTCCTTCATACTTTCATTGTATCCATATTGCAATCATGCTGGTCCATCTGTTTGCTCTGTAAAGTCAACATCTGATACATTAAGAGTGATCTCTCCTCTGTTATTTTTCTAGAGATTCTCGTTGAATGTTTTTTTGTGGCGTTTGAAATTTAATTTTGTTTATTCGCACGTTAAAATCAAACAAATGGTATATTAATCAGTGACAATGAAAACGTAATGTGCAGGTGGAGGAAAAAAGATTGTGGGTAATAAAAATAAAACCAACTTGATTGAAATCTTAAAGCTGAGTCAGTGTGATGGTTTTGTGGCTGCTGTAACACTGACTTCACATCTATCTATCTAGAGGAAAGGGTGTGGGTTAAAAAAGTTTTCTTCATTAATTTGATAAAAACTCTGGACTCTACTGGACTCTACTTGACTCTACTGAAGTCTACTGGAGTCTACTGGAGTTTTATGCTGTTTACTGGAGTTTAGTGGAGTCTACTGGAATCTACGGTATTAGTTACAGCTAAATCTTCTGAATACATCAGTGTCTAGTTTCCTTTGTTCTGAAGTCAGTCAGTGTTTTGTAGAAATGTGTGAAGATCAGAAAGAAAGCAATAATTTAAAATTGAACTTACTTCATTAAACTGCAACAAAAACAGAACAAAATAAAAACTATATATGCTCAGTCCCATATCTGATAACAACTGAACAAGTAAGTATACATTTAAATAGTGGCTCACTGACACTAAATGTTAACCAGCAGTCATTTTGTAGCTGCCAATCAAATAATTGTTTAATGATCATGTGGAAAAAAATAAACAACATAACTGCAGTTTACTGACAACAGCTGTGAGATCAGCTGCGCTGAAATTTAAAATAATTGATCCCAAAGCTCAGAGAAAGAGGTGACTCAGGTTGTGTTCAGACACAAAGTTTCTGTTACTAGCTAAATGAACAATAAACATGTTTCCGGTCTGCTGTAAAGCGTGAAAAAAATGCTTGTTTTAAATCTTTAACCTTTTAACTCTTCAGAACGATGTTGAACTATATTATGAACTAGTGTAAAATAGATTTTATTATAAATTTGGCTGCTGAAGAATAGCCACTTCTAAAATGTTTTTTGTGGACACTGAAGCCACAACAGAACCAAGACTAAGCCGGGATCACAGCTGGAACACAGCCAGAACACAAATGGGTCCTGTGGCCCTTCAGTATGAGTGAGACACTTAATGTGACAGGGGTTCAACTGCTTTCTTACAACAGATCAGAGAGCATAGAGGAGTGTTTGTGTTGACGCGCCGCAGATACGAACAGAGATGGAAAAAATCTGACAAGCCACAGAGCGGAAAAGAACACACGCACGCACACAAACACAAAAACACACACATACACACAGTGTGTGAATCTGTGTAGTGTTCAGGCATCTGCTGTGTGTTGGGAACATCCGGGATCAGCGGTTTCACAGAGTCTAACATCGGCTGCCCTGGATCACCTGTATCATGAAGCTCGTTATCACCTGCCTGTGATAACTCTGGGTTTAATAATCTGGCTACAAGTTTTTTTTGTTTTTTTGTGAATGTTCCCTACAAGTGACATTGTCAGATCCATGAAAGTAGTGACTGATATGATATGAGATGAAACAGTGAAACTTGCACGTAAATTCACTTATAGTGACAGTTTTATTCAACAAGGTGAAATGTAAACATTAGAATCACATAACTGCAATAGAATAACAAGCTGTAGAAACACTATGAATAATTTCTGAGTATTAAAGTGAGACTGAGCATATAAATAAGTGCTGGAATTATTTAAGGTTTTTTACCTAATGATGAACAAACTTTTCTGAACATGTGATGCAGATAAAAAGTGAAAGTAGTGTCAGACTATTTCTGCTGCCAAAGCAGAGAGAAGGAGAAATGTAGTTTCTTTCTAATTTTAATAACAACAGATTACAGAGGGTTTAATTTTTATATACTATTAGCACCACAGTCTCCACATGTTATTCTGAGTTTCAGTGATGTAATAGGAGTGTAAAAGCATAGAAACTGTCAGCACAATGCACAAGTAACCCATTAACATTTTTGTGCAAGCCTGAAGATAATGTACCAAAATAAAAAGGTTACTGTTCTTCAATCCTTTTGATCACAGCCATAACCCTGGTCTCCTTTAAAAGGAAACTTTCTAAATTGTACAACTAAAAAGAATGAATCTGAGAGATACTGAACCAAAGTTATAGAGGCACAAACATGGTAGAAATTAATGTTTTTTGGCATATAAAAAAGAAATGTAAGGCCCGTAGTAGGATATTTCTTAGTGGAAAACACTTTGGAGCACCAAGTCTGACTAATTCCTTATCAAGAGCTGTTGCAGTGACACGAGTATCCTAGAATGCTTTGCACAGATAGAATGAGGAGAGTTAGAGCTTTCAAACAATTTTTTCAAGAGTCGTTTTCACATATGAACTTGGACAATGTCCAGACCTATCAGTCTGGACAGTGTCCAGAGTTGCCTTTTCACACATGTAGCGCACAACCAGAGAATGTCCGTGTGAGACGTGTTCTCACCAACTGGAAACACTTGTTGGGTTCAGGCGTGTGCTGGCGCCTGGGTAGAGTGTCCAGGAGACGAACAGCAAAATGATTCAACTGATCTATAAAATATCTAATGATCTTGATTATTTATCTATTTATGGTAAACTTTTTTGTCCCTGATCCTGAAGCAATGATGACTCAGTTTTTCCATTGATTTATGATGTTTCTGGTCAAAACCTGCAGTTTCATATTGCAGTTACTGCTCCTGATAAAATGGCATCTTACAGTTCAGCTGTGTGGTGAAATGTTTTTTAGACTGAATGGAAATGCTACAAATGTAAAACTATACAGAGGATTCAGTAAGGGTCTCAATCAGAAAAGCAGGCCAGCCTCCAGAGTAACATTCAAGAGACGATCACAACACCGATCATACTTTTCTTCCTGAGCAGAAAGCAGCGTATTCACCTTTAGGCTGAAGCCCCACCCCCTCCTCTGTCACCTGTCTGGCCTGCAGGTGATCACCTGGCACTCAGCGCTCAGTCCACCATCCACTTTACTGTCTCTTCCTGTTGTCTGGGGTCAGACGTCACAGAGAATAGCTGATTTTGTCTGAAGGCTTTTATTTTGGTCTTCCCTGTTTGGGATCAGAAAGACAGAACTCTGTTTTGTCCCAGTGTTTGACCGATCAGACTTTCTCTTCACAGGTGTTAATATGTGCAGTCAGACTCGTCCACTTTCTGTCTTGTAGAGATTAATCAGGAGACAATTTGTGGTGTGATTCATAATAAAAGCATCTGAAACCAGTAGAAGCACCAACATCAATGCTGTGGTCAAATAGTATTTTTTGCTTAGGAAGGTTCCTCACTGAGTGAAATGACCTGGAAGTATCTAGGAGGCAGCCATGATGAGAGCTGGTCGAGCTATTCTCTTAATGTTAAGGAAAGGACCTTAAGTGCTTCCAATTTAATCTCCTTTAGCATAGGCCAAACTGGACCATCCTTTAAGAAAGTAAAGGTGGTAATGCCGTCCCACAATTCCTTGCAGCAGCAACATTTAAAGCGACCGACGTCAATAAAATCCGCCATCAACATAATTACGTAGCCTAGTTTAAGTGCAGTCGGATTCTCTTTGCACCTCGGTTGTCTTTTCCTAAGTCCTTATCAATTTTCCTTCACATCTTTCCTTGACCTTGTGTTGTTTTTCATCGAGGTCAAGGAAAAGTGGTTAGGAAAGGACATAGGACATAATTTTTTTTGACTTTTCGATCGTAGCCCTGGTTTTATGCACATTAGAAATGTATCTGTCTCCTGTGCAGATGATTCTGATGTCACGCTGCTGTTACTTTGTTCATCTGGTTCCAGTATTTCATTACAACACGTCTCTGGTTCAGACTGACCTCAGACTAACACCAGTCAACAGTCGTCAGGAACGTTTGGGATAGCGGAGGAACAGATTAGGAGTAGAGAAGGAGTGGGTAAGGAGGATGAAGGAGTATAGAAAGAGTAAAGGAGAAGGAGTGGAGGAGTAAAGGAGGAGTAGAGGAGGAGTAAAGGAGGAGGAGTGCAGCAGGAGCAAAAGAGGAGGAGCAGTAAAGGAGTGGAGTAAAGGAGGAGGAGTGGAGCAGGAGTAGAAGAGGATTAAAGGAGGAGCAGTAAAGGAGGAGGATAGTGTGCAACAGGCTTTGAGGTAGCTTTTGTCTCGTTTCATTTGGTGGGTGTGCCAAAGGTGTTACCCAATCAGCAGCGACATGTATATAAACCCTGTTGTATTAAAAAGGCTGCTATATTTGTAACACTTTCATAACACAACAGGTTGTTCAACGCCCCACTGTTTCTGTTAAAATAAATGTTTCACTACGTTTTGTCAGGGCTGAACGTGCCTCTGGTGTCTGGCCCCAACACACTGAGAATAAACTTCTGGAGGAGCACTAAAGAAGGAGGACCTTACGGAAGTGTGAACATTGTCAGCTGCCGTGACAGTAAACAGCTGCTGCCTGGTTCCAAAACACTAAGAATAAACTTCTCATCATGATGCACAAAGGTTTTAGTTTCTTAAAGTAAAATGAGGACGTTTTCTAAAATAAAGCCATGAACAGTTTAAAAACAGTGTCACAACAGTTCATGAAAAATACACAAAATTTCATGTATTGATTCGTGTACATGGACAGGAATTGTCAATTTTTTTCATGACAGTAAAATATTGAATTGTGGTGCCTACAGCATTATTACACTTATTTTTGGTTCTGTTTAGACTAACAGCACTTGGTTAAGGTTTGGGAAAGATCCTGGTCTGGTTTAATACAGAAAACATTCATTGTGACATCAGACACAACCTATTTATTTACATTTAACCAAAACCACCAACTTTCCCAAACCTTAACCAAAGAGCTGTTGTAGCCTAAAGCACAGACGGGAATCTGGATGTGAACGTGGTCTCTGGTGTGACGGTCGTGCAGTTTGTAAACCCTGCCAATCCACCCTGACACCTCCTTGCGACTCCGTTGCTGTTAATGAATGTAGTGCTTCAGTCACTCAAAAAAAAAAATTAATATAAATACATTAGTTTCAAAGTTGTGCTGATCCAAAGTGCAGTAAAGAGGAAAAACCTAAATCAGATCAGTATTTGCTCTGATCCCCCTTTGCCTTTAAACCAGCACCAGTTCTCAACGGTACACCTGCACACAGTTTTTCAGGCTCTTGGCAGGTAGGTCCTGAAAATAGTTATTTATGACTCTGGCTGTATGTTTGGACTCATTGTCCTGCTGCAGAATGAATCTGGAACAATCAGATGCCTCCTGAAGACGGACAAGAATCTAAACATCTAAAGTGGCTACACCTTGGCACAGTTCTGTGTTTACTGCAAAATATACTGTACATACATATATACATGCTCATATTATGGTTCTGGTTTTCCTGGTTTGGGCCCTTAGTTAAAAAATGAAGGGGAATCATCAACATTTCTTTTAATAATCACTTAACATTAAGCCTTCAGTTACCATAATTTACCCATTAATATTGATTTTATTTAAGATACAATTAAAATACAATTTTAAAAGACAGATTAATAGAAACGTTAATGGACAGTATTTTACTGACATGAGATTTTATTATCTCCACAGTTTAACGTTTTAAGAGAAGTAAAACCCCTTAAAATTTAACCCAATAACACAAATACATCTGTTCATGTATATGTTTAAAGGGCCTGACAGGAGCTGTACTCTTACTTATGACATTTTAAGTACATTTTGATAATAATACTTTTTTCATAAAGAGGATCTGAATGCAGGAGCTGTGCTGGAGTTGAAGTATTTTTACCTTATGGTAGGAGTATTTTTTCTGCCTTGAAGTTCAAAGTAGAATGTGGTCTAAAGCTGAGATAAAAAAATGGCACTCTTGTTAAAATTGATATTTTATTGAAACAAATGTTTCTTTGTGCAGTTATTTATGTGATTATCTTGTAGTACTTGTATTTTTAAGTTTAACATGTATGTTTTTTTTGTTTTTCTAGTATGAATTGATCTCATTGTTCCATCCTGCTCTCCACCCTCCTTCTGATTTGTCTAATGTTTAAACGATTAATGACCTGATTAAAGTTGAAGCAACCAACTTGTTTCCTGTTTAATCTAGAGTCAGACAGGTGATATAAGATCTGATCTGATTCCTGTTTGCATACCAGTAGATGTCTCAGTTTGTCTTCATCACTATACCACCAGAGACAGGTAGAGACTGACATCTGCGTTGTTTTAAATGAAGTGGTCAGCAGACTGAGGAGCTCTCTGCTGCATCTGATCTCTGAAAAGTTTTTCTTCTGAGTTCTTCTTCTGAACAGTTGGAGGTGTTTATGGAGTTTCCAGTCAGCCTTAGGTTGATGTGCATGTGTTGGATGTTTCAGAGAGGTTGAACCAGTTCATGCTGGTCGTCTTTAAACACAAACAGCTTCATATTTAGTCTGAGTCTGCTGTCTTATCTAAACTGAGTTTACAGTTGCTGGGGGTGCGGAACATACCTGGGGGCCCAGTTAACCCTCACTCTGCTTTTTCCACTCAGCTCTGTAACCCTCCCAACCCACCCTCTTCCTCTTTGTTTACTTTACTTAAATTCAGGATCTTTTCTTTCCAAAGAGGAAAGCTGCTGAGGTTCAGGTGGAACAAAGTCCTGACGAACTAAATCACTGAGCCTAAGAAACAGTGTGACAGAGGGTCCGAACTAATCTTCATCATCACCATCATATTCATCATCATCATCATCATCATCATCATCATCAAATTCATCATCACAATCATCACCATCTCATAATTATCACCATTGCCATCATCACCATCTTCACCATCATCATCACCATCATGACCAACATCACCATCACCATCATCAGTCAGAGCAGCAGAGGGCAGGGGAAAAGCTCCGGGAAACATGAAACAGCTTCAGGTTTCATGTTCTGATTACATCCAGAAACCACCAAACCACCAAAAAACCAAATGACTCTTCAATGACCTCCTCACTTTCCCTGTTTGTGATTCACTGGAGAAAAAGTAGAACTCTTAAAAGCTCCTGAGCTGAGTCACAACAGAAAACTTTATATCACAGAAAGACTCTGGTTTAGTTTGATTTATGAAAACACCTTTAGTTGCATTCAAATTTTGACTATGATTGTAACAAAGATCTTGTCATGACTCAGTTGGATTTGAACACACAGATGTACTAAACAGTTGGAAACAGTGAGACTTTAAAGGGTTAACTATGTCTGTGATATCAGGAGTACACTCACATCAGTCCTCCAGGAAATCAAGAAAAATACAGTTTTATAACTTCAAATCTTAAGTAGAAATCGTCATAATTGTGAAACATTTTCTTATGTGATTATAGTGATCCAGTTGATATTTGTCTGTTTCCATGGTAACTAACAGGGACTTTTCCTGGTGTAAATTCACCAAACTGTAACATTGTATAATGTTACATTTTGGTGAATAATGTTTCTTGCTTTTTAGCACGTTGAGAACAGTAGTTCCAAAACTCAAAAGTGTTTTAATCCCAAACAAACCGTAAGAAAAAGAAATATCCAAGAGACCAAATCTATTAATATTGTGATCAAAATGGTTTGTTCTCCTCTGTCCATTCATGTAGACATATTGAGTGTGTGATGTCAACATGTGGACATACAGACAGACAAACCACTGTCATTTTTTTTGTTGTAAAACCTATCTGGATTGAATATGTTGACATTCAATGACATTAGCTATATTCTTTAAAATAAAAGTAGAGAAAAATTAGCAAAAAGCCACATGTTCAAAAAACTAAACTGTAAACTGAAACTTCAGGTGAATTGTAGTTTTACAAAATAATCCCAACTCAAAGTCCACTTACTATGTTTTTCTGAAAATGTAGTTTGTTGCCTTTGATGAGTATAATTCAGTCAAGCTTCAGGTGGGAAGTTAAATGTTCTACATGTTGGACTCAGCAGGTCATACTTTCTGTTTCTGACTGTGTAGAAATAAAACATCCACCTCTGCTCGGTCTCAGGCAGCTGGAAGTCATTACAACCTCCTCTTTCTCTCCTCCCCTCCCCCTCCCCAACACAGCCTGACTGTGTTTTTACCACATTGTAAATCCATTCAGGACTCTCTGCCAGCAGAATCTCAGTCAACTGTGTCAACTTTAACAGCAACGTTTACTGGTTAGTCAGAACTCGAACACACTCAACCAATCTGCCCCGGATACGTACATGTGCTCATTAATATTTAGAACAAACTGCTGACAAATGTGGAACCTTTTCAATCTGACAATATATTACTGCAGGATAAACAATGACTAGAGGGCTAACAGCAGAAGTCCACACACTTGTAAATTAAACAGTTAATCAACCTCTGTCACTCACTATGCTCACTATAGCCCAACAATTTTGTCTCGGCTGCTTGCATTACTTTGCTGTGCATTAATAAAACAACAATATAAAAAAAACATTATTTCCTGAATAAGAGGTCAGGTTTAACCCTGGGTTTTCAGGGTTATGAAGGTAGCTCTCTTTTTACCAGGGTACATCGACATGGTAACTTATGCTGCATATCTGACCTGCTCTGGAGTAGGTTATGTTCGAGATAACAGATTAACCGCGTATAAAAGCTCCGTTTTTTGGAGCACAGTTTCCATGGGGTTTCGAGGGTCTCTTAGGAGGGCAAGAGTGTTCAGGGACCAGCAAACCCCTTTGGATTTCCCTGATGATTTTTTTATATGAGTGACCTTCATTATAGCAGAGGGCCAGTTCCTCAGCAGGAATGTACTCGTGTGTAGGAGGTCCCCTCCTGTCTTCTTTATTTCATTTTTTTTTCTGTCTGCTGCAAACAATGTCGAAGCTGTTTTATTGTGCTTTTGTCTACCGATCTCATCCTACTTTGGTTTAACTACCAAACCCGCATGTTAAAGCAAACTACCCGAAAACTTGAAAGGATATGGCGTTCTACCAAACTGGAGGAATCCTGCTTAGCCTGGCATGATAGTCCTAAAACATATAGGAAGGGCCTCTGTACTGCCAGAGCAGCCTATCACACATCTCTAATAGAGGAAAATAAAAACAACCCTCGGTCTCTTTTCAGCACTGTAGCCAGGATGACAAAGACTCATAGCTCCACTGATCCATGTATCCCTACAGCGCTCAGTAGCGATGATTTCATGAGCTTCTTAAATGATAAAATTCTAACTACTAGAGACAAAACTCACCACCTCCTCCCATCAACTGGCACCAACTTATCTTCAAACACAGGAACCTTAGAAACAGCTGTGCAACCTGATGTATAATTAGACAGTTTCTCTCCCATCGAGCTTCACCAACTAAGTTCAATAATGTCTTCATCCAAACCATCAACTTGTCTCTTAGACCCCATCCCAACTAGGCTGCTTAAGGAAGTTTTACACTTAGTTAGCACCTCTTTACTAGATATAATCAATATGTCTTATTAACAGGCTATGTACCGCAGTCCTTTATAACAGCTGTAATCAAACCTCTTCTTAAAAAGCCTACTCTTGATCCAGATGTTTTATACACTATAGTTTCATATCTAACCTTCCATTTAACTCTAAGATCCTTGAGAAAGCTGTTGCCAACCAGTTGTGTGACTTTTTACACGATAATAGTTTATTTGAGGATTTTCAGTCAGGATTTAGAGTGCATCATAGCACAGAGACAGCATGGGTGAAAGTTGCAAATGACCTTACTGCATCAGACAAAGGACTTGTCTCTGTACTCGTCTTGTTAGACCTTAGTGCTGCATTTGATACCATTGACCATCATATCCTATTACAGAGACTGGAACATTTAATTGGCTTTAAATGAACCGCTCTAAGCTGGTTTAGGTCCTATTTATCAGATCAATTTCAGTTTGTGCACGTTAAAGATAAATCCTCCATATACTCAAAAGTTAGTCACGGAGTTCCACAATGTTCTGTGCTTGGACCAGTTCTATTCACCTTATATATGCTTCCTTTAGGCAATATTATTAGAAAACACTCCATAAACTTCCATTGCTATGCTGATGATACCTAATTTTATATGTCAGTGAAGCCTGATGAAATTAATCAGGTAGCTAAACTTCAAGCTTTTCTTAAGGACATACAGTCCTAGATGACCAGCAACTTTTTGCTGTTAAACTCAGACGAAACTGAAGTTATTTTGCTTGGCCCCCCAACACCTCAAAAACACATTATCTAATGATAAAGTTATTCTGGATGGCTTTGCCCTGGCCTCCAACACCACCGTTAGGAATCTCTTTGATCAGGATATGTCCTTTAACTCTAGGACTACAAGGACTGCCTTTTTTCACCTACGTAACATTGCAAAAATCAGGCACATCCTTTCTCAAAAAGACGCAGAAAAACTAGTCCATGCTTTTGTTAACTCTACGCTGGATTATTGTAATTCCTTATTATCAGGCTGTCCCAACAAGTCTTTAAATACTCTCCAGCTGATCCAGAATGCTCAGTACGAGGACTGACAGGAACTAGGAAAAGAGATCATATTTCTCCCGTGTTAGGTTCTCTGCATTGGCTCCCTGTAAAATTCAGAATAGAATTTAAAATCCTCCTCCTCAACTACAAAGCCCTTAATGGTCAGGCACCATCATATCTTAAAGAGCTCATAGTACCCTATTACCCCAGTAGAACACTGCGCTCCCAGAACGCAGGCTTACTTGTGGTTTCCATAGTCTCCAAAAGTACAATAGGAGGCAGAGCCTTCAGTTATCAGGCTCCTCTACTTTGGAACCATCTTCCAGTTTGGGTCCGGGAGGCAGACTCCCTCTCCACGTTTAAAGAGGCGGCTTAAAACCTTCCTTTTTGATCAAGCTTACAGTTAGGGCTTGCTCAGGCTTGTCTTGAACCATCCCCTAGTTATGCTGCTATAGGCCTAGACTGCCGGGGGACTTCCCATGGTGCACCGAGCTCCTCTCTCCTCCTCTTCCTCTCCATCTGCACGGATTCATATGAAATCAATGCTTGTTACTAACTTGGCTTCTTCTCTCTCCCGTAGTTTTGTTCTTCCTCGTCTCTCTCCTCTCTCCTCCTGTCGCTTTCTGCAGGTATTTCTGCCCCTGGAGCTGCAGAGTCTGGATCTGTGACTGCAAACCACCTACTGCCCCCATGATCCTGCTCAACACCCACTGCTTCAAATATTGTGATTGCCATCTCTTATTATATCTATTTTTATTAGTACTATTATTATAATCATTAGTTTTATTATTAGTCTCATTATTGTTACACATTTTTATGTCATATGTCTACTGTGCTATGTCGCCCCCCCCCCCCTTTCTCCCTCTCTCTCTCTCTCTTTCTCTCTCAACCCAGCCGGTCAGGGCAGACGGCCGCCCACCATGAGCCGGGTTCTGTTCAAGGTTTCTACCTGTTTAAAGGGAGTTTTTCCTTTCTGCTGTCGCCAAGTGATTGCTCATGGGGGAATGTTGGGTCTCTATATAAATAAAATTGAATTGAATTGAGTTACAACAGAGACTGATTGAAGCACTAAAGCCTTGTACTGGTTGTACTTATAAGATATGAAATTCAGCGTACTTACTGCTTTGAAATATGTTTTTATATTTATTTTAATTTGTTCCCAAATCTGTTTGACACCACTGGGGATGCAGCTGAAAGACTAAGGGTCATACACACCATTACAAGCAATACATGAATTTGATGGCATACACACATGTAATTATAGTCAGATTTACTTCTCTCCTAATGATGGGGCAGTGATATTATGAGCATGTTAACCTACACATTCACACATTCACATAGTAGGCAATTTTTTGCCAGCTGTCCTTCATGCATTTGACAGATGCGACAGTTTTAGCCTGGATAGTGTGTTTAACTTCTTTGTATTTGTCTAATATTATAATTTGCTCTTCGTCTGTGAAATATTCCACTCTTCTGCCAGTAGACTTGTCCATGTTTGAGTTAGGTCATATGCTGCAAACATATGAATGTGCTCAGGAAATATGGGTTGACTCACCGAGTTGATAACCACTGTCCTGTGACTGCTTAGGGTAATTGCAGTTGTTAAGCTTAGTGAAGCCAGATAATGAAAAGATATCTTGGGTATATTGAACTTGCTTCATAGTAAAGGCCTCAGATAAACATTAACACATAATCAGGTAAACACGTCACGAGGAGTCTATTCCAGAAGGCCGGCTTAAACAAACTTGAGCCATGAATTTTGAGAGGGGAAACTCTGAGTTTTTGGTTTTACAAGAGCTGATCTGAGTTAGTTCACTAAGCATGTGACTGGTGAATGAAAAAAACCATCATCAATGGCGCTCAGATTTGCTGCTACTACGATTCACCATTGCAATGCTCTCAGGAAAACCTGGGTTGACTTATTGAGTTGATAACCACCATCGTTTGACCACTTGTGATTACAGATGTTAAGCTTAGTGACGCCAGATAAGGAATATGAGCTTGCATGTTTGTGATTGGCCAACACAGCATCTTGCTGCATTACATCACATTGAAGGGGAACCAAAGATGGGTTGAGAGGTGGGTTTTTGTGCTGAAGCTCTCTGTGTCTCTGAACAATTCATTCAAATGAATGAGAGGCTGCATTTTATCACAAGGAGACTTTAATCCTGAGTTTACATCTTCCAAGGAGGAGAGGCAAGAGAAGAGATACGTTAAAGGTTTCTCAGGAGTCACTAAAATTATGATTTAATTCCCAGAACAGCCTGATACTGTGACATCCTGCCAAATACACAGAATTACTATGTTGTTACAGTAATTAGTCATTTTTACCTTTACGGGTAGAAACACTAAAGAACAAATGGAGAATCTGAAAGCTTCAGTCAGTTTTATTTATACATCCCAGTATCACAAAGCCGGAATCTTTACAATGTGCAGCACACAACAGCCTCTGTCCTCAGAGCCACAGTTCAAATAAAGACCACTCCCCTAACCCCCTTTGGTGGTGGTGTTTGTGAAACAGAACTTAGTGTAAAATGATTGCCAGTTTTGTTTCTGATCCCTAATCTGTACCTGGATTTGATTTAACGAGTTAAACCTCCAGCCGAGAACAAACATTGTGACTCACTGCTGCTGTTCAAATAGGCTCCTGTTAAAGTTTATACACCAATAAAATCTGCAACACTCAGACAATAGCAGCTGCATCTGTTACACTGGTCTAAGATCAGCTTAAAAGCCAGATGAAATCAGTCTGAATGAAAAAAGATTACTGTCTAACTGGAAACAACAGAAGAAGCTCTCAATTTGTATTTCTCGTCTTTGTATCAAACAAAGGAAATCATCACTCCCTGCAGCAAATGTGAAAACCTGGAATTTGGATTCTGATATTTCCTGGAATTATCATCAAACCCTGTTCCTGTCTCCACGACTAATCATAAATATGTCAGACTGTAACACTGACAGGTGGAGCAGCTCCTCCGCAAAGCATGATTCATGTGCAAAAATATCTTTCTGTGCTCAGACACTTATATGTTTCAAATCAAACTTTATTTTTCATGAAAAAATATGAACACGTTGAGTTCAATCTTAGAGTCTCAGTCCAGGTACTGAAGGTGTTACCTTCACTGACAATGCAATAATCTGAACCATGAAACTCCTTGAATCCAAACTGCGGAGGGAAAACGCGAGTCAGACTAAAGACAAAAAAAAGTCTGTCTGTAAACACACTGAGGCCTCAGCAGGTCCATGAACATTTCACTGTCTGTCTGTCTGTAAACACACTGAGGCCTCCGCAGGTTAGTGAATACCTCACTGTCTGTCTGTCTGTAAACACACTGAGGCCTCCGCAGGTCAGTGAACTCTCAGATACGAATGGATTACCTACATTTATAATGAAAGAGTGTTGATATAATTCTGATTTCAGATGAGAACATGCAGGTTATTGAGAAAATCGCCATGATCTGTTGGTGTAATTATCACAGTTTAATTGTCAATACTTATACATGATAAAATATAAAACAAAGTAAAGGTTTATACATTAAAAAAAAAAAAGAACAAATCTAAAAAGACAAAAAATTGACCAAAATGATTAACTACAGAACTCACTGTGCTGAAAAGTGTTGATAAAATTTAAGCTTCTTTTTAAGAGACTCCAGAAGGGTTTTTATTTTCACAGCAGGTTCATTATGATCAGTGAAAAGTACCATCCATCAGAGAGAACTTCAGCGTTCATGCCCCAGCATCACTGTAGTCTAAAGACACTCACTGCTGATATCTGATGATCACAAATCAAAAATTTGCGTCAAGGGGCTTAACAATCTGTACAGCATATAACACCGTCTGTCCTTAGACCCTCGAATTGGACAAGGAAAAACTCCCCAAAAAAAACCTTTAACAGGAAAAAATTGAAGAAACCAAATAGTAGATTTACAGTATTTTTGCCTTGCATTAGGAAGAAAAACAGCAAAAAAATAGTTTCTGTATATATTTATGTATATATATATATATATATATATATATATATATAAAAGGCAAAATAAAAAGGTTGTAAAAGGCTCCGGTTTGGAAAAAAAAAAGAACCAAACCAATTGAAATGTTCCAAATGTTCCAAATGTAATTAACAATATTTGTTTTTGTTTTCTAAAATAAACATTGTTGTGGTCAATAAATATGATATATATGATACAAAAAAATCATATATCCGAATGATTCTAAACTTTCTTTCTTTTTTGTATTTCATCCAAAGGTCCGATAAAAACTTCAATTTCAAAAAATTTGAATTTTCTGGCTATTTGATGTGTCAGGCTTCACAGGGCTAGACATTGAAACTATAAAAAGGTGTCAGTTTTACGTAATGTATCTAGTATGATTTCAATATGACTATCAGATCTTTTCACTGTCAATTTTTGCTGAGAACCAAGTGCATCATATGTGAAAAATAGTCGAGATGCGGAAACTCTAGATGAAGCATGTCTCACACAGGCTGTGTGGCTGCTCTACCCTGGCAACATGGGCGCCGAAATGAAAACCAAGACATTCCGTGAGTAAGCAGTGTGACCCGGGCCCTAGTTCTGCAGAAAAAGCTGGAGATGAGGAACTAATTTTGTATCTAATCTCATCTATTTTACTGCAGAAAAAGTCTAAAAAAGTAAAGGGCTTTGAGTAAGATTGACTACCATGCCAAAAAGAAATCTAGGATTATGTTTATTGTTACTGATTAAGTGAGAGAGATATGCTGGTCTAGCAGTGGACAGAGCACGCTTGTAATTCAGTGGGCACTTCATGCCAGAGTTAAGTTTAGTCCAGTTTAGTTTTTCACCATTTGCACTCCAATCTCCTGCAGGCCTGCTTAACCTGCCTCTTGTGTTAGTTTTCTGTTACCATCTCTTATGTTAACGGGTCGGTTTTGACCCGTGTCTTAAATCAGCTGTAAAATACACTAAAAACAATTAGCTATCATCCAATTTGTTTCTCATCTCTTGGTTACCTTGTTAGGCTTCCTTATCCATGAAAATATTGTTTTTAAAATTTTTGGTGTGAGCCTCTGGGCCTTTTTTTGTCAGTATACCCTTCGATTACAATTTTAAAAAATGGCAAAATGAACCTCAAGAGAATCTTATAAATAAATAAAAAGGTTGTTGTGTTACCTGACTATTACTGAGGGGTATTAGAACACATCTCTTAAATAAATTTGTTTTATCTATTTTTTATTAGTAACATCTATGGTGTTACGGGTCAATTTCGACCCATATATATTTACTTCAAGAAAAAGGCAAAAAAGTCTTATTTTCAGCAATAGAACTTTAATATAAACACAAAATGAAAAGCAGAACAGGTCATAATACAAAATATAGATTTGCAAGGTCAAACAAACAACAACCAATCAAGCAAATCAAACCAATTACTCGTTCCAAAACTAATTAAAAAAAAAATCTGAGTAAAAGTCTCTGTGTGCAAGAACATGCATGTGTGTTCAGATGCATGTCTGGCAAAAAGTGACACTTTTAGTGTGTTCTTTGCAGAGATATTTCTTGCAGTTGAAGCACAATATGTTTGTCTTTCTATCCTTACTGCTTGGGCAGACCTGACACCTCTTTCTTTTAGAATCAGGTGGCCTGAGTGGGGTTGTGGCTGTGACTGTTCTGGTTGGTGTTGAGGCAGGGCCGGCTGAGGGGGATGTTGGTGCGGATGCTCGTTTTGTTGCTGATGGCGTGGACGGAGTGCTAGGTGAGCTCTGCAGCTGTCTGACCAAGGCTGCAGTGTCTGGGTCTCGGGGCACCCATTCCCTTTGCTCAATGTGTGGCTTGACAAGGGAATTTCCCAGCTCCTCAAGAAACATTCTCCGCTTGATTTTTTTGGTTGCGTTCCACCTTTGGTGGATGTGGGTCCACAACACAAATGCATTACATGCAGACACATCAAGGATGTTGTAAAACACAACCATTGGACATCTCCTGGTCATTCGCTGGCAAGTGTAGGTAGCAGTCAGCTTGTCCAGGTTGTCCACTCCTCCTTTGTTTTTGTTATAGTCGAGGATGGGTTTTTCTCTGGGATGCCACTCGCAGCTTTGCCTTTTGTCAAATCTGAGGACTCTTGATATCATTTGTAAGGTCTGAAGTGACATTGTTTCCCAGAAAATATTTCTGCCTGTCGATGCGTCCCAGAGAATATCAGTGGCCTCATTGCAGGATCTTTACACTCCAGCAAGAAGAAGAACGCCAATATAAGCATCCATGTATTCCTCATCAATGTCTTTCCACATGTCGCCATCGACTTTTTATCCTTCAAGGTTTGTCATAGCAATGACGACTCTTTTTAGTGACAATGGCATAAATAGCTAAAAACGTGTGTCCTTTCCCTCATTTTCACCGAAAATATTATCCAGAACTTGGCTTACTGTAAATCTTCTACTCATTTTTGCATGCTGCAAATTGGAGATGTGCACTCTGCAAGTCAAATGACCACTCAAACGAGTGAATTGACCTCACATGTCTGGACATGCCCGTCTTTGTTGGTTTTGTTTTTGTACAGGTATACTTGAAAACAACGCAAAATGAGAATCCCCTGAAGCTCACATGATTGGGAGAGGAGCTGGCTGTCAGTGTGTTAGCTGACAGCACACTTATGATTTCAGTTTTGGCTCTAATTATTGCTTTATAATCTTATTTTTATAACTGGGTCGAAACCGACCCTAACAACACAAAGGTCATAATTTAACCAGAGCATTTTATAATTCAGTTAAAACATTTTCTTTTGTTTTATTTTGTTCAAATAGAGGTTCCTGACAAAGTCAAAAAGCCTTGATGCAATAAACAAATTTATCTGGTTCTTTTATGCTTTTAAAACCTAAAAACGGGTAGCTGCCGACCCTAACACAAGAGGAAGGTTAAGGACAATTTTCTACAACCATGGTGCAGACCTCTTTGACCATCTAGTTTTGGTGGTAAGAGGTGCAGCTGAATCCAGGAAACTAGACAGCGGTTTTTAAGTCACTTTTACTATTTTTAACAGGGCCTGTCGCTGCAGCGAAAGGAGCCACAACCATTGGTAATCGCTCGCCAAGAGCAGTTGATGGACCAGTGTGTCGAGTGGTAAATACATAAGTACCAGCATTACAAGGACATGGGAAAATTTTTCAAATTTGAGAAGATAGTGATCTGACATAATGGATGTGAAAACAGATCAGAAACTACTATCCTGCGAGATAGAATCAGGTCAAGGATGTTACCACTGCAGTGAGTGGGTTCACAAACAACCTGGGTGAAACCAAAAGTATCAATAAGTGCCAGAAAGACTTTAGTTAGAGGATCACAGGCCTTATTCAGGTGAATATTGAAGTCACCTATAATTTGAATCTCATCATCTTACAGGTGTGGCTTTACCCCAGCAGTTTCTTTGTATTTTTCCCCTTTCCTGTGTTTCCAGTGTTCCCGTCTGTCTCTCTGTGTGTGTCTCTGTGCTGGCATGGTGTGGCTCTCCTGCATCCCTGATCACCTGCACACCTGCCTTCCATCAGCCCATCACCTGCAGTATATCTGCCCTGGCTCTCAAACTGTTATTCGCAAGATCGGTGTTTCGACCACAGTGGTAGTAAAAGTTCCAGGCCAACTCTTGTCACGTCTAGTGATTTATTCTCCTTGTGCATCACAAATTCTAACCTGTTTACCTGTTCCCTCCGCAGGCACACTTCTCTATGTGTCTCATTCAATTGACCACAGGGCAAATGACACAGATGTGAATGAGCTTCTAGCTTCTCTCTGGGTGATAATTTTACAACTAAACATAGTAAAAGCAGAGTCATTGTCTTTGACTTATGTGTTTGGTAATTTTGTCAGACAACATCGTGTTCATAAAATTAGGATTTAGCAGTGCAGAGCTGCAGGTTGGAAATGGCCTGGAAGTGACTGCTGGTGGGAACGGTGGAAACAGAAGAACATGTAAATGAGAACAGCTCTATTGGGAATTAAGCTGTATTAAATTACTGTATATGTGAGCACAGAGAGTAATAAAGAAGCAAAAAGATAAAGGGCAGTCCAGCCATACTGTATACTAGTTTTTGAACTAGTCTTGTTCTCTTGTATTCAGGATCATCAATCACCTGCCAGTTCTCCAGCCTGAGTCTCCACCTTTCTGCCAGCCGTCTCCAATTTTCAAGCCAGCCACTGCCAGCCCAGCTCCCCCCTTCATTCCACGCTCTCGCCAGCCACGCTTCCCCACCTTACCCCTGATACCACTGGACCCCCATTCCCTGCCGTTCACCTCAGTTCAACAAACCCTTTTCGTTATCAACCCTCACTCTGTTGTAGTAGTAAAATCCCAAGGAATACACTCTGTGTGCCATGGTATATTAAGAATGTTAAGAATATACTGTGTTATAGTATAGACCAAAATGTATCGGACATTGATTTGAACTTTTAACATTGATTTTAATGATAATCAGACTCAATCATTGGGCTGGCCGGGAGAGTTGGGGATTTTCCAAAGAGACTGACACCATTATTTCCAGGTGGATATGGAGGATGTAACCAGATATGGAAAGCATGACACCATTATTTCCTGATGAATTGAAGTTCATTTTTTGAAGGTGGAGAACCCACCAGCAAGGAGGAGCGATTTGGGGTGTAAAAAATTATGTCTAGCTATGCTTTCTTCAGTTGGTTTCTGGAGCTAACTCAGGTTTATCTCTTGTGAAAGAATAAACTCTATTGCACTGAACCCTGATCATCTCCAGTGAGTTTCTGTGAACTTTTTGAGACTTCAGTAACTAATCACCTTCACTGAAGTTAAGTGATCGAAAAGAGGTCCAGAGATACACTCTGGCCCTGATCTGGGCACCTTTTTCTCCAACACTATCTGCGTCTTGCGTTTGGGTCCCTTCTGAGTCCATAACACATCAGAATTAGTGACAAGGTCTGAGATAAATTCTCCAATTTACTCTAAAAAATGTGAGTAAGGGCCAAGTGGTCTGTACAGTTCCACAAGGTGGAATGGTCAGAGTCTGTTGCCCTGGACAAAGCCATTTGTAGCAGCCATTTTAACTCAAAAGAGTTAAAAGGGATATCCAGTTTGAAGGTTAAATTGAAAACAGACTCGTTGATTAGGGCAATGCCCCCACCTTGTGTAGTAGCCCGAGCAACAAGGGCATTAGTAAACTCAGGTGGCGAAGCTTCATTTAATGGTAAGAAAACGTTTGGTTTAAGCCATGTTTCACATGAATCAATCATATCCAGTTGATAAAAAGTATCAACCAATGGAAACACTGTGGAGATCAATGTAGAACAAAAAACAGCAGTAACAATGCAGGAACACATATTTCAAAATAGGAGCGCACATTTGTTAACTTCATCCAGGATTAACAAATCAATCCTCCAATTAACTTCGAAAAACCAAAATAGTTGAATAAGAATAAACATAATTATTTTAGCCTGATAACAGCATGTTAGCCTGGATTAGTTAAACCACATCTGAAGAACAGGACCCGGGTGTCTATTGACCCAAAGTTTGTCTTTATGGTTTTAATACACATATAAGATGAATAACCTGCAGTCTCAGAGTAAGTTCACAATAAGTCAGTTTCGGTGTGTTTCAGTGTGTGAATATTAAAGCGTCTTACTGTGTAAATCTCAAGGTGCAGCTTGGTGTTTCGGTTGTTCGGGGAAAACTAAAACTTTACTAAATGAAGCTGTAGCTGCTCCGTGAGGGTCGGAGCTGTGTGACGGTAAAGTTAAGACGGCGACCTTTAGTCCCCTCACACTTTCTCTATGATCCATCAGTTTAAATGTGGCTATATCTGAACACAAAAGAAAATACAGATATTATCAGCCACCTCTCTCCTCACCAGACGTTGATGTGAACCATTTTTGTTGTTTAAATAAAGAGTTTGAAGAAGAGATTTACCTGTTTTCGTGTTTTCCAGGTGTTTGACTGTGGACGGCGCTCTCTACTAAAACCACCTGGCGACTCCTTCAGTGTGGACAGAAGTTTTAATATGTGGACATGGTCTGTGTCTGTAAACCAGTGGCATGTGTACTCTCTGATCACCATTATCGATCAGAGTACAGGACCAAAAAGACCCAGTCTGAACTCCTGGACTGAGAGGTGGAGGTCTTCGGATACTTGTAACAGTCCTGATGTGATCTCTCACAGAGACTCAGCCTCTCTCACATCTGTTTACCTCAGTTCATTTCTAGAGTTCAGGGTCAGTTTCAGTTTAAATGTGATATAAAATGTCTCAGGTCAAACACGAAGCTGCTCTATTTTGTGAGAGGTATCCCTATGTGAAGAATTTACTCTCCGGGTCACAGATTTGTTTTTCTTTACCTGCCTTGAGATTTTGTTGTGTGTCTAATACTTGTAAGGTTATTATATTTGATCGGTTTGTTCAGACCCTGTGCTGTAGTTGTTTTAACCTGTCAGACTTGTTTTACAGTGTGCTGGTGAATTAGTATATCACAATAAATATATCATATATCATATATCACAATAAAGTTCAGTATGAGGGATGTTGTGGCTCAACATCAACCTAAGTGTAATACAGAGTATTTACTGCAGGTTACTGTGATTATATTCCTTATCTGGTTTTATACAATTCCTCCTCTTCTCCATCATTTATGTACACAGTGCATTTTTCTTACCTCTTCGTTTTTCTTCTTTTCCTCCCTCACATTAACACTTCTCTTTTTCTTTACTTTACATAAAGTGAATACTTTATGATATTCTTCGCTTTGTCTGTAGTTATCCATCCCTTCCTTCTACTCCCTCTTCTCTGTTCTGTTGTTTTCTTGTTGTTCTCTGAGATTTTCTTCTCCTGTTTGGGTTTGATAAACTTATTTTTCATTCCTGTGTTCATAATTTAGCCTGTTGGATATAAACATGTGAAAACTGCCCTTCAGTCTTTACAAATTCTCTGATAAAAACAGTCACGATGATGACCTCCAGGGATGTGAGGAGTCTTCATTTCCTGTCTCAGTTGTGCAGGAACAGGAAGTCATCAATCTGTGTTCATGGATACCATAAATCAGTGTGTTTTTGTGGAGACAGGATGCACGGCGCTTTCTCAGCTGACAGACGTCCTGAAGTCAACTTTATAAATCAAAGAGGAGACGTCAGTTGGTTTGCATCTGACCGTCTGCAAACGGTCTTTAAATTTTTTGCAAACAGCCTGTAAACTTTCTCTGAACAGCCTGTAGACATTCTGCAAACAGTCTGTAAACTTTATGCAAACAGTCTGTAAACTTTCTGCAAACCTCCCGTACTGACTGATATGAACTTAACTGAACTTCACAGACAGACTAAAGCTTCACCTGAAAAACATCAGATGGAAACTTCACTCAGAGTCTCATGGTCAAAGGTCAACGGGAGGAAACCAGCTGACTGTCGCCACGACAACAAACCAGACAGGAAGCATCTGTTATGACATCTGGTTTTATTTTGGAGAACTTCTAATCTGAAAAACCCAGATAATGACAACATTTATCCGCCTGTTTTTCTAGTGTTCTGATGATCAGAGCAACCCTGTCACCTACAAATCAAAATTAAATTATTTAATTCTGTTATCAATTAAATTTGAATTGATCATAAAATTCAATAATGTTATGAACTGATGCTGCGTACATTATAAATGGTAACATTTAATAATAATATCAATTACTTTTGGTGTATTATTAACCTCTCAACATACTTTTTTCCTTTTTCCTCTGAAGTAACGGTAGGTTTGGTAGCATCATGTTATTCTCTCTGACAGAATCATGTCAATGTTGCAGCGTCTCAGTAAAGCAACAGTAGAGTCACAGTAGAGTCGGCCTCATTTTCACCTTCAGTTCATCCTGTAGGATAAAAGCTGATCCCAGGTCTGTTTCTTTCTCTGCTGAACCTGTTCCAGATGTTTCCATGCTGACAGCAGCAGATCTGAGGTCAGATTACTGAGGAAAATTACCCATGGTGCAATGGGAGCCCCCTGCAGTCGGAGTTGCTTCTACACTGACTCAGGGTCAGTTCACTCAGAGACACAAGATCCAATCAGATCACGCTTTAGCCTGAAAATGGACCAATCAGGAGACCGCTCCATCTGTTTCTGTTTTCAAAATATTAACAAGTCAGCAGAAACATCCACCATCTGGAAATCATCTTCATTACCTTCATCCTGTTTTTACTGTTGCCCTGACAACGTCCTGCAGAGCCACAGCTTACAGGGTGTGCATGTGAAACTATGTGTGTGTGTGTGTGTGTGTGTGTGTTTTACTGTGTTTGTGTTACTGTGTTTCTGCGTGTGTGTTGTAAACAGCTGTTACACACATTAACCTCCATGCTTCTTCTTTATTCACTTCTGCTGTTTTCTTATGCTTCTCTCTTAGCTTTTTTTTTTGGGGGGGGGGTCATTAACCACCAGTAAAACCAGTAGAGTAGAAGAACTGGAGTGAATCTACAGCTGAGTGTTTAAAGTTTCTCTGAACCTCCACAGATCCAGAGTCAGTGTGCAGTCTGCTGCCTCCTGCTGGTCTGAACCAAGACACAAAAACCTCAAAACAAACTGAACCGGTTCCAGTTAGGTCTGGTACAGGTACTGAACCCTGGAATGATCAGGACTTCACTTCGGGGCTACGACAGAGGAAGTGAATCAGATTTTTGTCTTGAAAAGATGAAACGTTTATTTAGGGTCAGGGTAAGAACTAAAGGGTTACGGGGGTTAAGGGGGTTAGAGGAGTGAACAAAAGTAAACAAAGTGAAGGTGCAGTAGTGACCGAACCATTTAAAATTTCATTCCCAAGACAGAAATGTGGATAAAACCTCAAACTGTTTAAGCTAATTTGTGCTTCAATTGATTCAAATAAGCACATTTACATTTATATTCTGGTTTTTATTTATTCATTTTTTGGTTTGTTGAATTTTGAGGATGTAAATTCTGAATGACACTAATGGGAGTGGATGTGACCTGTCTGGTGTGGGGGCTGTCAGGACCTGGAGAAACACCGTTATTTCAGACTGGGAGGGAGGACATAGCACAGTAGACGTATAACATAAAGATGTGTAACAATTATGAGACTAATAGTAAAATTAATAATTATAATAATAGGGTTAACTAGGAATAATAGTACTAACTCTTCACCAAGATTCATTTTCATTTTATGCTTTACCCATCCCTGAACTTTTGTCACCTTTTCACTTTTTCCCCACTCACATTCATTACCACATCAAAGTAACAACCTTTTATTTTTTTTAAATTCTTTTTCTGTTTCTATATAAACTCATCCATGTCTAGATTACTGGTTGTTGCCAAAGTCACCTGCTTGTTTGTTGTGTGTTTGTATGTTGTGATGGTGTCAAGACACGGGACAGTGTGGAGTATGACCTGAAGACACCTCCAGCCACCACAGCATCACATTCGGTGCATGCAGCTCTGGGCAGGCTTCCCTGAAGCCTCTGTGGTCAATTTTCTTGTTTAGCAACAAGAATTTCTCTTCTCAGGATGCCAGTACATTTTATGTCTGCAGGCAGCTGCATAGGTTCAGAATGCCAGATCTAGAAAAGAATTAGACTGAGGGAGACAATTTACTGCCTTCATCTGGTCCAGATTTGGTTTTGAAAACCTGTTGTAACATTCAGTGATGTCTGTGTCCAGGATGCTTAGAAATGCTCTTCTTAGAGACTGAGAGTGTTTTGGATGAACGACCTTAACTGTGACCAACAACACTGTGACAGCTGCTTTTTTTTGTTGCAGGTGGAGTATGTGTTCAAACTGAGTCCATGATCTGCCCACCCTTGCCCCTCCACCCCCCTTGAACTGGCCCTTACAATGATGATCACCCACCTGTTGTTTCAATTATCCAATCAGGACACAGCTGTGACTGATGCCTTTAAAGATTTTTATCTAAACTTTCCCCAGTGACTGGAGTTTGTTAAGATTCACAAAACCTTTCGGTATAAAAACTTCAGATATTATCAGTCAGATAAAGATGATTCAGAGTCCAGTGATCAATAATTGATCAGTTCCTTCTGTAAGTCCTCACCATGTGTTGTGATGTTAAATGACGCTCTGTCGGCTTGGTCAGGTGACAGCTTTATTGTCGCATGCTGTCCGGGATTAGACGTTTTATTGATTTCCTGTTATTTGGTGATTATTAGAATAATCTGAACGTAAATTTAATGAGCTACTGAACAAACTGTGGTTGTTTATTTCAGCTTTTACAGTCAGAGTAGTTAAAATTTCATCTCTGCCATTACTGATCGTTTTAGTGATGAACTGATTGGTTCTTTATTGATGGTTATAGAAGACTGTACTTGTATGAAGATGTTTTGTGAAGACAGCTGGTGATGTCTCATTCAAGTACACTCTTAAAAAAAACAGTCCAGCAGATGTCATTAATCTCATCTTTATACAAAATTATTCAGGTTACAGATCAGGTTTTTTTTTTTTTTTTTTGAGTAGACCTCCTGGCACAGATGTCAACAATGAAGACAGAAACAGATGAAAGTAAAAATATCTCTTCATGTCACTTTGCATCATGTTTAAATCAAACAGACAAATTTCACACAGTTTGTAAATGTGTCAAACTGATTCATGAAAGAATCAAACTCAATCATCAATCGGACAAATTATGGAACTACTTGTATTTTCTCGTAGTTTTTCTTCTGTTCTGTTTCACTGAATAAACTTGCTGAATTATTATTGTTAGATTGACTTAAGATGAAAAATCATCAACACACTGATTTCTTTGAATATTCTTTTAGTGCAACATGTCATTTTTGGCTTCATCTTAAACATGTGACAGTGCAGCCTGCTGGCAAACAGCAAGATCCAAAATAACCACCACCCACAAACTGTCAAAAAAATAAAATTAAAATAAAATAAAAAAGACTCAACACATGGTTATTGAAAGTTAAAATATGTACAGGTTTCATCTTCATTAAAGACCAGTTTTAACATTTAGTTTCATTCTTTAAGAGGAAGTGATTGTTGAAAAAAAAAACCTACAATCCCATGATTCATTTCAACAATAAGAGCCTCGACAGAATAAAGCCCCATTAACGACTTTAATTTTTTTAAATAAGCAACTTCCTGTACTGTTCGCGATCAGCCTAACTTCTAACTAAATATAGACAATAAAGTTTTATAGAAGAGATTCAATTAAGCTTTAATGATTGAAAGAACAACTGATGATGAACTTCACAGTGATTGGACCTTTAGTGCTTAGTGAGCTCTGTATGGACGGTTCCACCTGAGCAGATGTGTCAGCAGGAAGTCAGTTTTAATCTTTTTCTACGCTTCTTGAAGGAACAGTCCCACATCTTTCACAAAACCCACCCTTAACATCTTTAATATAAACAAAAAACACCTGCTGACAGGAAGTGACCTCACTGTTTGTTGTCCAGTTTCAGGAAGCGCTGTGACTTCTGTCTCGCCATGCGGTGCTGTTGTTGCGCCACCTGAGCGTCTGATATGGCCACCTGCAGTGCCTGTAGGTAACCATGGCAACCAGGTGAGGGAGGGCACACACAGAAACATTAAGTAAAAACACGCACGCACGCGCACACACACTCTTTCTTTCTCACAGTACCTGGGCAGTGTTTGAGTCTCTGAGCTGAATCCTCCTCACTGAGTCCTCGTCTCTCTTTGGCAGCTTCAGCTTCTGCTGCTCCTGACATACAACAAGACATCAAACAAGACATCAAAACATACAACAAGACATCAAACAAGACATACAAACAGTGAAGCATTACTGTTTGTATATACACACATTTTCAGCAGGATTACGCAAAAATTACTAAACCAGTTCTGCACAAGCTTAGTAGGGGGATGGGGAAAGGGCCAGGGAAAAACCAAATAAATTTTGATGCGGATCGGGTTAAAGGGGCAGATCTAGGAATTGTCTTTTTTTATAACTTTCCTTAACATTGCAAGATAGGTCATTTTTTGACATTTTCATCAATATACGGCCTTGGCGGAGGTATTAGCTCTACTGAATGCCGTTCTAGTTTCAGGGTTATTTTGGTACCTTGCAGTAGATCTTCAGCTCAGATCCCATCACAGCTGGAGGACGATAGAAGTTCTCAAACAAACACTCCCACTCTTTGTTAAAATGACCCACAAAGTCAATCTCCTTCACACACACGACCCTCCTACACAGCAACACAAAGAAACAATAAAAAAGACTGTAAAAAAAAAAAAACACAGACAAATACGGTAACATTATTTCTGTGGGTTTTAATCTGGAGGGTTCTGAGGGTTTTAGTCTGGAGGTTTCTGAAGGATGGCGGTTCTGAGGGTTGGAGGTTTCTAGGGTGTTAGTTTGGAGGTTTGTGAGGGCTGGATGTTTGCAAGGGTTGAAGGTTTCCATTGGTTTTGTTGGTTTCTGAGGATTGGAGGTTTCTAAAGGTTTTGGACTGGAGGTTTCTGAAGGTTGGAGGTTTGTGAGGGTTGGGGTTTCTGAACGTTGGAAGTTTGTGAGGGTTGGAGGTTTTTAAGTGTTTTAGTCTGGATGTTTGTGAAGGTTGCAGATTTGCTAGGGTTGGTAGTTTCTAAAGATTTTGTTGGTTTGTAAAGGTTGGAGGTTTCTGACGGTTTTGTTGGTTTCTGAGGCTTGGAGGTTTCTTAGGATTTTAGTCCAGAGTTTTCTGAAGTTGGAGGTTTGTGATGGTTGGAGGTTTCTAAAAGTGGGAGGTTTGTGAGGGTTGGGGTTTTTGAAGGTTGGAAGTTTGTGAGGGTTGGTGGTTTCTAAGGGCTTTAGTCTGGAGGTTTGTGAAAGTTGCAGGTTTGCTGGGGTCGGAGGTTTCTGAAGATTTTGTTGGTTGGTGAAGGTAGGAGATTTGTGAGGATTTGAGGTTTCTGATGGTCAGTACCTGTTGGTGACGATTATGGTGGTCTTTCTGTGTCCAGGATACTGACAGTGATCTCTGAACACTTCACCGCCCAGCTGTTTGATTTCTGAACGCTGGAAACACAAACACAAAGTGTTGAACAAACACTGTGGACACACACTCAGTATATTTTATTTGAACTCTGTGTCGCCCCACCTGAACCTCAGCAACATCCATCTATAATCCAACCAAAGTGGTGCTTGAGTCCACACTGGGTTTTAAAAGACAGACTGAGAGGGTTTTATCTGTCTCTGTTTCCATCTGTCTGTGTCTTTATCTGTCTCTCTGTCTTTACCTGTCTTCCTTTCTCTCTCTTTCTCTGTTTTTATCTGCCCCTCTCTCTCTCTCTCTGTTCTTGATCCCCCACATTCACTTCTTCTTTCTCTCATTTCCTGATCTCAGTTTTTCTCTGTTCCTCTTGTCCCTCTTCTCAATCTCCTCCTCCTTGCTGGTCTGCAGCATAATTTTACTACAAAAATGAAACTACATCTCCACTTTTTTCCTTCATTTTGCTTTTCTCATAGCAGTTCTGACCTGCAGTAGTCAGTATGTGAACTGTTCCCTGGGTTTTATATTGTAGAATCATGTGGTGAATTCAGTGAGCCACAATAAAATCAATAATCAATAAACACTAAACAGTGAGTGATATTTAGATCATGGCTGATATATTGTTTGTCTGAGTCTGGTTGCAGCCTGTTTATGTTCAGATCGATGTGGTCCATTTCAGCCACTCACTGAGTATGAAATGATGAACTACCAAACTCCAGATCTGCATCAGCTCTGATAGTAAATAAGATTGAAATTTCAGCAGCTCAAGTCCAATGAAAAACTGCAAATGGTGCAAATGTAAGTGGTAAAAAGTACAAATTTCATATGAAACAGGCCTTTTACAGGACATTAGTTGGCTCACAGCTTATTTGCAGAAATGAAAGCAAATGAAGCCTTGAAAGTTGATTCAAACAATTTCTACAAGTTCCCCACTGATGTTAATGACTTTTAAATCATCTGTGTTGGAACAAACTGTGTTACTACACTCCCTGATGCATTATTAGGACAATACTGTTTTGCAGGAAGTAGTACTGTATATTGCTGAATGGTGAGAAAATTGCATTTAATAGAGGAAGTCATAGTTAGGTTACAAAGTAATCTACCAGCAGGTTTATTAATCTTGAGGATTGAACACTAATGATACAGATGTCACGCACTCTCTTACTGCTCATCTTACAAACACTAAGAGTTAAAGTTAATCATAAACACTATAGAGTTAGAGGTCAGAGGTCATGCTGACAGTGATGCATAATATCAGACTGAGTCATACAAAGAATATATCATCAAAAGGACAGAAATATTGACTAACATACAGACGGGTGACAAATTAAAGGAAAATGTGAAGAAATGAGTGGAGAATCATAACGAATGCAGATGCTTCCACATAGGTGCACTGCAGATATAATTAAGCAATCAACATCCAATCATGTTCTGTGGCATGTAAAAAAATGCTGAGCAGGCCCAGTTGATTATGCTTTTGTATCACGATGGCAAGAGGAAAAGATCTTAGTGACTTTGAAAGAGGGTTCACTGTTGGAACATGGACTGCAGGAGCCTCAGTCACAACGACTGCTCAACTGGCTGGTGTTTCAATAGGAACTGTGACTAAAGTGAAATCTGCATTGAGAACAATGGGAGAGACATCAGTAAAAAGGGTCGGAAACTGTGGTCGACAGTGCACATTTAATGACTTTGATGCTTGTGCATTAGTGTGATATGTAAGGAAAAACAACCAAGAGAATGGCTCAGGCCTGAACACTGGACCCCTACAGTGAAGGGTTTTGGCGGCTCTGTCATGCTGTGGGGGGCATTTTGCTGGCATGGTTTGGGTCCACTTGTCCCCTTCGAGGGAACAGTCCCTGCAAACCAATACAAAGTTGTTCTGAGTGATCACATTCATCTTATGATGAAACATTTCTATCTGATGGGAATGGTCTCTTCCAGGATGACAGTGCCCCCATCATTAGGGTACGATGGGTCACTGAATGGTTTGATGAGTATGAAAATGATGTGAATCATGTGCTGTGGCCTTCACAGTCACCAGATCTAAACCAAACTGAACAGCTATGGGAGATTTTGGACTGACGTGTCAGACAGCGCTCTCCACCACCATCATCAAAACACCAAATAAGGGAATATCTTTTGGAAGAATGTGGTTCATTCCTCCAGTAGAGTCCAGAGACTTTGAGAAACAATACCAAAGAGCACTAAAGCTGTTCTGGAGGCTTGTGCTGGCCCAACACCTTACTAAGACACTTAACATGGTTTTTCCTTTAATTTGTCACCTGTCTTTATATTCATATACAAACTCAGGATGAATTCAAAGCTGATGCTGCAATCGTTTACAAAAATATTGCTACAATCTACAGGAGATAACACATTTATCACAGATTTATAGTAAAATATTTTTCACTGCCTGTTATTCTTGTTTGGATGAATAAATTATAAATGGCTACAAACAAAAACTATTATACAAACTACTATTTATAAATGGTTATAAACAGAAATAAACAAAACTAATTAATTATTTCAGGAATGAAAAGAAAAAATGTTTAATTCGCAAAAAAGTAATACATTTAAAAATGTTTGCGGTATGAGACAATATATTAGTTTTGGCATGCATAGAAACCTGAATTATCTCAGCACAATAATCATAGATTAATGAATATATAACAGTATTTACAGATTAATATAGAAATGACCAAATCTGTAGGATGAGAAATTAATCATGATCATTTCATTCGGTGAAGACAGAATGAATATGCTTTAGAGTGTTTAAAAGCACTTGAATGACACAGTGGATCCACCCAAACCCCGTTTATTCCTCATCTGGCTGCATGTGACAGAAACAAACACAAACACAAGCAGAAGAAGAAGAAGAAGTGTGAGAAGGAGAAGGAAAAGAAGGAGAAAAAGAAAACAGGGAATTAGAAAAAGAAACAAGAAGATTTCACAAAGATTGAGTTTTTAAAAAGGAAACCCCACAAACATTGACTTTTACATTATTACTGTGACACAATGATCTTAAAGAGCAACACACCCCATAGTCCCACTTGACAGGCCAACTTCTGAATGGGGAGTGTTTATTGGCAGATGGGGCAGTGTTTATGGTAAGAGTGGGGAGTGTTTATGAGCAGAGTGGGGAGTGTTTATGGGGGGAGTATTTATGGAAAGAATGGGGAGTGTTTATGGACAGAGTGGGGAGTTTTATTTTTCCCCATTTGGAATGGGGACACGAGCACAACTCTCACTTAAGTCTGCACTGTAGAATAGGATCAGCAGTCTGTGTCGTAATGATTTGGTGTTGGGACCTCCGAGGAGATAGGCCCTTCTAGTTATTATTTATTTATTTTCTGGTTTTAATTTGGATATTTGATATATATTATATAATATATTAAATTGAACATATGAGCTATTACTATTCATGTTTTTGACCTCTTCTGTTTTTGGTAAAGTGTGGAAAATGCAGTTTTGGATAGAACACCTGACTGAAGCTGCATGTGGGAGATCATATGTAACAAGTGACATCGTGTTGTTATAAAAACAACGTAAAAGATTCAAAGTGATCAAACCTGGAAAAGGTCGAAACCCTGCGACTCTTTCAGGTCATATGGTCTGATGATCCCATCCTCCCTGATTAGACGCACTGGACGAAGTTTGGTCACTTCCTCTGTTGACTCTGCCGCTCTGCGCGCACGCACACACGCACACACACACACACACACACACACACACACACACACACACACACACACACACACACACACACACACACACACACACACACACACACACACACAAATGGCTCATTTATCTGTTTTAAAGCTAGCTCACCCACCTCTACCTGAGTGACAGTAAATTATTCTGAATCAAAAGAAACTTTGTGTACCTAACCATTGTATAAAAATCTGCTTCAAAAACTAATACCATTGAACTGAAACAGTTATTCTCCATCTCTGATAAACCTCAGTAATTTCATATGATGTGATTTTAAAGTCAACGTGGTAAGAACTGAAAAATAAAGAAGAGTCAATTCAGAAAAGTTTGTATCTCTCACTCTGAGTGACACAGTTCAGATGACTAGAGCTGCCTCGGGGTTCAGTAGGTGAGCTGCTTGACTGCATTAAATAAATAAAACTGTGTACTTTTGGTACAAACTGATCATTATATCAACCCTGAAGCACATTCAGAGTGAAGCAGGTTCATTTGTAATGCACACAGTGCTGTTAGAAACTTAAGTCAGGTGGGATATCTCACCTTTCATGACCTCTACAGTGAAAGCATGAAACAGTAACATTCAACAGGTTATCATGAACTGACTGATGTGTCACATGACAGATGGATCCTCCATACAGAGGAGAAAGAAGATGAAGATTACTGAGGCTGCTGGGAAATGTAAGAACAGAAGCAGGTTGTCAAGGCCGATGACATATTTACTAAAATATAATGTTTAAATGTGTTTTTCCAAAAGCTGCAGTTGGATTTTCCCCATTAAATGACCCATGTGATAGAGTTCTGTTGGTCCATACATGATATACACTACACTTTATTATAGCTGTAGTACTATAATATAGTATAATTTATTAATATTGAACCACAAAAGTGGAGCTTTATTTAAACTTTATGTATTTACATTTACACGTGCCTACGTACCTCCGTACCCACATAATCACTTCTATTTACATTTGTGTGTACTTAGTAGTATTTAAAAGTATTTACATCTATTCCCAACTATTTACTGGTATATCGCAGTATTTACTAGTATTTAGATGCATGTATAATAATCAGAAGTCTTACACGTATTTAGTAGTATTTATTTATATTTAGACATATTTATTAGTATTTATAAATATCCAAACATGTATACCTACTTCCTCTTCTATAATTTAAAAATATTTACTACTATTTATATGTACCAACAACATTTACATTTTAATGTGCTTTTCTCGCATTTACATGTATTTAAAAATATTTAGGTTTTAGCACACACACTTACATTTACTTGCAATAACCAAGTATTACACATAATTACACATTTAGTAGTGTTTACAAGTATTTAGATATATTTTTGTGTTTTAAGTATTTCCTAATCTTTTTTCCACAATGTTTCACCGTTTAGATTTACTTACAAATATTAACTAGTACTTACATATATTTACATGTACTTCCTCTTTTTTGTGGTATTTTGTGGTATTCTGTAGTATTTAAAAATACTTAATAGTAGTACCAGTTTTCTCTCTGATGCAGCTTTAAGCAAACATCTGTGCTCTCCACCAAACAAACAAACACACTCTCGCTGTTAGTGTTTCTCCAATTCATCAGTTTTAACTAGGAAGCTGCCAAACTCAGCCTGGCAGAACCATGTGATCATTCAGTCAGCCAATCCCTGAGGAGAGAACAGGTGATGCTGGACTATACTTCTGTGGAGATAAACGTCTCTGTGGACCAACGCAGAGAAGGGGTAACTTCACAGAGGCTTACTGAGAAGCCGACGTTCACAGTCTCAAACAACCTCAAAGTGGACTGTCGACCCACGCTTCAAGTAAGCTGACTGGCTGATTCCACTCCTGTCAGGAGGCGGTTTCAAAACAAAACCACCATGGAAACGTATCGGGGGGGGAAGAACCGCAACTGCTACACGACTGATGTGTGTCGCATTTAAGATTCATCCTTCATCCCTGAAGTATTTTATTTTTGTTTCTGCAAAGAGCTATATAAAGAGCTCTGATGCACCCCCCACCCACCCACCGCAGGATAAGTGACTCTCCTCAGGGGCGTGGCCTCTCGACTCATTAAGCTGCAACAAGCTGGGGCGTGGCTTACAGAGGGCTGGGACTAGTAGCTGAGTTAGAGTGAAGGACGAGCATGAATCAGTTCAGGACATGAACATGAAGGATGAAGTTTTTATTTGTGACACGATGCAGCTACTTACCATCCCTCTGCTGCGTGACGACAACAACATGCAAACATACAAAGTGCTGCTCGATAAAGCTCATCTCCTCCGTCTAACTGCTTTTATCTGGATAATCAGCTGATGATTTGAATTGAGATCAGAGTCTTCCTGAACCTCATAAGAATAATAAAAGTTTGATTTAACTAACAAACACTCGTGACTTCAGGTGAGCAGTGATTAAAGGAGCTCAGCTTTAACGTATTTCATGTAAAATACTCACACACCAAAACAACAAGAAAAACAAAGAACCAAATTCCGGGCAATACCAACAAAAGACAGAAACAAAAGCAGAAAATGTGAAAATTAGTGAGCAGACAAGAAGAACAGAGGAGACAACAAACGTTATGAAGCACACAGACAACACTTGAAGTTCTTCATTAAGCAAAACACTGGAAACAAACTACGAATAAACAAAGTCACACAGAAACTGTCCCAGAAAATAAAGACATGTACTGAAGCTTTAAATAAAACACTGTCCACAGTACCTCTGGATTCCCTGGAAGGTGCTGCTGGCCATGTCCACGATGCCACCTGTTGGCCGAGCGACCACGCCCACCAAACCTTTACCGATGCCTTTAAAGAAACCTGCTGCCCCCTCCCTTTTAGCCCCTACAGACATAAAGGGATGCAGATGAGACCACAGTTGAACTAAACATCAGATCTGACTCCAGTGAACATGAAGATTAGAAACTGGGAGTCACTGTTGTTCATGTTGATCTATTCTTCTCTGGACTCAGCAGTCAGAGGACCACGTTCAAAGAGACTTAGGGAAGAAAATTTACCTGAAAGGTTAAAAGTAACCTAAGTAAGTAAAGGTTAAAAGTATGAGGAAGAAGAGACACCTGGACACTGCCTTCACTTGCTCAATAAGGAACATTCTTCCTCATATGGTTCTGCTGCACTTACACACCTGTTATGAAGATCTTTCAGGTATGCAAAAGATTTTTAAAGAAAAATGAGGTGGAAAAAAGCAGGATTTCAAAAAGTGTTGTCTTATACTTAGGTGTATTTTTTTCTACATGTGTCAAGAAAAGAAAAAACGTGATTGTGCTTTGACAGTTGAAAAAACAGGTAAGTTTAAATGTCTGAGATCCTCAGTCCATATTCTATATCCAGACCCCGCTGATCCTCAGATCTACTTACTCCACAGATGACTGAGTGTCTTCTGTTGCTGCTTACAGGCTGTGAACAGTTCCCCTTCTCTTTCAGCTCTTTGAGACTGATCTCAAACTTTACTTTTAAATGTATTTCTGTGTATTTTATGCCTCTAAAAACAGTGAATAGAAATGACAGCAACAACACCACACAACCTGGCTCGGTTCGAACTAGGGACCACTTCAGCTGATGGTTGGGTCTTAACCCCTCAGCTATGAGGGGGGACATCTATCATCACTTTGAAATCCCATCGTACAACCTCTTTTTACAGCCCCTTCTATATTAACAGTACTTTAGGATTTTACAGTCATGCACATATTTGTTTTTATTTGAATTATTTAAACCAATCTAAACATTTTTAGCACAACATTTGTATTTTCGACATGTGCTCTATAAATACATTGACTTGAAATGCTGAAATCAGAGGTATGATATGAGAAGCAGAGGAATACTTACCCTCCACAGGTTTGGTGACAATCCCTGTAACTCCACCGACGACCCCCTGCAGAGACATAAACTGTTACTGAGCTTCATCAGGTCACATTAGCCGATAAACTGTTTGCAGTTTTTATTTTAATCAAACTGACATCAGTTTCTAAACTCTGTATGAGTCTCTGTACCTTCAGCAATCCTTTTCCTCCTTTAGCTAGACTCTCTCCAAAGTCTTTGGGCGGTCGGTTCATCTCCTCTCGTCGTTTCTGTTGGTACTCTTTATCCATGGTGATGGCTGCGAGACCTTTACCTACCGAACCTGTAATCCTGGACACCACACCTGCAGCTCCACCTGCAGTACGTCAGGAGGAGGAAATCATCAGCTGATAACACTGACCACAGAGGTCTAACCCGTCAGTCTGTCTGCCAGCTGTCAGCTGATCAGATATTAAAACAGTCCTCCACAGATTTATCAGCTCACTCCTGTAGCACTGTCAGACTCATGATCAAGTTTTTCAAAAAGAGAACCAAAATCGATGCAGCAGAGCCAGAGATATCGTTTCTTTTTATTCCACACATTCCACTTCCTTGTCAAAACCTGGGGCCTACCTTGCCCACGGTGCATCCGGCCCTCTAAGAGTTGGGTGGTAGATTGGGGCTGGTTACATTAACAGGATCTACAGTCCTGGTGGAAATTATTGGAACCCCAGAATTTGAAGTAAAGAATTTAGAATATCTTCAGAAATAAAAGAAAATTAAACAATGTTGTATAATCAGAATATTTAATAAAATTTCAAAAGCTACTGAACAACAACAACAAAAAAAAACATTTTCATTTAGTGGAATAAAAAATACTTAAAAAGTATGTTTAACTGAATTATTGTCATCCTTTTGATGAGTTTAAATTAGTTCCTCAAACAAAAACAAAAAAAATAAATTAATTTTCCACTGTTCACGTGACCTAAATTAACAATGACTGATGATTCTGCTGCATAAAAAGGGGCTGATTGTTTCCAGTTTCTTTTTCACAATGGTGAAGACAAGAGAGCTGTCTGAGAGCATCAGAAATGCTATTATCAAAAACAGAACAATTCCAAAGGCTACAAGGCAATTGGCAAAGATCTTGATATCCCTGTTTCGACAGTTTGTAATGTCATCTTTCACAGTCATAAAACTGTTAAGGTGCTTGCAGGATGAGGAACTAAGAAGTAACTCAATGAGAGAAGTCTGTGAAGGTTGATGCGGATTGTGGAAAAAACACCACGCAAGACATGCAAAGAGCTTCAGGCTGACCTGGAGCAATCTTGAGCGGTGGTTTCAGCCGGTACCATGCGCTGCACACTAAACCAAGTAGGCCTACATGGGCGAAGGTCAAAGAGGACACCACTATTGAAAGAAAGGCACAAAAGGGCGAGACTAATCTTTGCAAAATCTTTAATAGATAAGCTACAGTCTTTCTGGAATAATGCTCTATGGACAGTTGAGACCAAAGTAGAGGTCATTGGCAATGCAGTGCATCAGTTTGTTTATAGGTGATTAAATGAAACCCATAAAGAAAAGAACACCCTACCTACAGTAAAACATGGTGGAGTCTGTATCATGTTGTTGGGCTGCTTTGCTGCCTCTGGTACTGGAGGCATTGAATTTATCAAAGGAATGATGACATCAGAAGATTACCAAGGCGAAAACACCCAGTGTCAGAAAACTAGGTTTGACGCGAAGGTCTTGGGTCTTTCAGCTAGACAGCAATCCAAAGGACACATCCAGCAGCGCAAAAGGAAAAGATGGACAGTTTTAAACTAGCCAACAATGACTCTTGTCTTAAATCCCATTGAAAACCTTTGGAGAGAGCTGAAATCTGCCCTTGCAAAAATGAGTCTTGCAAACTTAAAGGAGCTTGAACGCATAGCAATGGAAGAGTGGCAGAAACTACCAGCACACAGGTGCAAGCAACTTCTAGATGGCTACAAGAAACATTTAGAGGCTGTCATTGTGGCCTCAGGTTCTGCAACCAAATATTAGAGGTATCAGAGTTTTGGTCAGCTCACTTCTTTCTAACTCCCCTAGATTTTTTTTTCTTTTCAGACTTGTAGTCTTCAGACCAGACTGAAGCTGGCTCAAGTGACATCACCTGAGGACATTTATCAGACTTCACACAGCTCCCTCTGGAGACACTGAAGGATTTATACTGCTTTTAAAATACATGCAGTAGTACACCAGGGAACACACTGAAGTGGAAAATCAATTTTAACGTTCCAACAACTCAAAGAAGTGATTTAAAAGTCTTCTTGACCAAAAATGATTTCATTCATAAAAATAATAAAAGAATAAAATCAGTTGTCTCTGCTGAGATCAGAAATGTTTTATGTGACTGAATTAATACAGTAACTGATTCAGTGAACAGATTTAAGTCACAAGTGATAACAGCAGCTGGCAGCTCTTCTTGTTTAGATTCAGTTTGGTGTTTTTTTGTTTTTTGGTGTTTTAATCACTTTTGTGGTTTTTCTCAGAGTTTCTTACCGACAGTGTGACCCAACAGGCTGCGGACTCCAATCACAAAACCTTCAGCAAACTCCTCCGGACCCTGAACAGCCCCCTGAAAAACACAAAAACCAGTTCACTTCATTAAGGGGACATATTATGGATTTTGTGATTTTCTGTCATTTATATCCCGTTATAACTTTGGATGTCTTTTATACGTGGTCAAAGCTCCAACACTTGAGGTGCACATGTAAAAATGTTGCTGCTGAGGTTGGTCAGTGGGTTGTTCTGTTCATTTTCACCAAAGTAATAATTTTACTGTTATATTTTAATCAAACTTTAATTTACAGTTTGAAACACTTTCAATCCAGGTATATACAGTTTGGACTCTATGCAATTATGTTTCAAATGACAAATGTCCAGTATAATGTCAGTAAGAAAGATATATTCTGGTTCTATCAGTCTGAAAACAGAAGCATTTAGTTTGATTTCTAAATAACCTGCATGTTCTAATCTAAATCCTTATTATAGCAACACTTTTCATCATGACTCTCAGAAAAGAACTCATTTGTATCTGAAAATGACCTCATATGCGGGGTTTACCCTATATATGTTTTACCTGGAAAGGTTCATAAAAGAAGGCTTCCACTCCCTCAGATAGACCTCGAATCAGTCCAAATGGGTTACCCAGGACGTCCAGACCCAGAACCAAAACATACATCTGCCTCAGGAACTGCATGCAGAAAAAACACCATGTTTTACATCAAAGCTTTTAAAATCCTTTCAAACAAAGTCTTGTCCAAACCTGTCACAGGCTGAATGTTCACCCAGAGAGATGCTTCCTTCTCAGATCATTTTGTTTCAAGAGTTTTTAGAAGCATGAGCAGGAAAACTTTTCAGGATTTAATTTAAAAAAATACAAGACAAGCAGCAGGACACTGTTTAAACACTGTGGTAGTTAGCCAGCCCCCAGTAGCCAGTAGCCAGTAGATATTGCTGCAGGCTCAATGAGAATGACACTCGACTCTATTGCCCCTCTAAAAAAGAAGATAATAAACGAAGGAGATTAGCTCCATGGTTTAACTCCCAAACCCGCATATTAAAGCAAACACTGTGAAAAGGATATGGTGTTCTACCAAACTGGAAGGATCCTGCTTTGCCTGGCATGATAGTCTTAAAACATAGGAGAACCCTCTGTAATGCCAGAGCAGCCTATTACTCATCTATCATAGAGTAAAATAAAAACAACCCTCGGTTTCTTTTCAATACTGTAACCAGGCTGACAGAGAGTCATAGCTCCACTGATCCGTGTATTTCTTTAGCTCTAAGTAGCGACGGTTTAATGAGCTTCTTTAATGATAAAATTCTAACTATTAAAGACTAAATTCACCATCTCCTGCCCTCAACAAGCACGGATTTATCTTCAAACACAGGCACCTTGGAAACAGCTGTAAAACCTGATATATATTGAGACAGTTTTTAACTCCCATCGACCTTCGCCAACTAACTTCAACAATGTCTTCATCTAAACCATCAACCTATCTCCTAGATCCCATCCAAACTAGGCTCTCAAGGAAGTGTTACCCTTCGATAGCACCTCTTTTATTAGATATAATCAATATGTCTTTATTAACAGGCTATGTACCGCAGTCCTTTAAAATAGCTGTAATCAAACCTCTTCTTAAAAAGCCTACTCTTGATCCAGATGTTTTAGCCAACTATAGTTTCATATCTAACCTTCCATTTAACTCTAAGATCCTTGAGAAAGCTGTTGCCAACCAGTTGTGTGACTTTCCACATAATAATAGTTTACTTGAGGATTTTCAGTCAGGATTTAGAGTGCATCATAGCACAGAGACAGCATGGGTGAAAGTTGCAAATGATCTTCTAATTGCATCGGACAAATGACTTAGGGCTGCATTTTACACAATTTACTATTACAACCTATTACAGACACTGGAACATTTAATTGGCTTTAAAGGAACCGCTCTAAGCTAGTTTAGGTCCTATTTATCAGATCGATTTCGAGTTTGTGCAGTACTGATAAATCCTAAATATTATTAGGAAACACTCCATAAACTTAAATTGTTACACAGATGATACCCAATTGTACTTGTCAATGAAGTCTGATGAAACCAATCAGTTAGCTAAATCTAACTAAAGCTAACTTGGCCTCTTCTCCATCCCATATTATTTATTATACATCTTTATTCTCTATGTCCCTCGTCTCTCTCTCTCTCTCTCTCTCTCTTTCCCTCTCAACCCAACTGGTCGCCCACCATGAGCATGGTTCTGTTCAAGGTTTCTACCTTTTAAAATTGAGTTTTTCCTTGCAACTGTTGCCAAGTACTTGCTCATGGGGGATGTTGGATCTCTGTAAATATAACTATACAGATTTTGGTGTAGACTTGCTCTATATGAAAAGTGCCCTGAGATATCTTCTTATGATTTGGCGCTATATAAATGAAACTAAATTGAATTGAACTGAATTAATCACATAAACTTTCATTCATGTAATTTTAAAGCTTAGTGTCCATATGATCAGAGAGAATAAAGCAGGAAAACATGATATCTGTAAGTGGGTGTGGAGACACCCACTCCTGGACACATGCACTCTACATGTATTCTGCAAGTCTCAGCCAGTAGGATCTTCAACAAACCCAACAACACACTGAGACAGAAGCTGGTCCACCCTGAGGACCACAAAGCCAAACATCAGCAGAGCAGTGTGATGTATAGAGTCCAATGCTATGAGGACTCTGGTATAAAACAACTATTAAACAAGTTTGAGGTCCAACACAGGAGGAAGGAACTGAAGAAGATGTACGGATAAAGAGGAGAAATGTCTTCAGGAATCTAAGATAAACCTTCTTGTCTCTGACTGAACACCTTTAGATATACAATGACCTGATGACTGAGACTCAGTCAGAGATTGTAATGTTACCTGTTCACTGTAGTGTCGAACCACCGCCCACATCAGCTTCTCCCTGCGGTAAAACTGGTACTTCACCTCGAAGAAGGCAAGTCTGTCAGAGACAGAGACAACCAAACATCAAACACGGGAGACTAACACTTTGAGATTCAACTCCACATAAGACCAGACAGGAAGAACAACTTTTACTTTGGCAGGGCAAAGCAATAAATGTTTCCTCTTCCTGTGACTGCAGCGTTTAAATGTTAAAAATATGGTCTGATTGCAGTGTTGGGAATGTTTACTTTCTTTGGTCTGTGCACTGATGTGTTGGTTGATGTGTTGTACTGATGACAGAGCAGCTTTGCAGCATTTTAACTAAAGCCGTCTAAACTCCACAATAAAATTCTGAGCAGCAGCAAGTGACTCACTTGAAGACGAGGTCGTCGACATCGGTCAGCGTAGCTCCGATACTTTTCAGCAGCAGGTTAAGAGACTGAACAGCTGCCGTCTCCTGAGCTGAGTCCTCACCGCTGGAGCCCAGAGACAGACTCAGATGGAGCTGAAATATAAAATATAAACCGAGACACACAGACTGAGATGGATCTGAGATCTGAAATATATAAAAAAAAAACCCAAAATAAACAGAGAAGGAATGGAAAGAAAGACATCAAGACTTCAATGCCAACATGAATCAGCACAGGTTCAGATTTCTTTCCCCAGACATTGAACTATTCAGGTCTCTAAGTTTTTTTTGCTGCACTGAGAAACATTTTCTTTAATCAACACAACCTGAACATGTTTGCAGTCGTCAACTCTTCAGGTTGGAATGCCATACTGTTTAGGAAAACTCATACTGGCTTGATTCAGAGTGTTAGAGGTTTTACAGAAGTCAAAAAGAAGAGGTTTAAACTGTGTGTCTGTTCACCTTGATGGGTGAGATGTGGAAATGTTCAAAGAAGCTGAGTCCTGACGTGTCAGTGAGCGATGCCTCCATCAGCTCGGCCTGCAGCAGCTGCAGATCTGTTTCTAGAAGCTGCAACTGAAACACAAACAACAGCTCAAACATGTCAGATTTTATCCCTTTGCGTGTTGCTTATGTGTCAAGGAACTGTCAAACTGTTGCCTTGTTCTACCTTCTGTCTGTCAGCCTGGGGGTCCACAGCAGGTGTGAACAGAGCCAAGATGGCTCCCAGAAAACCCTGATCAAGCTTCACTGCCATCTCCTGAACCAGTGCCATGAAGTACCTGAAGTACACACAAAGATTTGAAATACTTTATTGAATCAGTCACAGTTTAAAGGATTCAAATATTCACAGAGGGTGTAAATGTTCTCTGGCAGTCATGGCAGTCTGGCAGATTAGACGGCGATCTGATGTCAAAATCAGCAGCAAAGATATGAATGCAGCCAAGAAGCATTCGAGACAGACTTAAGTCTGATTGTTTCACCTTAAGCTGATCATGAGGTACTGAGGGTGAACTGAGAACATCTGGGTGAGGCTCCTGTCCATAAAGTCTTCCTGAATCCCAGGGGAGGCTGGGGACATGGATTTTAACTGGGCCATGTTCAAAGCATACATTGTGAAGTCTGCTGCTCAGAAAGTCATAAGGTGCCTGCTGCAGAGGCAACTTTAGGAATATGGTGGCGGACACCAGCTGTGAGGGAAGCTTTCCTGTTAGGCTTCTTGGCAAAGGAGACTCCAGAACAAGTACTGGGCTTAGTCCATGGAGGAAAACTGCTGACCTGAACTGAGGATACTGTCAGATGTTGGAAGGAAAACTTTGAGGAACTCCTAAACCACACTGACTTGTCCTCCATAAAGGAGGTAGAGCTGGAAGACTTGTCCACGTCTCTGGTGGAGGTCACTTAGGGAGTTGAAATGTTCTTCAGTAGCACCCAATTTGGACGGTATTCGTCCTGAGATACTTAAAGCTCTGGACATTGTGAGACTGTATTGTAGACTCTTAGCATGTGGTATGGCAGAATGGGGTGGTGGTTTACATTTTCTTCCACAACTATCGGGGTATCACACTGTTCAGCCTCCTTGGGAAAGCTTTTGTCAGGCTGCTCAAATGAAACTCATCATAATGTTGAACTGGTTATTACTCACTGTAACTGGTTCACTATCATTTCAAACTGTTTCTTACTCACTGTAAACTGGTTTACCATCATGTTAAACTGGTTGTTACTACTGTAAACTGGTCTACGGTCAGGTTAAAGTGGTTGATACTCACTTGAACTGCATGACACTGCTGTGCTGGTTGAACCTGGTGATGATCGACACGTCAATGAATGGCTTTGGCTCTGTGGAGACGAAGAGTTACAGAGACTCAGCTCATCACAAAAAACAGACATAGATCAAACTGAATCAGTCAACATTTCTGATAATTATTCTTAAACATGTTTTTTACAGACATTTTCTGTTTGATTTAATTCTTTGTTTTTAAATAAAACCTAATCATGCTGCTTGGTTCATAAGTCCAAAACTTTGGTTTTTAATGACATACTTTAATTTTCTTTGTCTCGTTCCAATAATATGCTGCTGTGAGGTAATTTTGATGTGGTCATCACCAAACTAGCATAAAATTAACTTTTAAAATTAAAAATAGAAGAATTTTAATGTGAAGCACCTAAAGGTCTTTACTGTGAAACATAGAGCTATATGACGGCAACTGGACTTGCTTGAGGTTCTTGAAAATGTTTCACCTCTCATCCAAAAGGCGTCTTGATTTCTAACTGACTGGTGTGGAGTCCCAGGCATTTACCTCCTTGCGAGATACTTGAGAGTCGTGGGAGTCACATGTGAGTGAGGGCTTGAAGTGCACAGGGATGCAGTTTTTGTTATAGATTTTCCTGAAATTTTCAGACATTCCCGCAACACAAGGAACGACAATGTTGTTCAGTTTATTGTTCTTTCCAGGTTTTGTTGCGGTAGTATCTGAAAAACTCAGGAGAATCTTTAACAAACAACACATTCTTCTGCACTTCAAGCCCAGTAACACTGAGGCAGAAGCTTGTCTACCCTAAGGACAAAACATCCAGACATAAGCAGGGCAATGTAGTGTATACAGTTCAATGCAGTGAGGAATACACAGACCTGTACATTGGGCAAACAAAACTGCTTCACGGGCATGGCACAACACAGGAGAGCCAACTTGTCATGTCAGGACTCAGCAGTCCACCTACACTCATTTGAGGACAGCAATGTGCACATTTTTGCCAGAGAAGACCAATGGTTTGAAAGAGGAGACAAAGAAGCCAACTATGTTAAACTGGAATGACCATTACTAAACATAGGAGGTGGTCTACAACACCACCTATCAGCCACTTACAATGCAGTCATGAGATCCCTCCCCAGGCAGCTTAACACTCAATTCAAACCTTGGCTCATGTGACCCTAACAACTCACATGATGGCCAGATGGGTCAACGACTCACATGTGACCTAAATGACTCTCAAGGTGTTAACTACCATACAAGAGGTTAAATGCCTGAGACTGTAAGTCAGTTAGACCTGAAGAAGCCTTTCGTATGAGATGGGAAACGTCTTCAGGAACCTCAAGCAAGTCCAGTTGCCTTTGTATATCACTTGTATATCACAGACATAGAGCCCTGATAATGCCGTTTGTGCTCAGTTCAGAATGACTCACACATTTTGTCTGTTAGTTGTTTGGAAATGTGACGTTATATATATATATAACACACATATATATATATTATATAACACACACATATATATATATATATATATATATATATATATATATATATATGATGTTTAACAAAGGTGGGTGACGGAGAGCACCTCAGAAAACAAGTACAAGCTGTAGAGAGTTCTGCAGCAAAGCTCTGAAACGTTAGTTTTGGTTTGTGAGTAAAACCAGAGTTAAAATAGAGGTGCAAAAGACTGTAGAAGCAGGTAATTAACATGACCCACCTGAATCCAGAGCGATGGATTTTGGAGGTGGTACTGGATGGAAGACAATGGGGAAGATCGCACCTGGCAGCTGGTTGTCCACCTGCATACAGAAACCAAGTTACTCAAACAGATGAGTGTGTTTGTATGTGTCCACCTGCAAACAGAAACCACGATAGTCATACAGGTGAGTGTGTTTCTGGACAGGTGTTTGTATTTAGGTGTGTGAGTGTGTTTACCTGCAGCCAGTGCAGTTGAGCTCTCAGGCTGCGCTGGTGCAGTGACTGTTTGAACTCCACCTGGATCCCAGACAGGAAGTTCCTCCTCACTTGGCAGGAAAATGGCTGACGCATCATCATGGTGGTGGTGCTGAGGTTCACCTGATGACCAGTGACATCACACACTCTCAGTCAGCTCACTGGACAAATGACTGATCATTTATCAGTTATCAAAGAACAGAGACAAAATGTGTTTCTTCTTCGTGAGAGTCTGTGGGGGGTCTAGATGTGTGTATACAGTCTGTTAATCTGGGGGTGTCTGGATGTTTGTATCCAGTCTGTTAATGTGGGGGGATCCATCGTTCCATCCTTCCAATTTCTGCTGCTTATCCGGGGTCAGGTTGGTCGATGGAAACAAGTTAGGCCAGATGTCCCTCTCCCCAGCAACATTTTCCAGTTAATCCTGGGGGATCCAAAGGTGTTATCGGGCCAGATGACTTTATATAATCTCTCCAGCGTGATCTGGGTCTACCCCAGGGTCTCCTGCCAGTTGGATGTGCCCGGAAGACCTTCAATGGAAGGCGCCCAGGTGGCATGTTAATCAGATACCTGAACCATCTCAACTGGTTCCATTCGACGCAAAGAAGCAGCGACTCTACTCCCAGCTCCTTCCGGATGTTGGAGCTCCTGTCCCTATCTATAAGGGTGAGTCCAGCCACCTTGCAGAGGAAACTTATTTCAGCCGCTTGTATCCGCGATTTCATTCTTTTGGTCACTACCCAAAGATCATGATCATGGTTGAAGGTCGGACCATAGATCAACTAGTGAACTGAAAGCTTTGCCTTTTGGCTCAGCTCCCTCTTCACCACAACAGTCCAGTACAATGCCTGTTTTACTGTTGACACCGCACCGATTCGCCTGTCAATCTCATGCTCCATCCAGTTAATTTATGTCAAATGAATTTTTGCCTGTAAATAATTATCAAAGAAACTTCAAACACAAATATATTTCTGGATGTTTGTATCAATCTGTTAATATGCATGTTTATCTCTGACCTCCAGGTTGGTCTCCAGTTTGACCCAGCCCCCTTCCATCTTCCCGCTCAGCTGACTCTGGTAGGTTTTCTCAAGCAGGTTGATGTTCTTCTGACTGAACGGCTTCCAGCGATTCTTCGGCTTCATCTCCCAAACAACACCTGAGCTGTGACACAGAAAAAACATCTACACTGTAACACAGGTGATGTGTTAATGTTTAACTAGTGTTGTGTCTACCTGGTGAAGTTAACGACGATATTTTAAATTCTATTCTTTTAATGACATTCTGCTGTGACTGCAGACTGAGATCAGTAATTTGTTTTTATTTTTGCAGGGTTTCCCAATGTGACAGGCTGCATCAATGGCATTTATATCCCTATCACTGTTCCTGCAGTTAACAAAAGAGACTATTTGAATAGGATGTCTTTCCACGGCATTAATGTGCAAGTATATTGACTACTGTCTTAAAACAACAAGGACTATATATCACATTATGCATCCACTATATAAATACAGGAGAGTTTGATGGTTACCTGCTTGGTGACAGACGGCACCCATACCAGCCCTATCTGTTGACCCCTTACCCTGACCCTGAGCCGGGCCCCCAACAGTGTTTCACTGTAGCCCACTGCAGGACTAGAGCCCGGGTTGAGATGTCAATAAGCATGCTCAAAGCTTGTTCCAGTGCCTATGTAGACACAAGGTAACCTATGAGGGGGCATGTGACATTATTGTGGCATATGTTGTTCTCGATAATACTACCACAATATTATGGAAAGAGCAACACCCTGCCATACAAATGAACAACCATTAGGAAAACCATCCCATTCACCCTGCAGATGTCCATGATGGAAGAGCTGTCCAAAACCAATTCCCAGATTAAGTTACCACAACCCCCGGCAGTCAAATAAAGACAAACCATTCACAATTCATTTGGTTTTCTTTACTTCCTACAAATGCAACAATTAGTATTTTTATATTGTCCCAACTTTATTTTCACATTTTCTCTGAAGATTTGCTCATACTCACCATAAGCATGTATTAGAACTTCTAACTGCAGTGGGGTGAAGCAGGATTACCTTTTTTTCGCCAGCTGCCATTGTGAATATTAGTAGCAGCAAATCGGAGCTCCATTGATAATGGCTTTTTATCATTCACCAGGCACGCGCTTAACTCAGAATGAACATACTCAGAGCTGATTGAACCAACTCAGATCAGCTGTTTGTTCAAGTTTAGGCTCGGAGTTTGTTAAACCTGCTTTCCGGAATAGACTCCTGGTGATGTGGTTTCCTGGTGATATGTTGGTGTTTACCTGGTGATGCCGATGTAAGCAATCTCCTGCCTGCTGGTATTGTTGATCAGCGAGAGTCCGAGGTTTTGCAAGGACACCTTCACTTCCTGCTGAAACTGTTCAAGCTCCTCGGCCTGCCGAGCCTTCGTCACCACGCCGACATCCTCGGTGAACAGCACCACCCGCTGACATCCGTCCAGGAATGAAACCCAGTGGACCTGAGACAGGCTGTCGTAGGAGAATTGACCTACCTCGTCCTGAATGAACAGAGACTGACTGTCAGCTTATGTATTTTATAGAAAAGTCAGTTGTAGTGTGACTCATTTTTGCACTCAGCTCTGTCCACTAGGTTTTACTAGTATGGCAGTGTGAATAAAGTGTGTATATTTAAACCTGTATTAAGGGGGCAGCAGAACTGCAGAGAAACACAAAATATTACCAGCTTATATAGTACTTGTAGTTAATATGTTAAGAAAAAGCTATTATTTCCAGATCCAGCAGACACAGAGCATGTCAATAATTAATTGTGGAGCTCCTCTGGGTTCTATTCTCGGTCCTTTATATTTTCAGTTTGGTTAAAGCTTCATTAATTCATTTCTTTGTCCACTTGAGGGCAGAAGTACAACCTGAAAATTTTTTTCTCAGTGGACCAAGTTTATTCAGTTGTTATGGAGATACGGTTTAAAGTTCAACAATAAAGTAGCTGATGCTAATGTGATCAAACATGTTTCCACATCCATACACATTTCCATATCCAGCAGTTACAAAACAACATTATCATTCCATTTCCATAGCCAGCAGTTACAAAACACCATTATTATTCATTTGGAGTGGTTTTTGTGTCCACCTGATGAATATAAGTCCAGCATTCCCTCTTTTCTATCCCTGTTTTTGATCTCTACCAGCTCCTAAGGGTAATCTCTGGCTCATTAGCTGCTAAATACTATATTCACCAGCTGGTCTCTAACAGTGTCTGTCCGCTGTTTGCTGTTGAGCAGGGAGTGGACAGTGGCTTTTTACATCTTTTTCTCTGAATACAGCTGAGACTGAACCAGACAGTAAATGTGCATAATACCAAAACAAGGAGCTAAAAGAGGCTTAAAAACCTCTTTCTCTGCATCTACCAGAAACACCATTACAGACAGTCACTTGGTAACATAGAATTATTGATTAGTGTATCTTTGTGTCAGTCAGACCTTCAGCAGGTCCAGCTCTCCTGAATGCTCCATGCAGCTCCATCTGAGTGTTCGGATGCCCGCTGGGTCGTCCCATGCAAACCGCCGAGCCTGGCCAGGTTTCAGCTCATGAACCACCGCTGAGCCGCTGAGGATTAAACAGAAAATTGTCAAACAAATCTCTGAATTTCTGCAGAGTAAAATTTGAATCAGCACTTATTTCTAAATATATTAGACTGCATGATGAGATGACATTATTAATGACATCAGCAGTGACTCTAATACTAGGACTACTAGTACCCAGGACTTTCACTGCTGCTTTCAACTCAAGATTACTTTCTGTGTTTTCAATTAATGGAATTTGTTGTGGACCCTTGGGTTTTTTAATCAGTTGCTGTGGTGATTTTTATTCTTCAAATTTCTAGCTTTTTTTATTGACCAAAAACCAGGTGGATGGAAACATGTGGCTCAGATAGTCTCCACCTTAACTTGGTGGAGGGGTTTTTGTACCCTCATGACCCTGGGAGCTGTGTTGTTGGGAGCAACAGATGGAAGGTTCTCACAGGTAGGGCTCAGACCAGGAAGGACTCAAGAACCCTTGCGAAGTGGCAACTTAAGGAGTGAGCTACAATTAAATAGACCAGGGACCCCTCCTAGAGTCAGGCCTGGGTGGTGGACGCCAGGCCTACACCCACGGGGCCCCCAGCTGTGAAAACTCGAGGGATGTGAAACACCACATTTCTGGTGAGGAAAAAACTGGTGCTGGCGCACCTGGCGCCAGCTACAAAACTAAACCTCTGGTTAGGAACTGGACTCTCTCCTTTTCCAAAGTTGCCCGGGGTGAAAGGAACTGGGCAGGTGTGGGAGTACTCAAAAACCCTGGCTGAGTGCAGCTGTGTTGGAGTTTTGCCTGGAGAACCAGAGAGTCTCTTTTATGTGACTGAGTGTCACCGAGGGGAAGAATCTAACTGTGGTTTGTGTTTATGAACTGAACAACAGGAATAACTATCAAGCTTTCTTGGAGTCTCTGGTTGGGGTCCTGGGGAGTCTATAGTTCTGGTGGCGACATAATGAGTGTACTTGGTAGCAGAACACCTGAGGCCACAGATGAATAATCAATTTTATCTGCAACTGTATGTCTCGGTCACTTGGATAAAGAGAGGAGCAGAGCTGTCAGCTGATCACCACCTGCTGGACAGACCTGGTAAACCCAAACGAGAAGTGAGGGTGGCTGGACATGACTTGGTAAGGACCCTGTCAGAAAGGTCTTCATCTCCCACCTGTGGCAATTTTTTCTTCTGCATCTCAAGGGAAGTCGGGTACACAGAACCCAAGTGGGCCAAGTTTAAAGTCTCAATTGTGGTGGTGGCTTCTCTGGGCTCTGGACAGAAAGTTGTAGGTGTCTTTTGTAGCGGGAGCCAAAGAACCTGCTGAGAAAGAAGCTGTGTCCACTGCTTGGTCCAGAAGACTCCTGAAACAGCAGACAGGAATCAGGAGACCAGAAGGGCTGAAGCAAAACCTCTGGTGTGGGAGGAATTCAGGGAGGGTGTGGAGAAGGACTTTCAGTCGGCCTCACAGAGGATCTGACAAACCATCAGATGACTCAGGAGGGGTAGGCAGGGCATAGTCCAGACTGTTTTTTAGCAGGGAGAGGAACTGCTGGCCTGGACCAAGGATATTGTCGGAAAGTGGAAGGAGAAGTTTGATGAACTCCTAAACCTGACTGACTCGTCCCCCATAGAGGAGAGGGCAGTGTCTTGGTTGCCATGCCTTTACAGTGTTGCCTGGAATGAGGAGGTGGTTTAGTTGGTTCAGTCATCTGATCAGGATCCTCCTTGATGCCTCCCTGTGGAGGTTTTCCAGGCAAATCCAACATGGAGGAGACCATCGGCAGACCCAGAACACACTGGGGAGATTATGTATCTGATAAGCCTAGGGACGCTCCAGGAAGGACATATGAACCTCCTATACTTAGATGATTTTATCAAAAACACTCAAACATCAACCAGGGTTGAAGCTTTTCAGTCAATTTCTCCCCAGGTTTATTGAAAACTTTGTAAGTGTGTGCGTTGACCTCTGACCTCTGTGTGTAACTGATGGTGACCCAGGGTGTGTGGTTGAGCAGCAAGGCGAGAGCTGCTCCATCATAATAATCACTGAAGCTGATGATGGTGGAGTGATCGGAGATGTTGACATCCACGATGATCCCACCACACTGAAACAACACACACACATAAAAAGCCCTGAAATGCACTGAACTCTCTGAGAAAATCAGAGGAGGTGATTGATCCAACAGAAACACTGACCATGTCAAGGCTCAGGAGGGTGCCGTTGTCCTGCCTGTTGAAAAAGAAGAACTTGGAGATGGATTCAGATCCGACCACACGGACACACAACTTCCCTGAGCTGTTCTCTGGCCACAGAGGGAGGCACTGCAGTACAACAATAACAGAAAAACGTTATAAGAACAACAACAACATGAACAGGACAGCAACAATGACAACTACAACACTGTATTGACTACTTGCTACTTTAGTCAAGACTTCAAATAAAAGCCCAGTTTGTAGATCAACAAAAGTTCAGATTCATTATAGAGTTCTTCTCAGCTTTCCACCTGCTGTTGCACGGTTTGTTTGTTTTTCGAACATGAAATATAAAAAAATATTCGTTGAATAGCAAAAAAAATGGTCAGAAATCCAGTCTGAGTCATGGTCAAAAACTGAATGCTTCTTTCACTCACTGCATTTCCTTATTAACTAAATGCAATGCTCTCCCAATGCTCTTTGGGAGTCATAGTTGATGTTTCTCCCATAGAGATCTTGGACTCTGTCAAATACTGACTCTGTCTGTGGGACAAACAAGCATATTCACCTCTGTGGAGGAGATGTAGTGCCACTTGGTGGAGGTCTGACTGGTGACTTCTCCCACCTCCAGCTCATAGGATGACTTGTTAACTAGCGTGTAGAAAGGACTCATGGTGACAATCCTCGTCAGGTTAAAACTGCTCATCTGGATACTAACACCCACCTGGACAGACAAACACAAAGTATGAAGCCAAAGTAAAACAGTAAAGAGTAATGAATCAAAATATGGCTGGAACTGATAATTATTTTGGAATCAACTAGTCTGCCAACTATTTTCTAAATTAATCAGTTACTTGGTCTATTAAAGGTTTAAAAACATAGTCAAAAAACATAGATCTTAACTTCCCATAACCCAATGTGATTTACATACCGTAAATGTCTGTTTAAGTTGGACCAACGAAGCAAATAGTCCCTTTTGTAAGGGTAAAAAAAGAAAATTTGTGGAATTTTTGTTTAAAAACTATCACTCGACTAATTGATTAATCGTTGGCCTTTTCTAATCTTATTTTACCTACTCTAATCGAGTGCTTGTTGTAGAGCTTTTGACCATGTCACATTGTCTTAAATCAGCTTATTTGTTTAGATATTGGAAATGTAGATGTTAAAACTTTCCATGATTCTGAGCATCACCAACAATCTACATATGAAGACTGGGTGAGACAGCCAAAAGCCCCACAACAAGCAAGTAAGGACTTTGAGCTGAGATTGTTTTGTCAATTAATATGACCTGATTTGATCTAATCTAGTCTTCAAAAATGCCACCATTTGAGAAACAAAGACGAAGCATCTTGGTTGTGCATTATTCAGCTGGTTTTTTAATAGTTGTAAATCCAGGATATGAGCACTGAGTTCTATTTTAACAAAACAAAATCACTAAAACCTTTTTATTAAACAGATACACTAAGTGAAGTTTTTAGTCACCAGAAAGTCCATGTTGTTGGTGGGACAGCGAACGCAGCCATAACTTCCAACAGTATCCAGAGAAAAGCCATCAGACCAGGAGCTGGTGGAGACGCACAGCTGAAGCTGCAACAAACACCAATTTACCAGTCAGAACAACACAACACACTGAGCTACTGCTGTTAGTTACTAGAAAATCTGACATTTTCATCATGATAAAATATAGCTGGGTGTATTTTTAGTCTTACTACTATTTCAATGCTTCTGTTTGAAGTGTGTTTGTGACTAAAATATTTGAAAACCTTTGAAAAGAATTAGACTTTCAGAACAAAATTGAGATTCTTGGTCTTAAAGCATCTGTTCATTTAAGACTGGAGGAAAAAAAACCTTAATTCAAAAACTGAATTAAAATTCCAAATATTCAAGTTCATTTAATTAAAACATTCAAAATTTTGGTATGACAACACAGAAATTCAGGTACACACATGAACTTTGGGTTAAAATTCAGGTAAGCACTGATCCAAATATTCAGGTAAAACACAAAAATTTGGATAAAAAAACCAAAAATTTTCAGCAAGACCAAACACAAAAACTTAGATATAAAATTTGGGTGAGTAGCAAAATGTTTATTGACATCTAGCTGATGGTTGTTTAGATGAGTGTTGAAGACATGGACATCACATCCACAGACATAGAAATCAACATCGACTCAACATTGGGACTCTAGACCTCCCCAGATATTTGTCTCACCTTGCTCTTGCTGAAGAGGGTTTTCTTCCTGAAGGAGAACAGTACGATGTCTCGGTAGTCTGCTGGGTGTTTGACGCTGATGTCTTCGGCTCTGTACTGCAGCACTCGAGACGTTTTGTTGATGATCCAGTACGGGCTGAAGAGCGACAGCACCAGGCGGCTCGTCGTCCTTGTCACATGAACACTCACGTCCACTGTCATGTTGGTGTCCGAGTCGCAGGTGAGACACGTGGCAAAGAACTCAGACATATCCTGTTTGATACGAACATGTCCGTGCCAGTCGCGGCCCTGATACCTCATCAGCACCAATGACAAAATCTCACCTGAGACGCGGGCAGTCAGGAGGTCTGACGTGCTGCCTTCCTGAAGCTCGTAAGAGTCGGCTGAGCTCTGGTGAAGAAATACCAGATTAAATTAGACCAGATTGCGTATGAGCCTCCAGTTAGACGAGATCAAGTTAAATCAGATTAAAATAGGATGTTTGACATGCTGCCTTCATAAAGCTCAAAGGAGTCTGTGGAGCTATGAGGAGGAAAAACTGGATTATACCACATTAGATTAGATCGATAGATTAGGTTATCTGAGGGTAAAATAAATGTTTAGATGACTTATTTTGGACAAATTAACTTCAGTTTGTTTGTTCTGTGTAAAGGTCTTTTGTTATTTCTTTTTGATCCTATTTTTGCTTGATTCTGAGGAAGCTGTTGTACCTCCATCATGTAGCGAACGGTGTAGGGCAGCAGGTTGCGTAGCGTGGCTACAGGGTGGAAGTGGATGACGTAGGCGGGGTCCCAATCCTCCTCCCCGTGGCTGGCGATGTGTCGCAGGTTGTCTGGGACAGCCAGCGTGCTGATCATCAGCGGCAGCAGGCTGTTGTCAGTCGCAGGACACTGCAGCACTGAACGTACCTCTAAGCTGCGGTGCACCTGCTCCTTCCAGGCCACGCAGGTGGAGGATGGACTATACTGACCATCCAGATGACCTGCTGGACGTACAAACAGCTGACATCTGGAGGACAAAGGGAGATTAAAATAAAGTCAACACCTCCTTAACACCTGTAGAACCACCTGGACCTGCTAACCTGCACACCTAGTGCTACAGGAACTACAATGGGCTACACTGACAGCACTGCTGCCAAAAAGTTTGTAGAATGTCTTCTGTCTGCTGAACTGAATGTAAATTAATCTACATGAATGAGAATTAGTTTCTGCTGGATGAAAATTTATTCGTAAAACCTGAATGTCGGCTCGAAAAATAGAGTTCAGAGGCTCACCTCTGACTAGGGAATTCATTATAATGCCAGGACTGGACTTTAGTTTGGCATTCAGCAAACTTTTTAATCCCTAAATCATTTTTGGGTTGGTGGCGTATATATTTGGTCCAAGAAAATTCCATTAGATGGGAAAGTGACAGTTAATAGCAGAACGGAAAATTGAAAAATTGGAAGCAGAGAGGGGGTCTTGTAACAAAGATCCCCAGCTGTGGTATGTGGAATGTGCTGTAATCATTTGGCTACCAGGACCCTCAGAGTGGGAAAGATTTCTTATTTATGTTGTCCTACTTGGATCTTTTCTTTTATTTTCTCGTGTGTAAGCAAATTAAACAGATGCTCAGAGTAGCAGAGAACATCTAAGTCAAGGCTCATGAACTTCAGGATGAAACAAACATAATGAAGAATCAATTTAAAATAATACAGATGGAACTAATGAACACTGTTTCATTCCCCTGAGCAAGGCAGTGTGATGCTACCTGTATGTGTCTAAGGCAACATGAAACTCTCTCTCAGGTTGGGCCTCTCCAACGATCTGCAGACTCCTTGATGCTGGACAGTACTTCAGGATGGTAAATGGCACTGAAAAGTGATTCTTTATCTGAAAACACAAACAAAGTTAAAAAAAATAAAGCTGTCCTGCTGCTCAGACTCTCAGAGGACTTTGTGGTGAGACTGCCAAGTATGCGTGATTCAGACCTGCAGCGGAGAGCGGACGGTGATGACCTTGTTGCCCTCGGTGGCGTCGATCTGAAGCAGCACAGAAACTGCCTCCTGCAGCATCGGACCACGGATGTTATAAAGACGGCGGCCAGGTTTGTCCAAAGCGATGTTGGAGATCTCGCTATATCCGGTGGGCACTGCAGTTTCACAGGCATATCTTGATTCACAGACTGTATATAGCATGTAACAGACAGAAACTCTGAAACATTTGAGAATACAGGAAATGTGAGGAGTTCTGACCGATGGTGAGGTTGAACAGGCAACTCTCTTGCCGCTGTAGAGCTGACAGTTTGCCTCGTGACGATGGTTCGAACATGGAGTGCTCAAGGTCCATGCTCTGATCCACCGAAAGCTCCTGTAGTTTTCCCTGTGCTGGTGATCCCACTGGCCTCAGGTTGGCACTGTGCTGCACAATCAGGGGGATCCCCAGAGAGTTTCTGATGGTGAAAGGGGCCTTCTCCTTCAGAGAGAGGTCAAAGGTGGAGGCAGTGCCCTCGGAAAATGCCTGATCAAAACACAGCAATAACAAAATTAATCTTTATAAAGATGCAATCTACTGTTCAGATACAATTTCATGTCTATACGAATAAAAATAGCAATGATTTAAACCACACAGAGTTCATAGGAATGTTTCCATTTCCTGGTCTGTCTGTCTGCTGACACTAATGCTTCCAGTTTTTGCCTAACAGGAAAACACTAGTCAGAAAACCAGTCAGTTGGCAGGACAGTTGGTAGGACAGCACCCTCTGTCTGTTGGAGGAGGTCATCTTTATCAATCCTGTAAAACTCAAACAACAGATAGTTGGTTATTGTTTATCAGTCTTGCATGAACACATTTCTGGGCAAGCCTTGTCTTGGAAGACAATATGTTATGATGTGTTGTACCTCCGTGAGGTTATTAAAGATGTTATGATGTGTGTTATAACCCTAAGTCATAATTTGTATTTGTATTTGAGTGAGATCGTGTGATTTTTTTTGTGCTGTTCTCCCTCCCTGCCTGAGGGTGGTGCTGTTCACCCCGTTCTGTGTGTTTTCCCAGTATGTTAAGTTGCAGGTGGCAGCTACTGATTTGACTGGAGCCTGATGGCACTTACTTTAAACTGGCACCTGCTAATGCCAACCTGAACTTTGCCTCTTTCCTGGCTCCCCAACCCACTCCCCATGCCATGCTGTGCTGTAAACAGACAATGCTGTGCTGCCAAATGATCACCGTTTTAGTGCCCTTATATTGATTTCTGTTGAAAATAATGTAAATATATTCTAAAAGAGCCGTCCTGTAGGGGTGAGAAGCCCTTTTCGTTGACATCTTTTCTCCTCTCCTTTGTACTCTTATTGAGGTAGGCAAGATGCCTGTATCTTCTTTTGCTTTCTTTTTGTTGAAGATAGGTAAGGTAGTTGTTAATATTATAGACTGTTCCCCCTGACTCTACCCTGATTGATGAATAAATCAGTTCTCTTTGGACTGCAAATCTACAGTGGCACTGGTCATCCTTGGGGGTGGGAAAATATTGTAAATATTTGGTAAAGATTATTATAAAGAGTCAGTTTAGACATACTCAATGTGAAAAGTGCCCAGAGATAATTTCTGTTATGATTTTGCACTATGTATATAAAACTGACTTGACCTGACTTTTAGAAGATGTTATTATGTGTTTTACCTCAGTGAGGTTAAAGAAGATGTTATGATGTGTTGTACCTTGGTAATGTTATAGAAGATGCTATGTTTTGTTGTACCTTGGCGAGGTTGTAGAAGACATTGAGGCTGCACTGGGAGATTGTGATATTCATGGTATCTTTGGAACAGATGTTGATTGCTGTGCGTGGTTCAGGAAGAATTACAAAGTCATCTCCATGAACGGGACTCTTGTCCTGGACCGGGTTGTTCTTCATCTGCAGGGACAAAGGCAAAAACATTCATTTTATCAGAGTTCTTACACACACACACACACACACACACACACACACACACACATATATACATACACACACACACACACACACACACACACACACACACACATATATACATACATACACACATATATTACACACACACATATATACATACATACACACATATATTACACACACATATATACATACATACACATATATACTACACACACATATATACTACACACACATATATACATACATACACATATATACACATATATATTACACACATACATACACATACATACATACATACATACATACACATACATACATACATACATACACATACATATAAATATACATATACATATACATACATATACATGGGACGTTATGTTCATGTATCCTGTGTATGTGGGTTGACTGTAGACGATTTATTTGTCAGACATGATTTGGCACTACATCCCAAATTGTATCAGGAACAGTTTTAGTGGAGGACAGTGGAACCTTATTACAAAATAATACATACAACAGTTTGAACAGTTCAAAGACGTTTAATATACGAGACACAACGCATCAAGGCAACCATTTTACCTCGAGCTCCAAGTTCCATCTGCGACTGCTGCTGTCAACTCGTTCGATCAGAGGCTCCCATACTGCATGGATCTCATTAAAGTAGTTGACCTGCAGACACAAGCGGTTTCAACACTTAACACCATACATGATTAAACATCTTTATGTTGCAAAATTTGGTTTATTTGTCAGTCACCGCAGCTGCAATAAAGTTAAAAATGAGTTAGCGAAGGTGAGTTTCATGTGTTTCTACTGAACATTTTTACTAATTTTGACTACATCTAAAAGTCCAAGTTTCCTAAAAAGATTAATTACACTACACTTTATGGAAAATATTTAGCACCGTACTTTGTGTTTTACTGTTCAGAGATCAGTGTTTTCCTGATAACACCCTGTTTCAGTGTATGTCCAGGTTCAGGTTCAGGTTCAGGTGTGAAGGACAGGTTCAAGTTCAGGTGTGAAGGACAGGTTCAAGTTCAGGTGTGAAGGACAGGTTCAAGTTCAGGTGTGAAGGACAGGTTCAAGTTCGAATGACTAGGGATGTAGTCAACCAAAGAAAATCTAGGTGGACTGAAATCGTACCTACTCTTCAACCATCAATTGGTCGCAGGAAAAACAAAATCTGCACATTATCTTTAGATGAACTAGTGATCCCTTTAGAGTGATCCCAGCACAAGAACTATTGAGGAATATTCACTCAAAGCCTCAAACGTTAAACACAAACGTTGATGGAGTATCCTAACGCAGACAAGTTAGTCTACTGTTTTTACATGATCTGCCATACTGGTTGTTTAGTTGTGATAAGCAAACTGCTGTTTGCAAAGTTTACACTCGACTTTTTGGTCGTCTGTTTTAACAAAATGCAGCCACACTGCCGACTTCTTTGACATAATGTCAATTAGTTTGTTCATAAACATTAAATAAATTAGACCTAGCAGTCTCGATTAGGTTGGGTAGTTTCAAATTTGTGACTACCGTTTCACAGGTAGTCTGTCCCTCCCACCACCGAAGTAAATAATGGATTAATCCTGGAAGGCTATTGATGTAGTGCTTTTCTCCACCCAAATAGAACTTATTTGGACAAGAACATATCGACCAACCAATCAACCAGTCGAATAGAAGACTACAGTCCTATGAAAGACAGTTTCAGGTTCAGGTGTGAAGGACAGGTTCACGTTCAGGTGTGAAAAACAGGTTGAAATATGAAAAACTGGTTCAGGTTCAGGTGTGAAAGACAGGTTCAAGTATGAAGCACAAGTTCACTTGTGAGGGATAGGTTCAGCTGTTAAAGACAGGTTCAGGTTCAGGTATAAAAGGACCAGTTCTCACCTCCAGCGTCATGTTAGCTCTCAGCTGCAGCAGAGATGACCAGTTTTTGGCTGATCCTTTCAAGGAGGATTCAGCCAACAGCAGAGGGACGGTCCGATGACCCAAACCAGATTCTAGAGTCACCTGGACCACCTGGGAGCAAACAACATCTCGTCAACAAACAAAATTTTCTGACAAAAGTTTCTGAATAAAACTGTTTAGAGAATTCAGATGTTGTGGTACCTTGATCTCGGCGGCAAAGCTCTCACCCTCGTTGCGTCCATCCTTCTCCCTAAAGCTCTCTGTGATCTCGGTGGCCTGGTCCACCCCAAGGAACCAGTAGTTACAGTCGTAGATGTTCATAACTGTCCACAGGTCACTGCTGCCAGACTTCAAGTCCTGATTCTGCTCGTCACGCTGCTTTGACGTCATGGCAGCTGTTATCGTCATCACCGTGTTGAGGATGAACGGAGAGATCTGCATGACAAAGACATGCTGATGACGGGTTCACTGACACTTTGTTTACAGCCTGGAACTTGTTTTTATCATTTCTGTTATCATTCTCTAAACAAACCAGTTTGATCACATGGTTCAAACTACTGGTCTGATGGAAAAAACATTTAAAATCTGATTTTAAGCAGAAAAACAACTTTAAACCAAAGTGTCTGTCGTTGAAGTTTTTCCTTAATTTTCTTCATCTTACTTATTTTTAAGCGCTGTCATTTTAACATGTTATCTGTTAGATTGATGTGTTGTATGGATTTATCATACATTTTAAAACCGTTAATCGATGAATGTACCTTGACAATGACTTCCTCCACTGTCACAGAGCCACTCAGTGGTTGGTTCGGGTGGGTTGTGGTTTTCAAGGCGACTGAGCAGGGTCTCAATACCTATTGGACAGAGTCAGACTGATGAGTCAGAGAGCAGCAGTATCAACTGCAGGTGAAGATGTGTTGATGTCTCCATGTGCAGGTCAAGTTTAGTTAATTACTTTAATTATTCTTCTAACTCAATATTTAAAGAACAGAGGAATCAGGTCTCTCAAATGAGGGGCTTCACTTGGAAAAACATGGTTAAAAGCATCAACCTGCATGAAGTAGAATAACCTGAGGTACACGTGCCCTGTTGTGGCCCCCCCCATGGTTATGTGATCTTACAGTGGTAATGGCCTTGCACTCCTTGTTTCGGATGAATGGACAGGCAAGGACTTTCAGCTCCCTCAGATTGGCTCTCATGTTCTGGGTCCCATCGTCCTCAGCCTGCAGAATGAAGTCACACTGAAACGAGGCTACCAGGGCGGGGGCGTCAGCCTTCATCAGGCTGGCAACAAACACGACGTCCGGGTCCACCACCACTGCCCGGAGACGAGTCCTCACCAAGGGGGCTGCAGAGAGAAGACAAATAGGTGAAGATTTTTAACTGAGTAAAGGTTTCTGGGTTTTATTTTGGTAGCAGAGTTTTGATTCTACAGTGGTTTTTATTTCTGTTTTTACTTTGTCTTTGACACTGAATAATCAATGTTCTTTTTTATTATCATAATAACATCAATGAGTTGGATGGCAGACTTTTATTTTGAGGGAATGAGAATACTGTATTATTTCACTTAATATTGCTGTTTTTATACAGTATTTGTCATATATTTAAAATCAGTGTTATTTTCTTTGTCAGTTTGATAAAATAAATTCTAAGAACAGATAACATGCAGTCAATTTTTTATTAGAAAAAAAAGGTTGCACTTTTTCTCAATCTTTCTTCCTTTTTTATTTCTACTTAGACTACATTCTCATATTTATTACAAACACCTGTACCTATTCATGCACTTATTCAATCGGCCAATTGGATAATTTATGCAGTGCAGGGAATAAACTAATGCACATACAGGTCAGGAGCTTTAGTTGACCCAACCTGCCTTGTGTCAACAGTCCAGGCTAGTGGTAGTGGTGGAACGCTGTGGGGAATGTTTTCTTGGCACACTTCAGCTCCTCAATACCAATCAGTCATGGTCTGAATGCCGCAGCCTGTCTGATTATAGTTGCTAACCATGTGCATCCCTTTATGGCCACAATTTACCATCTTCGTATGGGTACTTCCAGCATGATAATGCTCCATGTCACAAAGCAAAAGTCGTCTCAAACTGGTTTCAGGAACATGACAGTGAGTTCAGTGTACTTCAGTGGCCTCCCCCAGTCTTGAGATCTAAATCCAGTAGAACAACTTTGGGATGTGGTAGCACAGAAGATTGGAAACATGAATGTGCAGCTGAAAAATCTGCAGAAATGATGTGATGCAATCATGTCAACATGGACCAGAAATGTTTCCAAATTCTCTGGGAATCCATGCCATGAAGAACTGAGGCAGTTTCTAGAGGAAAGAGAGGCCCTACCAAGTATTAGTATGGTGTTCCTAATGAAGTGCTCGCTGCATGTAGTTTATCTCAGTGGTTTCCAACCTTGCTGTTTAATTGTTGGCCGACTACCCTTCCCTTTGTGTTTGTGTTTGGGTGGCTTAGTCTTACCGGTCTTGGCATCGGCTCGGGGTTCGGTTGTCTGTCTCAGCTGCAGTCTGTCGCTTGGTGCCAAGGTGGTGGTCGGAGCTGAGCTCTGTGGCAGAGCCTGCAGGAAGAAATCTGTGACTGCCATCAGAAACTCCACGCTGGCACACAGATAGAGTTTCTGCAGAACAGCCACTACCTCCCGCTCTCCAGCACTCTGTCGATACGTCACATCTATCATCGACTCCGAGCTTTCCTCGTCTCTCCGCCCAACCATACTGCAGCCACATGGACAAATGTAAACACAACAGGTAGAGCTGGGGTGAGTTAAAACATAGGGGGGTCACTGAGGATGAAACCATAATCAATAATGATTACACACTGATTGTTTGGGTTTACAGGTGTCACTATTATCATTTCTATAACTATTACACACACTAAAACAATGGTAATGATGTAACTCGCAGTTTTACTTCTAATTGTATCCAAAATATACAATTCATATATTAATATTTTGTTAGAGAGATTTATTGGAATTGCCAAAATGTTTTATAGCAAAGTGAGGTTTAATGAGTGGCTGTGTATTAAAATTGCAGGACTTTTATTGCTGCAGTACTGTTTCTTGTCTGCTGCAGAAAAATACATTAACACATGATGCTGTAGCTGAGGAACCACAAGAGGACAGCAGAAGACCAGTCTAGAGTCGATCAACGTGCAACTAAACTAATTTTCAGCTGAAGAAGAACAGAAAGAGTCTGTTCCTCCTGTGGAAGTTAAATAACAACAGTCTCAAACTGTTCAGGACCTCTGGAGATTTCTTTTTCTTCCCTGTAAACTAAGAAATCCCAACTCTATGTTCTGGATGGATGGTGATATCTCTGCTCATTAAAAACCAATCAGATGGACCAGAGGTCATGTGACTGTTACCGTGAGGTCACCCTCTCCATGCCGGTCCTCAGGTCATCTAGCGTACAGGCGGTCAAAACAGCGGTCACCTCCATGCTGCCGCTGGCCAGGATCCTCCCTGAAGTCTTAAGCAGGTGGAGGGTGAACTGACCCAGTCTTAAGTTCTCCCGGTGCTGGAGGCCAGATGGCTGCAGGGACCAGGAACAAAAATCACACAACAGATACAACAGCCAGTGAGCTGATCCTGGACCAGCTGATCCTGAACACAAAGACCACCGGGTTTAACTTGAACAGATAAACCAGAAACAGCTGTATCTGAACCAGCAAATTGTGAACCAGCTATACCAGAACCAGCTGAACCACTGTTTCTAAACCAGCTGATCCTGAACCAGGTGGACCAGAATCAGCTGAACCACTCACCAGTTGATCTTAAACCAGCTGAATCTGATTCAGGTCTAGTACGGCCCACAGTACTCCATTCCTTTTTGCCAGGTCCTCGTCCTTGATTTGACTGACCTGTTTTGGGTCATTGCTGTACAGAACCAGACCAAGGGACTCAATGTTGAAGTTAAACTTCATGGACTCCAGAGCTTCATCTGCCTCTTCATCAGTGCTTACAGTCGGCTTCCCAACATCACCTGAAGACATAAAACACAGATCACATCACAAAAATGCTGGAAAAAAGGATCAATATTCGAGAAATGAAATTAATCTTAACACTGTTCATCAGACCTGCTGGGGGGGCTCCGGCTGCTCTGAGCTGCAGACTGGCCGCCTCCTGTTTTGGGGCGGTGGACTCCAGACTGCTGGCTTCTCCCAGATTCTCCATCAGGATCCTCAGCAGCACCTTCAGGTCCTCCTGACTCAGATCGACCTGCAGTCCAAGTACACAGTAGTTATAACAGACACAAACACCACTGGACTGATAATCTACAGCTGTGACTTGCTGTCAATCAAATACTGATAAATTTTCTCCTTCTACATCTTTTTCAGATGTTTCAGTTTAAGATCAGTTATATCTCTGTGTCCACTACAGAGGCTAGCTTAGCACAAAGACTGTAAGCAAGGGGAAACTACTGGTCTAGCCCAAACCTATGTCCTGATGCAAATATCTCCAGAGGCTCTCATGGGTCAGAACACTACAGACACAAACTGATGCAACTGAATTCAGTTTTCACCATACAGACGAGTCCAGTGGTGCTACACTTTAGCACTACAGGAGAGAACTATCCTCCCAACAAACCGTACCTTTGGTGGTTTACATGTCGACTGGTTGTAAAAACAAGAACACAAGAGTTAAAAACATTTCTGTCACTCAGCAGAAATCACAAAGTTTAACTGGGCTTGTCTCATGATCAGTTTAGTTATTCCATCCTGAAGGTTAATGTTTTATATCATAAAGGTGTGTTATTCTCTGAAATAAAAGGTATCTGTACGACTGTAGGACTTGTTTTATAAAAACAATCAACTCATCACTCAGTAATGTCTCAAATGTCTCAAATGATGAAAATATTTTTAGTCATTATAGTCAAAGTTGTTTTTATGTTCATCTTATGGAAAAAGTTATTTCTGTAAAAAAATTTCAATTAAAACAAATCCCCACTTAGTCAAAGAAAATCCTCTAACCGAGGTCAGTGAACATCCCCCAAAATGTTGTAAACTAAAAACCATCATCAGCACTGGTGCCTCCTTTCTGACTTTTCTTGATTTAATACCTGCTCCTCCTACTACCACTCCTACCCCTCCTCCCCCCTCCTGCCCCCCCTCCTCGACTACCTCCTCCTCCTTCTACCTTCATGGGTTTCAGATCTCCATCAATCTCCACAGCAGCCATCTTCTTGTACCAGGAAGCTGCCAGGTTTCTCCTGATGTTCAGGTGCAGGTTGACTGGTTCCAGCAGCTCACTGTTGGGTCCGTCTGACACCTGGTGCATACAGGTCCTGGTCAACAACAGGACACATGGCATTATATCTAAACTTAATGTTTATCAAATAACGACACACAAAGTTTACTGATACAATGACCCTGTCTGTTTTCAGCGTGAAGACAAGAATGACTGAGGGTTTTTTTCATTTCTCCTCTTGTTCACATAAGTACAAACAAGATCAGTTCACAAGAATTATTTTAGTTTCTAAACTTTTCTTGGTGTGCAGATGCATGCAGAAAAGAAGCAACTGAAAGAATGCCATCTTATCAACATCTTTAGTCCTGACCGAATTCTGCAGAGTTATGTTTTTTCTGCTGTCTCCGGATCAGCTCTTTGAAGCTCTGTTTGACTGACCGAGAAAGTTTGAGCTGCGTCAACTGGACATCCATGTTGTCGATGACAGCTGGCAGCGGACACCCGTTGACAGGCAGCAGGGAGAAGCTGTTTATCACTGTGATCAGACCCAGGTCCATCACCAGTGCATCATGGGATGTGGAGGACTGGGGGATGATTATGAGCGGAGCTTTCAGCTTGATCTCCATGGACAGACGGAAACTCTTCTGGGCTAAGTCGCGAACACTTGACGCTGCCTTCTCTGCCGCCTGAGCTGTTGCAGCGCTCAGAGCTTCTTTAGCTGTCTGGAAGTTGCTTGTGAAGTTCTGAATGAAATTAAATAAAGATAAAAATGGTTAATGTAGAAAACAATAAGTTAATATCAATTAAACCTGTAATCATTACTTAAACCTTAAGCAAAGATTTTAAAAAAATTAATTGCATGAAAAAAAACATTGCCAAAACCAAAAAATATTACAAACAATAAATTTAAAGAATAACTAAAATGTCTGAAAACTCGTTTTGTAAAAATAATAAAATGTGGGAACTAATTTAAATATCTGATTTGGATATTTTTACAGAATGATTTAAACATATTTAACTCAACAAGACTTAATACTGTGTATTGTTTGTATTTACAACACCTTTTCTAAGAGGACAGTTTCAAGCTTTTTGGTACAACCCTACTCTTGTGCTTTAAATGTCAGTGGCTCTCCTGGTTTCTGACACGTTTTCTAACAGCCTATAATAATTAAATCAAAATAAAGCACTTATTAAAAATTTAAAACAAAAAATAAACTGAAACACCTGTAAAAATAAATTATAAAGAACAAAACTGAAGCAAAAATCAATCTAACCAGAAACTTACAGGAATGAATGGAAATCTAAAATACAAAAACTATAATTACCCTGGTTAAGTACAAAAAATTAAGCTACCACTTCATAGTAAGACAGCCCTTATAAAGGGTTTATGGATGGCTAATAACTAGCTTATTAATTAGGTTGTTAACGCTTTACAAATCTTTATTAAGCTATTATAACATATTGGGTAAAAAGCACCAAAATTGAGCCCACATTTATCTGCACTGCTAAGCCTCAGATCTCATTACTTTGTGTTCGCCATCTTCCAGCATTTATACCACCCAGCTTCATCAGTTATTTGTTAATAAGTTACTAACATTTAACCACCAGCAGCAAATCTTAATAACCAAAAAAGTTTCATTTGGCATATCCAATTACCAGATTCAAAACTAAGGCTTTGGCAATATTGTTTACATTCACATTTTCAGCATGCTATCAGCAGCATCCTCACGAGTGAACCTGATGTTGCTGTCCACTGCACTGATGGGTTCTGTGAAGGCTGCCACTTCCTGTTTTTTGATTTTGACCCAGGTTTCATCCACGTACCTAAACTACTGACTAGGAACAGTTCCTGCAAAGGAGATCAAGGCTCTCTAATTCTTCCATATAGAAATTTGTCACTATTGGAGACACCGGTGAGCCCAGGGGACAGCCATGCTTCTGTGTGTAAAAACCCCCATTATACTGGAAATAGGTTAAATGCCTGGGTCCCCCACCAGTCAGTTAGAACTGAAAAAGCCTTTTGGATGAGAGGTGGAACGTCTTCAAGAACCTCAAACAAGTCCAGTTGCCTTTGTATAGCACTTAGAAATACCATGACCCGGATGACTGAGAATCACCCTGGTCATCTTGATGGGCCACTTGGACGCTTGTTCAAGGATATACTAAAGGCTTTCCAGTCTGAATCTCATTATTTCTGTTTTGTAAGTGTTTTATTTATGTATGAGTAGGGCTTTAATGTCTAAATATAAGTATCAGTCGTACTCAACAGTGTCATTATTTGATTGTTGGTTTTCAACATATGCAAATACAATTTTTTGCTTGTTTCTGTTGTATCTTACTTTACACTTCATGTGAAAAATGTATATTAGGTAAGTGTGAATGTTAGTAACTCATCAGTAAATGGTTATGTGTATTATAATTTACAATAAGGCACCCTTTCACCAGTTCTAAATACTCACAATTTACAATAAAAGCTCCCTTTTGCCAGTTAAAAATGATAGTAATTCACTAGTGAAATTAATGAGTAAGCAGTAAGTTAGCCAAATAATGAGCCTGCATTGATGTATGAAAACTGTGTTATAACGTGTTTATAATTGTTTATTAATGATTTGTAAAATGTTTACAACCTAATTAATAAACCTAATTATTATTGTAAATATGGTACTGAAATTATTAAGTAAAAAGAAATTAATAAAAACTGAAATCACATTAGAATTGTCCTTTAGCAGTCTGGCTGAGTGAAACTCACCAGCAGAGACATGACGAACTTGTGCAGGTAAACCACTTGGATGCAGCCCACGTTCAGCTTAACTCTGCCGTCAGTCTTAGAGGTGTCTGCATAACCAGCCCCCTCTGTGGCATTAGGAGTCAGACTCATGGTGAAGCTGAACACCTCGTCACCCACGATGGAGATGGCCTTAAGAACAGAAAGATCAAAGTTCAATAAAGTTTCCTCAACTGTCTGCAGTAGCAAAAAACAAAAAACAAAAAACAATACAGAAAATTCATCAGAGTGAAGATTCAGGATACAGCAGTGAGATTATCAGTCTGTAGACTTCATGACAGATTGTACAGATGTTGTTTGATCACAGTTATGGTCCAGCCTCAGAACAAATATGGAAGATGGGGAAATGAACATTGCTTTTAGTTCACACCAGATCAACACTGCACACTACGGAACACTGATATCAAGTTCCCTCAGAACTCGATATCAGATAAAAATACAGGATTCCAGGAACATCTGAGGTAGTCCAGGGTACTCTGAGGTATTCTGACATAGTCTGGGGGAGTTTTGAGGTAATCTGAGGCAGTCTAATGTAGTCCGGATTATTTTAGGTGAGTACTGGGTAGTACCTTCAGGGTACATATTTTAAGGCACTTAGTCCACGTAGCCTAAGTGGTTCAGGGTATGTCCACATAATTTTATGTAGAATTAGATTCATCTGTGGTAGTCCAGGTTGATATAGGTTAATATATTTATAATAATTCACAGGTATGGGCACTGGGTGGGCAGCAGGTGAAATAAATATGAGAACCCAAAAAAAATAAAATAAATAAATACATTTTAAAAAAAACAGAAGACAAATGAAAATAAAGACAATTCTTTTAAACATCAAAACAAGTGCAATTTTATAAAACCTAATAAGCTGTCATGATTTTTTTTTTTTTTTTTTTTGTGAATGTCTACAACACAACAGCCATGCTGCAGCTCTGGTCAGGTTTAATCCAGATTTGATTTAGAGATAATGGCAGGTAACAGGTCAGTTTTGATACCAAGCTTTGGTGGACCCTTTATTGGACCCTTTATTGGACCCTTGTTTTTTGTTGGAAAACATTGGTGGACAAAAATCTGCTCTAGGTCTTCAGGAACAACCCTGCCTAGCCCTGAATTAGTCTGGCATATTTTAAAAGGCACTCTGTCCACAGCTGCCCGAGTAGTCCAGGGTGGTACCTCCATGACAGTATCATGGAGGTACCACCCTGGGTAGTTCATGTGATTATAGAATTGTCCATGGTAGTCCAGATTGATAGTAGTTCAGTATGGTCTGAGTATGTCAACGATAGTCTGAGGTAGAAGAGGCCAGTCTGAGGTAGTCTAATGTATTCTTGGAGTCCAGGGCGATGTGTGGTAGTCCTAGGTAGTCTGAGGTAGTCTATGGTAAAACAGCTGACTAACCTTCTTGTGGATGCTTTTGGGATCAACATTCAGAATGATGAAATCTCGTAGGCGAGCTGATACATGCATTTGTGGTCCTTGCATTAGTAAAGAGCCATTAATACCTGAAGGACACAACACATTTGTTTAATTAGGTTGATGTTGTTGAATGACAGCAGACAAAAACTCAGCTGTTATTCTGTACCTTGGATCTTGATGTCAGCCATGTTGCAACTCTGGTCACACAGCAGAACGTTGAAAGCTCCCAGTGTTACCATTACCTTCAGGTCAATGACCTCACTGTCTGCAGGTGACATCAGGGCAGCTGACAGGAAACACAACAACATGACAAATTCAAGCCAGTCGGACAGGTTTTAGTTGATGAATTTCAGGGAGAATGTCCAGACTTTCAGACCCTTGTTGCAATGGTTTGTATACACTACACTTAGACTGGGATTAATTTTCGGCTCATTATATGTGTGTTTGTCTGCCTCTGTTTTTGTGTATTTTGTACTGACTGGACTTGGCAGACACTGTCTTGTCCTCTGTCTTTGGTTTGATCTCTCTCTCTGTGGACGACATGCTGCCAGACGATAGGGCTGCTGAAAGGAAGTTGATTGCTGAGAGCAGAGCCTCAGTGTGGAGCATGAAGTCGAGAGAGGTGAAGATCACCTGGAAAAAGTAAGTAAAACAGAGTAATACTAATCTGTAACGCTTCCATTTACAGGTCTGTGATTTCAGAATAATATACATTGTTTCCAGCAAAGAACTCTGTAGTATGGTACTAAGTAAAGGAAAAATTACAGTTCAAATAGGGCAGTTCCAGTTTAATGGTCCCAAGTAACTGTTAGGATTACCTCGAGAGTCTATAAGTCAGAGCTCTTCTTTCAAGGGAATTCAGTATTTCCCCATAATTCTTTGCAGGACAGTTTTGGAAAATTCTGTGGAAATTGTGAGCCAATAAAATGAAATATTTGCCAATAATCAGGGGTGCACATAACTGGTGGTCAAAACACATGTATGGTCAAAATAAAGGATGTGCAGTAGATAATACAAAAAGAGGCGCTTTTGCATACCCACATTTTTGGCATTTTTGGGACACAGTTACTTTTTTTCCCCTCCATAAATCACTGGTAGAATAGCCATTATGAGAAATTTATTAATGTTGATTATCAGTTGTTAATCATGTTACTTTTAGTCTTCTGGTTTTTGGGTTTTCATCCATTCATCAAAAATATCCAAGAAGGAAGCCACATTAATTAATTACGTTGGCATTCCACCTCCTTCAAAGAAACACCATATCGAACCTCAACATAAAAAATGTGTGTTTGTGGAAAGGTGGCTGCAGGAGGTAGCCTGGCTCCAAACAGATGACAAAGCCTTTTATATTGGGACGAAAAATTTCATTCATCTAGCTTTTGAAAAGCATGAAAAGAGTAAAGAGCACATGAACATAGTGCAAACTATTGATAACAGGCACAGCCAGCATCAGAAACCCAGTCGCCCTCTTGTCAGGTGGCGGGACAAACTGAATTTAGAACAGTGTCAAACATAGTGTAATATCTTTCTGTTGGCCTTTCACAAAGTGAAACGCGCACATTGTATGCGTTCATAAAAGGAGGATATTACACTTTTCAAGAGGCTTGGAGTTAATGTCAGGAGTGCATATCAGTCATAAGAATGGGCGCACACATCATGCAGAGCATTGCACAGTCAATCAGTTCAGAATTGAGTGAAATAGTGAAGGCAGTTGAATTTGGGGTGTGCTCTTCGATGGATCAGAAGATATACCAAAAGTGGAGCAGTATAAATTGTGTCTGTTTCTAGCAACGGAGGGTTTACCTCAGATTTTCTTGGATTACTTAAGGTAGATGCTATTAGTACCCAGGTTTCCGTAGCCAACAATGCTATTTGCAATCAGGCACACATTAGATACTGTATGTGTATGAGTATATATATTTTAGAAACAGCATCAAAGACACGCCTGCTGTATAACATAAAGAACATTATTTATCCCCGAGGGGAAATTCAGTTGTTCAGCAGAAGATTGGGATTGGGTACAGGATTGTAAAGTAAATCACAAACAAAGTGCAAAATAAATCACAAAAATTAAGACAAAGCAAGAATTAAACAAAGTGACTATAAAAGCACAAAAAATTAAAACCCAGATAATCCTTTTTTGGGAGAAAGGAGATATGGAGATTATTGTCCTGGACCACTTCAATGAGTCACATGGGAGAAGTTCTGCAGGCAGGCTTTCTAACACGTGGTTAATTTTGTAAAAAGGTCTCTTTTAAACCAAACCATGATCTTTTCCCAAACCTAACCAAGTAGTTTTCTTGCCTAAACATAACCAAACTGCTACTGAAAACTAAATATAATTTAAAAAAAATTTGGAGATAAGCTGAAAATACGTATAAAAATAAGTCAATATTAAGTTTTGGACTAACAAGGGATTCACTCTTTATACTACCGCACCTGACTCCTGATGCTGACCGGCGTATGGCCCTTATGAAGCAGCACTTTGCAACAATTTGCACCTGCCTGTATGCTGTTTTTTAACAAAAACCCACCTGATGAAGGCGAAAAAACAAGGCACTTAGCGAGCTACTGGCAATTCCATAGGGCAACCATGCATGCAACACAGGGGAGGTGAAGGGGCTGGGTACAAATAGCCGAATAGCTGCTGTGTGACTATTCTTACCCGAGTGCCAAGAAGCACTCCAATTACTTCATTTGGATGTGTGCCTTTGTGAAACTAGGAAAGGTTCACAACATTAGATGGTCTGCATGGAGACAAGAGACTGTTGGAAAGATGAATGCAAAGATGATGCTGATCCTGGCAGAGACAAGGCTGATGTTTTGACAGGTGTAATGCACGAGTTTGATCCTTCACCCTGGCCTAAAGAAATGCAAGACCTCCACAGTTTTGGCAACACAACACTTACTAACATCCTTCAGAATTATGAGGCCAGCCGTTCTGTTGACAGAGACTCAACTGTAAAAGAATGGATGTGTTTAAAGCAAGCAGGAAAACTTAGTGTATGACTTTGTCAACGTAGTAAAGACAAGCAATCCAGATAGTTACTCCAATATTCAGAGTCCTTCTGTTGTCCCTTACACTAACCTTGAGCAGTGCTGCATGTGAAAGGGGATTTTCACATCTCAATATAATTAAAAGCAAGTAAAGATCCTGCCTGTCAGTCACTTGTCTAAGATGACAACAGAGAATTTAACCCAAAGCCAGCTGTTAACGTATGGAAGCAAAAAACTAATCGCAGGCTTTTGTTTGCAGGAGAAAGAGGTAGGCTTAAATCATCATCTACCATGTTTGAAATAGAGGAAGATAGTGAGGAGAGCAGTCAGGTCAGAAGTCATTCTTTATTAGACCATCAAATGGAGCCAAAGTCATTTTTTATTTCCCACAGACTTTGAAATGATCATGCAAATTGTACAGATGAAGCTTGAAGATATGAAGATATGAACTGATGATCTGCAGGTGTATGTCAGTGTGTGTGTCTGGATGAACTGTCACTCACATTAACCATCTGCTCTGTGTTCTTGTAGGTGGTGGAGAAGTTCGGCCCTGAGCAGTCAGCCTGAGAAAACACACAAAAGGGAAGGTCAGTGAGATTAAAAATGTTTAATCTACGATCATTTATTCTGCACTCAGTTTTATACTCTGCTCGCGAATCGTCTTGTGCTCTGATAGATGGCAGCACACCTGTGTATCTGAACAGGTAATCAGATATAATGTGAGATGGCGATGTCATCACCTTGAAATACTGCACTTTCAGCAGTTCAGCTCCAGACTCCACTGAAGAACTGATGAGACACAATGGCTCGCCATTTGAGTCTGAAACAAGATTAAACCAATAAAATCAAGTTGTCAACACTTGCATTTCTATACATGATTATATTTTTACTTCATATACAAGAACACCTGCTGCTTCCTTTCAGAAAAGGAGGTTTAGAAGACAGCATGGAAAACGCTATAGGACATCATAGAAACACTACAGGACACAATATAAAACATTACAGGACATCACAGGAAACACTAGAGGATACCATAGAAAACCTATGAGACACCATAGAAAACACCTCAGGACACCACAAAAAACAGGATGAGATGCCAAAGAAAATACTACAGGACAACACAGAAACAGGGCAGTGTTTCCCCTATATGCACATAACAGCAGCATTACACCGCTGCTGAAATATGACTGCCGCTAATTTTTTTTTATTTTTTAGAGAGCAGAGAGGAGAGGAGAGGAGAGGAGAGGAGAGGGCTCCATCCTATCTCTTTAGAATTTAATGTAATATTATTTTGTGCTGCAGACGCTTCATATCCAGGTCATGTCACATACCTGTGAGTAAAGCATATAAACAAAATCTTTGCACTTACCTGATAATGACAGCTCAACTATTATAACAAAAAACACCTCGTAGATGTCAACAATGAAACAAGCAAAGCTAATCACAGATTCGGGATTCTCATTTGCTGAGGGGAAAACAGTCCTGCAACTTCACGCTATTGCACAGTAACGTTACAGCAAATGCAGTCATTGATAGGAATACACCATGAAACACATATCTGTTAAATAAGACGCATTTGGAAGACCATCTTGATACAAAGATAGTAGGTATTCCACATGCACCGATTGTTTTCTTCTTCCTGGAGGCGGGCCTTACTATGCGCGAGGGCCACCATGACGCATGAGAGCTGTCAAGCTCAAAGACAACTGACAGATTCCCTCAAAGAGATATTAAACTTACATACTATTTGGATAGGATTCCCTGAAAGAAACATTGTAAATGTAAGTTATTTTATCATTGAAGATTAACAGTTTGATTGAAATTAACAGTTTGATAACACAACAGTATGGGTTGGTTGTTGATGTATTTTTTGTCCAATAAATGTCAATAACTGTTGTAAGGATTATACTTTTATTATGTTCAATAAAAGTGTATTTTCCTAAATCTTGAGACACCTGATATGTAAGCTAGACAGACATTTCCCTGCTCATTACTGTGGACAAATGTACTATATGTACATATGCATCAAGAGCCCTTGTGGTGCCAGCAGATACATATAAAACCTCCATGCAGGGCAAGCTTTGCGAGCACACAACAACAATTCTCGCATATGCGAAAGATTAAAAAAAATTAAAAAAATTTTGCACGCTTCACCTCCGATTCTATAACTCCATCCTAGGGGAAACACTGGGACAGCATTGAAAATACTATAAGACAACAGAAAACACTAGAGGACACCACAGAGACTAAAGGACAATATAGAAACCACTACAGGACACCATAGACAACACATCAGGACACTAAAAAAAAACACTACAGGACACCACAGAAAACAGCATAAGGTAACATGCTGTTTGCAGCAGAATTATCACTAAACCCCAGTCTCATGTGAGGCTCTGACCTTTGAACTCCAGACACCTCATGGTGATCTTGTTGATGTACATTGTGGCACACATTTCATACTTCCTGACTTTAGTGTCAATGCCTAGGTGAGCGACATGAAAGACCAGGAAAGGCGATTCCTTCTGCTCTCTGGGCTTCTTCAGGGTCAATAGCACCTTCAAAAGAAGACATGGGAAAGAGTCAATTCCAGACAAATGATTCCTGATCAGACCTGCAGCTACGGAACCATGTGAGTATTGGCTTTGGTTCTGCAGGTTTTCTGCAGGTTTTTGACCTCAGGTCAGTCTGATGTTCTGTAAGAAGTTTGGTATCGCACTTCGTAGACCTATATTTTGTACCTCTTTGATTTCAAAGTTGAGGAGAACATTGATGGTGTTTTCAGATAGACCTCCGATGGTGGGGGGTATCGCACCAGATCCCGTCTGTAGTGACACCACTTCCATTTGCTGCTCAGAGAGCTCCACCTTCTCTGAAGAGACAAAGCAGGCATTAAAAAAATATATATATATTTCTCTGTCTTCACACCTTTCAATGGCTGACAGGGTACACAAAGGCAATATTAACCAAGTAAAGTGAGGTATTATATATAAATCTTGTAAAATTTATAAATATTATCAGGTCGTGATGAATCTTCATTCTTTGGTCCGGTAGGTTTCTCTCAAGTTTACCATTATGAGAGTTAACTTACCTTGAGCCACCTGTCTTTTGACGTCCATGCTGTGCTCTTTATTTCCCTCCCCGATGTTCTCCACCAGGATCTTCATCAGCACACCAAGGTCTTCTTCACCCAGACTCAACTAGCGGACAGACAGCCAAATTTTCTGTCTTACTATGACAAACAGTTTGATCTCAGTTTAAACGACAGCATATGTGAGACCTACATTGAGGGACCGGAGGATTCCCTGGACCTGGATTCCGGGGATCTTGGTGAACCAGGAAGCCGCCAGGTTTCGGGTGACAAGCAGCTCTAAGTTGATTGGCTGAAGGATCTCAATGTCCGGCTGAGAAGGGTTTTGCTTCAGTGTGGTTCTGACAACAAATTTATTCAACATTTACTCAGCTTTCTATTTCTGTCTCTTTGGTCGTCGTCATATTTTAATGCAGCTCAGAGCAGGGACGCAAACAGAAACAACCAAAATTCACTCTTCATTCTTTCACACGTTCATTGTTATGTTTTTCTTTGGAAAACCAGGTGTAATCAGTTTGTTCGTACTATTTCTGCCTTGATGAAGATATTGATATTTTAAGTTTTTTGTTGATACCTGGATAGCTTCAGCTGTGTCAGCTTCACATCCATCTTCTCCACCACAGCCGGCAAAGAGAAAACTTCAACAGGCAGCAAGGAGAAGGTGTTTTCCACCGTGATCAGACCCAGATCTGCCACCACCGCATTATGGGAGGTGGAGGACTGGGGGATGATGATGAGCGGAGCCTTCAGCTTGATGTCCATGGACAGACGGAAACTCTTCTGGGCAAAGTCTCGAACGCTGGATGCTGCCTTCTCCGCCGCCTGAGCCGTCGCAGCGCTCAATGCTTCTTTAGCTGTCTGGAAGTTGTCGACAAACAGCTAAAGGACAAAATAAATCAGGAGTGAGACGACAAACAACCCAAGGTCACATGATGAAGAGTTACAGAGATATGCCATGACGGGGTACAGTCAGAGGGAGTCAGTGTAAGGGGGTTCACTGCCTGGACGGAGTGTACAGGCTCATTTCTGTTTCACAAACCTTAAGAAGAAGAATATGAACCTCGGCCTAATTATTCAGATTCAAATCTTAGAATTTCTATAAAAACCCTTGAAACACTTTGCCAGTATGAAGATTTCAGCAAAATAGCTACAAATATCACTCCATAAATGAAAAAAATATATATATATTTCTCTGTCTTCACACCTTTCAATGGCTGACAGGGTACACAAAGGCAATATTAACCAAGTAAAGTGAGGTATTATATATAAATCTTGTAAAATTTATAAATATTATCAGGTCGTGATGAATCTTCATTCTTTGGTCCGGTAGGTTTCTCTCAAGTTTACCATTATGAGAGTTAACTTACCTTGAGCCACCTGTCTTTTGACGTCCATGCTGTGCTCTTTATTTCCCTCCCCGATGTTCTCCACCAGGATCTTCATCAGCACACCAAGGTCTTCTTCACCCAGACTCAACTAGCGGACAGACAGCCAAATTTTCTGTCTTACTATGACAAACAGTTTGATCTCAGTTTAAACGACAGCATATGTGAGACCTACATTGAGGGACGGAGGATTCCCTGGACCTGGATTCCGGGGATCTTGGTGAACCAGGAAGCCGCCAGGTTTCGGGTGACAAGCAGCTCTAAGTTGATTGGCTGAAGGATCTCAATGTCCGGCTGAGAAGGGTTTTGCTTCAGTGTGGTTCTGACAACAAATTTATTCAACATTTACTCAGCTTTCTATTTCTGTCTCTTTGGTCGTCGTCATATTTTAATGCAGCTCAGAGCAGGGGCATAAACAGAAACAACCAAAATTCACTCTTCATTCTTTCACACGTTCATTGTTATGTTTTTCTTTGGAAAACCAGGTGTAATCAGTTTGTTCGTACTATTTCTGCCTTGATGAAGATATTGATATTTTAAGTTTTTTGTTGATACCTGGATAGCTTCAGCTGTGTCAGCTTCACATCCATCTTCTCCACCACAGCCGGCAAAGAGAAAACTTCAACAGGCAGCAAGGAGAAGGTGTTTTCCACCGTGATCAGACCCAGATCTGCCACCACCGCATTATGGGAGGTGGAGGACTGGGGGATGATGATGAGCGGAGCCTTCAGCTTGATGTCCATAGACAGACGGAAACTCTTCTGGGCAAAGTCTCGAACGCTGGATGCTGCCTTCTCCGCCGCCTGAGCCGTCGCAGCGCTCAATGCTTCTTTAGCTGTCTGGAAGTTGTCGACAAACAGCTAAAGGACAAAATAAATCAGGAGTGAGACGACAAACAACCCAAGGTCACATGATGAAGAGTTACAGAGATATGCCATGACGGGGTACAGTCAGAGGGAGTCAGTGTAAGGGGGTTCACTGCCTGGACGGAGTGTACAGGCTCATTTCTGTTTCACAAACCTTAAGAAGAAGAATATGAACCTCGGCCTAATTATTCAGATTCAAATCTTAGAATTTCTATAAAAACCCTTGAAACACTTTGCCAGTATGAAGATTTCAGCAAAATAGCTACAAATATCACTCCATAAATGAAAAAAATATATATATATTTAGTAAGAATAATAATATTTATAAATCTCTTTTGAACTGAGTACAGAAACATGAATTGTTTCATTTTATTCACAGGTTATCAAAGGTTCAAAAGTTTATGAAACAAGAATGAAATTCATAAAGGTCAAAACCATTTTCAAGGAGGGAAGTGACGTCACACAGGCAGAGGTCATGTGATTGACAGGGGGTGTGACAGTGTGGATGGGTGAGTTAATGATGGCAGCTGTGTGAGATGCATAGCACATATGGAGGAAGTAAGATCTGATTATTGTTACATATGCATGAAAAGCATTCCCTCATCTTTCCTTCCATTATCCCTCCATCCGTGCTCAGCCTGTCAGATCAGACTCAAATGCAACCTGCAAACTTTTATAGCGTTTGTTTTGAAGTTCTCACAGTCTCAGATGGGTGGAGTTTTGACAGCCAGGTGTTTTGAGATTTTTATCCTTTTTTTCTGCCTCAGTTATGACTCATTCTACCTCAGACTCGTGCTGTATTTATCAAACCGACAACACAGTTTGGTGCCATTTTCGCAAAAAAGTACAAGTGGGGAGTCTCTCCTTTTTGTATAATGATTAAAAGGACATTGCACAAATAACAGGAGGAAACACATTAGGAGAGCCTGAGTCTGCTGGATTTTTGATGGTCACACAATTTATGTCAGTCAGTTTTGCTGTAAAATTCTCCACCTTTGAAAAGCAGTGTAAACATAGTGCAGATGGGATTTACAAGGAAGGCTTTGGGGGGTAAAGAAAATTTACCTTTATACTACAGAAATTTAGATAGCACACAAAGCGTGAAAAATATCCATAGGGCTGCACTGAATTATCTATCTAAAAGCAGAAAAAAAAATGGCTGAATCCACCTAACAAACCAGCAATAAACAAACTTTGGTGTTATGAAAAGCATAAATGGGACCATCAGTTTATGATCAGTGGACTCTCAAATCTCAGACGATGTAGCTTCCAAAAAAAAAACGCCGACTGTTGCGATTATATTTGACGATAAAAATACTGACAACAAACAGTGAAGGGGGTGATTTGTTCAATGTGATGGACCACCAGCAGTTTTTGTTTTCTAATGGATATGGAAACATCTCGATCCTGTCACATAAGGGGAGAATAAAGACAGTCTGATTTCCTATTTGTTTGGTGTATGTGGTTTGTTTAGTTAATTGTCCTTCATTCTCTCCATCCCTGAGTTAAACTGGGTTCAAACATCATCGCAATGAGTCGGATTAACCAGAGTCTACGACTAAAAGCCACATGTGGAGTCGAGGACCAGGGTTAATCTGTTCACAGAGACCGTGTCCTATTGAAAACATTAAATCAGATAATATTTAGAGTGCAGTGAAGCTAAAGCAGAGGGTTTGATGCAGTTCAGAGCTGCATGCTGGAAGCTGTACCTCATCACCAGACGTATACTGAAAGCAAAAAGAAGCCTGAAAGAACAAAACACATCAAGAAGACAGGAAACATGAGAGACAGGGAACTGACTAACATATAGAATAAAAAACAGTTACGAACACATCTGAGTAAAGTTCATTTTAAAAATAAGTAACTGCTGTAAATTTTCAGACAGTGGCTTTTTATTCCCCTCAACTGAAGACAGAACCAGAGCTTAGAAAAACTTTATTTATCATTGTCCTGTTTTTCTTTTAAATTTTATATCTTATGAGCTTTTTGGATCGTCATTTTTCATGTTCTGAGTCCTAGGCTTGTTTCCCTCTATTTTCACTTGCTTGATTTACAGGCTTTTAGCAGTCACTACAAGTGTGAGCCCAGTATGTCATATATTGTTATTTTAATCATAAGCAGGGCTGCTTAGAGGTGCCATCAGTTTGCACTACACATTTTTATGAAACAAAGTTTAATGCAATTTGAAATTGAGCTTTTGCCTGTATGCCCACGTTTCCATGACACAGTACACAGGTGTGTGTATGAATGAATGGAGTAGAGAGTTAATGTTATAAAGACTAAAGAACCATAGAACCATATAATAAACTTAGTCTGTGTCTGAAATAACTGCCTCATTCTCTCAGTCACAACTCCTAGTATAAACAGACAGGCAATAGTTTATTCTACAGTGAGCAGTAAACTTACTGATCATCATCACTGTCAGGTGCTGAGGCACGCAATTGTAATTTTCGCATCTATAAAACGTGGAGCACTGCATTTTAGGATCGTTAGGTTGGACTGTACTTTTTTTGTTTTTGTTGAGGGCAGCATATAGTGGATAAATTTCCTCACCCAGAATTTAGACACTAAAATGGACAGGAAATGTGCTGCACTATAAAGTAAACAGGGAGTGATTTGTAAATTAATATAACACACTGATGGTGCAAAAAAAAAAAAAAACTAATAGGATTTTGTCAGTTTTTGAACTACAGTATTGTTTCAGTAGCTATAGGCAGCTGCTGTTTGCACCGTAACCAAGGAAACAGACACTAATCACAAGACCACTGTTGCTACCATCAGACATTATTATTATTATGAGGCAAACATCGACGCTATAAGGAGGGTCCTTGACTCCTGAGCAGATGTATGGACACTGACTATAAAGAGAACATCTGATCCATCAGTGTGTGTTTGACATCTGTGTGTTCAGATTTGAGAATATGGAGAAAGATTTTTGCTGCATATTGTTGAAATGGTTGAAAGAAATTGCTAATTTCTAATTTATCCTAAACAGCCAGTTTGTATCTCATCATAATGATCTGCTGAAGGTACCCGCAGCTAAATCCAAAACAGGGTTTCAGCAGAGTACAACATGCCAGGTGTGTTTATTATTGTTTGTATTAATAATCGGATGTTAATTCAGAGCAAAATCTCTATTAAAAACTTTAGCTCTGTAATTTACATATGTATCAAACGTTAAGGCTTGCACTGTGGGATCAAATTTCAAAATCAATTAATATTATCATTAATATTATCAATATTATACTAATTCATTTTTGGGAATTTACAATAAGATGAAAGTTAATAAAGATAATGTTTTTGCAGTCAGTGTAGTGACAGAGAACAGACATAATACACTAAATACAAATATATAAATAATATTTTTAAATAAATACACACTTAAAACCACAACTGATGCAAATGAAAAAAGAAACCACCACATACAGCCATTGTGGCATTTTAACCTTACTGTGTGTGTGTCTATATAGATTATAGTATATACATATACATATACACACACACACACACACACACACACACACACACACACACACACACACACACACACACACACACACACACACACACACACACACACACACACACACACGAGACTGTGTATGTGTTAGATATATATAAAACTTCTGACCAGCAGTGACATGAGGAACTTGTGTAGGTAGACTATCTGGATGCAGCCCAGACGCATTGTGACCTTCCCGTCCACCTTGGAAGTGTCGCTGTAGCCCTCCCCCTCTGTCGCCCCAGGAAATAAGGACAGTTTGAAGCTGAACACCTCCTCACCCATGATGGACACCACCTGAGATGAGATCCAATCAACTTTCAGAGAAAGTGTCACAGCATAATAACCATACTACGCACAATGAATCGGGGGAAAAAAAAAAAAGAAAAAAAAAACAACTTACTTAATACTATATACTGTACAACACTAACAGTAATTAGGAAATTTACTGAGACAAACGTAGTCACAAATAAAAGGAAGAAAAGGAATTTGCAATTAAAAATGAAAGTTAAAAACTAAAAAGTGTAACATTTATGATTCACAGCACAAATCAACCTCAACCTCAACCTCAGACAAACAGTCCCTCAGTGTCAGACCTTCCTGTGGATTGTTCTGGGGTTGACGTCTGTGACCACAATGTCTCTGAGTCGAGCGAACACCTCCGTCTCCTTCGCCTGCACCAACACCGACGCATCGATTCCTGCCGGCAACAGTGATTATTATTTATAGTTCGTGAGCTTAATGAGGGAAAATTTTGTGTTGTCCATGTCTCTGTCAGCCTCAGTTTTAAATCTCACCTCACTTGAATTCATAATAAAACTTGTTCATACCTTGGACTCTGATGTCAGCGATGCTGCAGTGGTCATCACACACTTCCACGTGGAAACAACCCAACATGGCAAAAAGTTTGAAGCTGAATACACCGCCATCTCTGGCTTCTTTAGACACTGCAGAAGGAGTAGAAAGACACTTCCTGTCAAACAAAGAAGATTAGAGATGGGACATACACAACCATCTGTGAGTAGACAGCCTGGACTCACCTGTCCGGCCCTGTCCCGACTTCTCCACCTGTTTTTTGGCATCTCGGTCTCGGGCAGTGGTGAGTTGTGACGGCAGGGCTCTGCTCAGGTAGTTGATGGATGACAGCAGAGCTTTAGTGTGAAGGAGGAAATGCAGAGAGGAAAACTCCACCTGAAACACAACCACGTAAACAGCAGAGACACGAGAGACACCGGTGAACACCTGGCAGTTAGCTGAGAGAAAGAATGATGGTCCCTAACTGGCAGAATCACAATGGTTCTAAAAATCTACTTTAAGAAGTTTCTTTTATTTCAGCTTTAAGAGCTTCAGTGTCTGAAAAGTTGCAGCAGGACTGAAGCTGTGACTGTATTTAATACTGTATATATTTCATATTTAAACACTTTAACGTTTATGTTTAATGGCGGTAAATTTGAAAAATAGTCAAACCCACTGCTTTTGCTTGAGTGCCTTCTATTACTAGTATGAAATCGGTCTTAACTGACTACCAAATCTCAGACAGACACATTTTTGGTCCCGCTGTAAGTACCAGGAGTGACAGTATTTTATCAGCTGTGTTCACTTGTTAATGACTCCTGAGGTGTAGACAAGTCCTAACCTGTTAGAAAAAGAAACAAAGTTTATTTCCCCGAGGTAGGACAAACACAGCTTATAACTCCCCTCCCTCATTTGTTGCTATGCAAACCCCCCTCCACCAACCTTCAGTGTTTGCTCGGTGTTGTCGAACAGAGTCTGGAAGCTGGGACCGATGGGGTCGGCCTGCAGGACGACAGAGACACAAAATCAGATTCAGTATTGTGCGTTTATGTGTGTGTTTCAGTAAAGTGTTTTCGGTGTGTTTTGGTAAATGCCGGTTCTGACTTTATTCGACCATGACAGCACCTTTACAGTGCCCCACTCCTCAAACTTCTTCCATTACTCATTAAACTTCCCTCATCTCTGTTGAGCTTCCCCCGTTACCCATTTAACTTCTCCATCACTCATTTAACCTCTGTACATCTGTATTTCCCCTTGAAGTGGATGTAAAAACAACAGAGTGAGATTACGACATCTTTACTGTGTCTGACACCTCACATTCAGTTAGATTCAGACATCCAAAGAATCATTAAACCCTGTTTCCCTTTGTAGTTTCACACTGATCTACCGGAGCTACAATTTCCTGTCTCTGAACAGATCAGGTGAGTCTGCTCATGAACATGTGAAGGGGTTTGTGCTCACCTTGATGAACTCCACTTTCAGCAGGTTGGAGCCCTGCTGTTCCGAGGAGCTGATCAGGTGTAGAGGATGATTACTGCCATCTAAAACACATGTTTAAAAAAAACAAACACTTTAACACATTAAACACAACACAACACACATTAAAACACATCTCAACAACATACAGTACAACACATAGAACACGCACAAAGAACCTAAACAGATATGTGGTTAAGTCACTTCAGTTGTTCTACAGAATAAGGGACAAAGCTTTTGTTTGTTTCTGCAGGTGGAGGAAATTTTAAAACTCTAAAATGAAATTTTTACCACAATCTTATAGATTAACTGTTATTATCTAAAGGGTTCTAGTTTTAGTGGTTTTGTTGAATTTTTTTGCAACAAAAAGTATTGGTGTGAAAACCATACTAGTCGTAAATGTTGCCGTAAATATAGAACATATTAATAGACGCATATTGTATTAGAGAATATGATGTAGCAGCCATAGTTTAACATTTGCCTTAATGGTGGTTAGATCTACTCTTCAAGTAAAGAAGTTTCTTTCAACTATGCTACCAGCCAACAATAGGACTCCTGACCTTCTTTAGACCTAAATCAATAAAGAGATGCAGTTTTCTACACCCACTCTGGATGCAATGACAACGGCCTTCTCCACCTTCTTAAATAAAGTTTATTGTCAGTTGGGATCATCTCCATGTATAATCCTATTAAAATTCATTAATTGAATATAAAAAGCTCGGACCTCCACGGTAGTCGAGCGTGATTCTGCGCAAGTATGAGGTGATGCTGAGGTCAAAGCTACGCCTCTTCCCTTCAGCCCCCAGCTGACAGATGCTGAAGGATAGGATGGTCTTCTCCTGGTCCACCTGCTGGGTAAGCTCCAACAGCACCTAAACACATCAAACAGTCAGAGGTACTCAATATAAAATTGAACTTTGAACTGTTGGGACAATACCTCCGCAAGCCCTGAATCACTTGATGACCTGATTTTAGAATACAGCAACAAACAAACCTCTCTGACTTCAAATTTGAAGTGAACGTCAGTGAGTTCCTCCAGAGCCAAGCGCTGGTGATCTTCATCAGTTGACTTCTCACTAGTGTCTTCATCTGAATCTGACAGCAGCACAAATACAAATTATAACATCACATAAACAAGTAAAGCATAACTGCTGCAGAGTAATAAACAAACTGTTTTTACTCCCTTAGCCAGTTACATAAATCACTAAAATTAAGAAACACATTTGTGAGTTTACAAATGGAATGAAAATACATCTTTTGTCTTGAAAAAGTTAATGTCCATTTTGTAAGTTTCTTTCACTTCAGTTATAAGAAGAATAAATATTTCTAATGTCTAAAAACAAGTTTATAATGTTTTTTTAGCAGCATCAGGTTGCTGGAAGCACTGACCTGTTTCCATGGTGTCGAGGAGGGCGGGGGGAAGGCCGAGTGCTTGCGGTCTGGCCTGTGCCAATGACAGCAACTGCAGAAGGAAACACGCCCAAATACTGGAACATCAGTGCTGAGCTGCAATCCAGCCATCACTCCCCAAACTTCTCCTTCCAACTCCTCAAATTTTCCTCCATCATTCCCCTTAACTTCCCCTTCAAGCTCCCAAACTTTCCCATCACTCCCCTAAACTTTCCTGCTACTCTCCAAACTTTCCTCTCTCACTCCTACTCTCACAAGCGCTTATATTTTACCCTGTCACTCCCCTTAATTTTCCCACATTACCCCAAAGTTTCCCATCACTCCCTAAAAATGCCCCCATAACCCCCTGAAACTCCTCATACATGCCACCAGTCTTTCCTTGTCAGTTCCCAGACTTCCCTGTTACTCCCATAAACCCTCCCAAAAGGCTCACTGAGGGACTGAACTTTAGATTACAGTAGAAGAAGTAAAACATTCACAGCGACAGTTTCAGTTTCTGAATGGAGTCTTTATGTCAGTTGGCGCGACTACAGTAAGACCACACTTTATCATGTGTACCTTCTCTGTGGGGGTGGAGGGGGAGGAGCCCAAATTGGGCAAGGGGATGCTGTCAACCAGCTCCAGAACATTCTGGATCTTCTGGTCTGAGATCTTAAGATTCAGCAGCGGCAGCTCACCAGACACCTTGAACCTGAAACACAAAGACACCAAAAATTTTCCAATGACATGTACAAGTGAGTCAGCAGGTGAGCCCGGGAAAGATTGGTAACCTGTGCAGAGGTGAGTCTTACCTGGGCATCCTGGCATCCTTCTCCACCATGCACTTGGCCAGTTGGACAGTTAAGTCCATCGGCTGGAGGATGTGTTGGACTGATGAAGCCTGCAGCCGAGCCAACTTCCAGTCCTCACCTGGAATTAATTTACAGAGGACTTAATAATATATAGACTTGCAGGGATATGTGTAGTTGTATGTAACTGTAGTGAAGTTGTTGTGTAGCAGCACGTGTGTGTCTTCCTGTACCTGACTTGCTGTAGAGCACCTGGACTCGTCTCAGCTCCACATTGTATCTCTCGTAGGCTCGATCCATGATCTCCTCCAAAGAGGAGAAGGAGGATGAAGATGAAGTGGGACCACTTTGCTCAACACTGTTAAACTACAAACACATACATAGACACACTGTTCAACTACAAAGACACACATTCAACTAAAAATAACAAACTAAACACACACAGCTGTGTCTACAGGAGTGTGGAAAAACACCTGGGCAGAAGTCAGATTTATCCTGAACGATGATGTTATCTTAAATTTGTTGTGCACGTCGAAGGAAAAATTCCAAAAATCAGGTAAAACCTCAGAACTTTGATTAGACACAATATGACAAACATAAAACCCAACCTAAAACTTCCATGTAAAAAACAAAAGTCACCAAAAATCTGAGCAAGCCCTGACCAAAAAAAAAAATTCATTAAAAAATTTAGATTAATAACTTTAGAATTTAAATACCAAAAGCTGCTCCATAAACCCAAATCTTGGTAAAACCCCCAACATTGTGGTACAACGTGACCCAAAAAAAATCGGGTACAGTTCAAATGAAAAATAAATCAATATTTGGTTATAATCTGACCTGGGGGTGGGTAAAACTCAGGTTTGATGGGGGGAGGGAAAAAAAAAAAAAAAAAAAATCAACCAAATGAAAAGAGGAACTGACCTGTAAACTGCCGAAGTCTATGATGATGAGGTCTGACATGTCACTGTAGAAGCCGGACTTTGGTACCAGCAGGTAGGACGGCTTCAGGTTAATCCTCAGGTCGAGGACCTTTCTGGTCTCAATGATGTGAGACAAACCTGCAGAGACCAGAAAAAGTTAGAGTCCTGATGAGGACCAGACTGCCTCTACTGAATCAATCCAGAATCATCGAGTTCCATCAGAGCTGATGGATGCTCATTTCTGGGGTCAGAGCTAAAAGCTGTCAACATAAATTAGACAGAATTCAGCATTCATTTATATTCAGTTCGTAATATCTAAAAACACACTATGGTTCATGTGGGTTATTCCAGTGGCTTTTAGAAACCCTTTTTTTGTGTGTCTTATTCAAAAATTCCTCACAAAGACTGAAGGTATTCAGATTTGATAAGCTGTTTTGATACTGGATTCAGAATTGATGAAATGTTATTGGACCCCAACCTCTTTCTGAGACTTAGCTTATCAAGCTAAACTCCAAAGTGTCAGATAAGATTAAGTTATCATCAGACTGATTTGGACAAAATTTTAAAGATTCGTACACTGGGGAACATGAATGTTTTAACTCAACATGAAAATCAATCCAACTGTTTTTCAGATGTGTCAGTCTGGACCACACTGTTGGACCAATAGGTATTGCCATCACTACAGCTGACGCATTGGACAATGACCTGTTGAATGCATTCACTAAACTGACCTGTGGCAGTTTTCTCTTTGATCTCCTCTAGTTTAGAGAGCGTGGCCGAGGTCAGAACCTCCAGATCGACACCTTTCCCAGTCTTAAAAAACTCGGCCATGCTGTTCACTGTCAGCTGGAGGACAAAAAGACACATTTATAGGAGGATAAAATAAAAAACAGAACCAGTCTGCATTTATGGTTTATTATTTGTTCCTAAAGGTGGATTTAGAATATTTGTTCCCAGCAGAACAGACACACTGATAAAGCACAATCATCAGTGATCTGATGTCAAAACTTGATGAAAACGGTTGGTTCATATTTACCGCATCGTAGATAATCTCAACGGGCTGTGAGTGGACTCTGAGCAGCTGGTCGGCGGTGTTCTCCTCTGGGTTTAACTCAAACACAACACTGAGGAGAGAGGAGGAGGAGTCTCCAACTGAGGCGATGAGTGAAGGTACCACCCCCTGCTGCTGTAAACCTGTAACATACCAGTGCTCCAATGCCACCTCCACCCTGCAGGAAAACCAAGAGGTTTAAATCAAACACATCCCTTCTGTTGTTCTGATCTGTCACCTGTCAAACTGATGGTTTGTTTGTTTTTTTTATTCACTCTTAATTTTCCTTTGTAATGTAGCAAATATCAGTTACAGGATGTGAGAAATTGATTAGCATTTCTTAATGACATTCCATAACTCCAGAGCTGTAGTTCTGCACCCTGCTTGTAGACACCCACCTGATGGCCTGAGCTCCAGGTCTCTGAGATATTTTAGTGCTGAGGTCAAGCATCTGGATCTTGAGGATCTCTGGGACATCAGGCTGCTCTCTGACTGTCACCGAAGTCCTTAACAGCTTGAAGGTGACGACTATGGCTACGTACTAATACACACAGAGACACACCAGTTAAAAGTGTAAAGTTTGTCCTGAAGGTGGTGCTAGTGGAAATATCATGGGTCACTCAAATATGAAGGGTTCATCCTCTTGAGAGCAGTAATGGGATCATGGTATTTAATGGAAAACGGCCCATTAAATTCTTAAATTTCCTGTGTGAAAATTTCAAGTTTGCTCTGATGGTGACACTAGAGGATGTGTCAGAACATTACCAAACTTCATCCTGTGGAGGCCACGAAGATGAAAGCAGCAGTTGTGTCTACCTGTTTGGGTAAATTCAGATTATGAGAGCTGCCACTGTAGCCGATGGCAGTGTAGAGTTTTTCCTTCTCCTCAGCTGTCATGAGTTCATCCAGCCCCGAACCTGAACACCACAGGAGATGGATTTAGTTTTAGTCATTAAGTGATGAATCTTCACAACAGCTTTCAGATGAATCCTAACAGAGGCACTTACTTTCTGTCTCCTTGCTCTCCTCATGCTCCTCCTTCTTAGTCTTCCTCCCAAATAAGCTGCTGAAGAAACCTCCTCCTCCTCCCTGCTTCTGGCCCCCCGCCACCTTCTTCCCCATCATTTTCTGTCCTGATCTGATCACCTGGACAAGGAAGAGGAGCAGAAGGTCACTTGTTAAAATGCTCTGCAGTTAAGCAAGACTCAGGTCTCAGTCTGAGTATCTCACACCAGTTTCATCATGTTTACCTCCATCTGGGCCTGCTGTCGGGCTAATGTGATGTTGAATACATCCAGAATTTTCTCCAGATCCTGGAGAAAACAGACATCCAAGAATCTTTCATCAGTCACCAGGTCAAACCGGAATACAAAACAATTCCTAAAAATTTACAAACTGAGTTGTGACTCTGAGCTGAGGTCAGTGTTGTAAAATGCTGCTGTCAGTGCCCGCCTGGGTCGTATTTTCATTTTAAACATTCAGAATCAAAGCTGCAACATACAATTATTTACATACACAAAATTTCAGAAAATTTTTTCAATGTTACAGTTTCTCAGAGTCCAAGCTGACATGTCAAATGTCTTGTTTTATCAACCAACAGTCCAAAACAGAAAGAAATTTAGTTTATAGAGGACAAAGAAAACTAGAACATATTCACACTGATGAAGGTGGAACCAGAGAATACTTGACATTAGAGCTTGGAAAATGTACTAAAGGACTAATTGATTATCTAAATTCAAATAAAAGTTTCAAAATCAACTAAATGATTAATTAATAACTCTTTTCAGTTCTGATCCAAACACTTGTATTTTAACTATTTTAACTATTAACACTTCAAAATGATTTGGTTGATGGGTGGAGATACTGAAGGAGACCAAACTCCTGAAAGCTACAGCTCTGACTATCACAACATTTGAGCTATTTCAGATCAGTGTTGTTGCATTCTAGAAAGCTTGACCTGAAAATTATTTATACGATGTGAGTGTAACCTGCAGACTTGTGGATTCAGACTCATCAGCTACACGGTTAATTAAGGCTTTTACGCAGACTACACCCCATGTTGTCATTTATATTGCTGGTGTCGATATGTAGAGTACATTCAGGCCCTTTCAGTCAGTCAGCAATACCTGAATGTGTTGGTCCATGACCTGGCTCAACTTGCTCTGGCTCAGCAGTTTGGTCTTGTAGGCAGTCTTGTAGGCCTTCAGGTTCTCTCTGTGCTGTTTGATGTTGGACCAGGACCACATGTGACTGTCGCGCCGGATGTGGACCTCCATGATGCTGTTGAAGCTGTACCTCCACCTGTCAGAGGCACAGAAAACCAACAGGCTCCGAAACTGTCAGCAATCAAATACAGCCTGTCAGTCCCTGAAACAAGTGGTTTTGCCTATATCCCCATAGTCCCCATGAGCCACCAAACACAAGTCCTGTGAAGCACTCCACAGTTTTCGGTACCTCCCTCTGGCAAAATCTTCCATTTTTTAGTAACAAATGTCAAATAGCAGGTAGTTTGTCAGTAAATGTCCTGATCTCATTCCTGCCCCCCAATGGATTAATCCTTTAGATTTTAATGAACTAATGAGCCCTTTCCTCTAGTGCCTCCTTCAGGTCGAATTCAGGTCACATCATACCCACACTTTCAGGTTTTCACACAAATTTGGGTTCGATTTTGTAAAATCTTCAGGCTTGAAGATGAATCCACCCAAATTTTAGGGTTTGGAGTCAAACTTTTGTGTGTTTCCTGAATTCTAAATTGGATCTGATATGAATGAGTCCTTGACCCCCGTGGTCAACATGTGAGTTGTTGATCAAAGAATCACATGATGGCAGGGTGGGTCAACGACTTATGTGACCTCAACGACTCTCAAGTGTTGCTGGTCTCACCAGAGAATATATACCTGGAACTCCCCACTAATCAGGTAGAACCAAAGAAGCCTTTTGGATGAGAGGCGAAACGTCCTCAAGAACTTCAAGCAAGTACAGTTGCCTTCACATAGCCCTTACAGAATACCATGACCTGGATGATTGAGAATCTTCATAGACATCTGATACAAATCTTACCCAGATTACATGTCTGCACCTCAATTTTTGTTTGGGGTTTTACCAGAGAATTAGGACTTTCAACTGATTTTTTTGGTTAAAACTTTGCTATTTAAATCAGTTTTATTAAGTTTTTCTGTATTTTCCTTCAGGTGGCACTAAACAAATTGTTTAAAACAAAGTAGCTCAATTTCACACTGAAAGGTTAGTTTTTGTCCAAGTTTAATATTCAGTTAAAGAGTCACACTTTAGTACTGCCAGGATTTCTGTCCTCCTTAGACTTTAATGCCTCCGTGATCATTTCTCTAGCACCAATCTGAGAACCTTTTCATGTTAACTCCTGTTGAGAGTCTAGGAATCAACAGACCATCACATCTGTTCCTGTTGAGGCGGTAATAAACACTGCAGCCTGTGGGGGTCGCTAACAGGACGTCAGACTGTTTTAAAGTACACTTGTTTAAAACAGTTTCACTCCACAGTTTCCTCTCAGTATGAGGACTTTTGGTAAACTGACCAGAGTTTGGTATTCCTGTGAACAGGGACATCAGGCCTGAACTTTCTGTAGGGGGCATTCTTCACCATACAGTCGATGGACTCCAGCATCTCCACCATGGTCAGGTACTGCAGAGGATGACACACAGAGGACCAGGAAACATCAAGAAAACTAGCACAGTGCTAAGGATATGACATCAGGAGTGCTGTTTTAAAACACATAACTGTGGCTACATACAGGGCTGAAACAGCCTCATCTCACCTGACTGTGTCACATCTTACCTGTGGTTTGGTCATCTCTAAGGCGATGTTCTGAACCTCCAGGTGAAGGTTTGCTTTTGGAGTTTTCAGTTCCAGATCAGCATTTGGGTTGATGCACATTTTAGCCGAGGCAAAGATCGGCCTGAAAACTACAAACAAACAAACAAACAAACAAACAAACAAAACAAACAAAACAAACCAATCAGAGAACAGAATGTGTAAACATTGATAAACCACCCAGCTCATATTTTATTTATTGCAGCAGATGAATTTTTGTCACTTACAAAAAAATTGTAGAAATGTAAAAGTTTAATATTTGTCAGCTGAAGATTATTTGAAGTCTAAACTCTTAGTTTATTAATTTTAATCTAAAACATAATGTGAAAGACTGAACAAATCACTGCTTCAGTGTAAAGTATCCAGTAATCTGAACCCCTCATTATAGCTATTGATTGGTGAACCATTTTCCTCTACCAGCCAATCATATCTCTTCCTTATTAGTTAATTCATCCATTTGACATGTTGGACTAATAAACGGCATCTTGTATTTCACTAATGTTTTGTCTGTTAAGTTACATTCAATAACAGTTATTTTTAGAAGGAAAACAGAAACAGATTTAAGAGCGAAATTCATCTACTGTCCTCTGAGAATTAATGAAGATGTTAATGTTTCAGCAACAAAACAGCTGAAACAAAGCTGTGAAAACATACAGGCAGGCGACATTAATAAAAAAATTAAAATAATGTAACATATAGTGATATGTTTCTGTTATTGTCAGATCACAGTTTTCATGTTTACAGTCTTTACATCTGAATCTTCTGCACGTTCAGTGTGGATATATGATGAAGAGGATATCAGAGATAAAGAGGTGATTATCAGCAGAGTAAAGGGTTCAGAAACTCACTGTGCTGATAGTCAGGCAGCTGCTGGTCTTTACTGCTGATCCCACTCCTCAACTGGTCCTGCAGGAGGAAGACGAGGAGGAAACAACAGCATTTTCTCATATCAACACATCGACTGAATGGACATGAATCGAACCTGTGTGTTTTCTGTCACTGTGAGTGTCAGGGTTTTACGTCATGAAGTCAAATTCAGGAACTCTGAATTTCCAGCTTGTGCTTGTTTGTCAAACTTAAGACGGATTGTGGTTCTGAGATAAACACCATACATGAATATACACACGTACCGTAAACTCGCATATAGTGTCTGGGGCCTTTATTTACCTCAGTGTCAGAGAGAACCAAGGTTTTATTTTGGACGGGCTTATATTAGAGACAGACCTGCATTTTGATTTTCCCCAGTTAATACAAACTGGACACTTCCTCCATGTTTACTTCTTCTGAAAAATTCAGTATAATTCATCACAAGATTCGTGTCAGGTGTTTTCCTTCCCCCAAACCATGTTAAGTTACCATAAATGAAACACTTCCTCCAGAATCTTCCCGTTAACATCCTGCAGCTTTGCCTTTACAGGTGGGCTTTTAATGTGAAAAAAGAAAATGCTGAATTTTATTGACATTGATCGATTGATTTACATTGATCCGGAGTAGAACAAGACAAGAAAGAACAGAAATTAATGAAGAGTATAAAAAGATGATTTCTGTAAAAAAGAGACAGTGTTGTGAGCAGATGGTGAGTCTGACAGGACTGCAGGTCAATTTCCCTCACTGTTTTTTACCAAGACTTTATTTGTCTTATTTGCTGGCAGACCCCCGGCCATTATTTTATTATCAGCTTTTTAATATCAGCTTATATTATTTATTAATAGCATATATCTAATGTCACCTTGACTCGTCAGGTATTTCATGTCTTTCATCATCAGAAATTGGTGTTTAGCAGCTTCACAGATGAATAAACTAATGTGACTCAATTCTTTATGAGCTTTGGTATGATAAGAAAATAAAAGTTATTTAATTCATTTGTTCGTTTTTCAGCACTTTTCTATTTTTTGCTTGTTTTCAGAGAAAAACAAACTAATGTGTCAGCAAAGTTCCAACAAACAGCATCAACTCACCACAATGTCCTCCCATGATCCTTTGTAGAAGATGGGGCTGTTGACGTTCCAATAGGCGCAGAGACACTCAAGACGACCGAGCTGAAATGATGAAGTAACAGTTACAAAGGCTGACTGTGTCTATGTGACTCCATTACACTGACTCTGATATGAACCAATCAGATTACAGAAGACTGTGATACAAACATTGAGCAAAATGTGAAGAGAGGCTACAGAAAAACACTTTCATCTGATATTTACAGAGAATTCCTTTCAGTGAGCATGTTCCTCTGTCTTTCATTTTATCACTAAGTTCATTTACCTGCACATAAGAAACCAAATAACACAGGTAATCAGACACCTTTACCTGCCCTGTAATAACCAGGCAACTATAAATGTGTTTACAGCAGATCAGTGATCAGATTTCTCCCCGACTTTCTGATTTTAAATGTAGTGGAGATGCTACTTCTGTTTCCTCACAAACCAGTTTTTTATCCTTTACACACTATTGAAGAATTTACATTACGACATTACATTAACTACTTCAGGTGACTGAAGTTCAGGTGAATATAGTTTCAGTTTCAGAGCGAGCAGAGCATCTGTCACCTTATAGATGATCTTTGCTGCTTCGTTCAGGATACACGACTTCCAGTTCTCATCAGTTGTCTGAATAACAAAACAACACAATTAAAGGTCAACAACACCTGTCACAGGTAGTGTGTGTGTGTGTGTGTGTGTGTGTGTGTGTGTGTGTGTGTGTGTGTGTGTTACCTGCAGGCTGAGCTCTGACAGTGTTACTCCCATAGACAGGGGTCGCTGTGGGTCCGATAGCTGAAACACAATCAGTCGTATGTGAAGCTGACAGGTGGGACTTTTTCTTCATGTGAAACTTTCTGCAGGTCTGAGTAGGTGAGATATACCTCACCTTTCTGTCACGACACTGACAGAATAAACAGGTGTGATTTTATTATGACCACTGTAGACCTGACTGACAGACTGCCTGGAGGTCTTATCAACTGGATCTGAACCAGAACCTGGATCAGTACTCACATCATCCTCATAGCGCAGGTGGATGCTGCTGATCTTCACCTGCAGGTTTTTGATCACCTGGGTGGCCAACTTCTCCACAAACGTGTCTTTCTTCTCATCCTGAGGTTTCTCTGAAATAAATAGAAAACTATGAAGAGAGACAAGTCTATGAGACCTGAGACCAGGACTCAGATCTGGATCCGAAGAGAAGCCTGAAGCCATGATGTCAAACCTGTCAGAGACGAACTCAATGTTTCTGTGAAAAAGTTGAAATACGACGTCAAAACTTTTAGACATCATAAATTTGAGATACTACACCGAGTCAGATTTAAATTTAAGACAAAAGTGTCCAAGTCCAACTTCAACGATGAGTGTCGCATAATTTTACCCTATTTTTATTATCCTAATTTTTTTTCTATTATTTTTCTTTTCCTGGTGGAAATGTGTTGTCTGCAGTCTGGATGACTATGAGACCTAAAGACGGCCAGAAAAGAGTGAGAAGTCTGGGTTTGTTTTGTAAAAAATAAAACATGAAATCTGTTTTATGATTCTTTGTTCAGAAGAACTTTTTCATTTCTTCTATTCAGATTTCAGGCTTCATGTCTACTTCCTAAACTTTAATGACTTTTCATCAGAAAGGGAACTGTTTCAAAGGCCTTAATGTATTCAGAGTGAGCATAAAGTCAATTTCAGAGGCGATGAAGTCAGTGAGGATGAAATCAGAGGTGTAGCCTGGATTTCAGAATCACTGAAGCACCAATTCCATGGCAGAACTTCACTCTGTACAATTTTCAGGGCATCTAGTAATAAATCCTAAAGTTTAATGACTTGATTTGCCAACCAGCATAACCAGCTGTTTGTAACAATAGACTCTAAAAATGCCAAATATTCAGTCTGAACTTTACTTTATTGTTTAATTGTCCTGTCAGAATCTTTCAGTGTCAGCATCAATGTCTGACTGAAACAGGTTCCATCACTTGATCCACACAGTGAAACATGTAAAACTCACCTGCTTTGTTGTCATGTCGTTTCAGCTTCTTCAAGCCTTTTTTGTGCTTTTTATGTTTTTTAAGTCCTTTTGGGACTTTGGCAGCGTTACACAGAGAGACGGCAGTTAGTGACAGAAGAGCCCGAAAAACACACAGAGAGACAAAGCAGGAAGCAGCAACACACATATATTCATCACCTGAGGTTTGAATATTCAGGGGATTTCAGTGTCTGAGTGAGGAGCTAATCAAACTAACTGGTATTACAGTGTGTGATGAGGCAGGTGGAGGTGAGAGGAGAACAGCCAGTCACAGAGCAGAGTCAAAAATCTCCACCATGACAAAGGCCTAGCAGTGCTGAGACTTTACTGTTATTTATAGTAAATGCAGCTCAGAGACAAACTGCTGACGGATTGAAAAACACGTGTTTATAACATGATGTCACACAACTAATTAGCAGTTTAAAGGTCCGGTAACTCAAAGAAATGATCATTTCTATGATCCACATCTCTTACTGATTTAATATTGATCACATGAACTAAAATATGCAGATTTATATAATCACCTGGAGCTCTGTATGAATGGAGACATGAATTTTATAAAAGCTGTAAAGGCTGTCGTAGAGCTTTGGGAAGTAATCTTGGGTAAAAGTAGAAACTTGAAGGATTTAAGTTTTCAAACAGTTTTAAAAACCGTGTGTGTGTGTGTGTGTGTGTGTGTGTCTGTTAAAGTGCATTACAGTGTATGTGTCTGTGTTATTGTGTGTGTGTATGTGTGTGTGTGTGTGTGTGTGTGTGTGTGTGTGTGTGTGTGTGTGTGTGTTTTGGTGTCCGTTTTATAGTGTGTGTGTGTGTGTGTGTGTGTGTGTGTGTGTGTGTGTGTGTGTGTGTGTGTGTGTGTGTGTGTGTGTTACCACTGTGAGCCTCCTTGTATACAACACTCTCCAGACTGAACAGCAGATCTCCAGTCTGAGACGCTGACAGCAAATGCAGCATAAACAGTAAAGAGAATAAGTTAATACATTCATCTATTCATCCATTCATCTGTCAAGACAACTTTACTCTGACTCACTTCATGAGTCTGTGTAGATCAGATCTCTAACAGATCTGTAAAAAGCTCAGTGTAAAACAGCCAAGAATGATTCAAAACTGACCAAAATCAAACCACCTTTGGAGGAGGTTTGAGACCCATTTTGTCAGGATGTTAAAAATTTGTAAATGAAATAAACATCTGTAATCCACCCGCAGTGTAACTGTGTCAGTAACAGCGAATCTGACTTTCTGAATCCATCCATGATCGGTCTCCTCAGTCCACTCCAGACAGCTCTGCACGTATGATCAAATACAAAGACATTAATCTGATTTCTGATCAGTTCACCCACTGAATGATCTGTGTGGGCAAGAGAACACTGATCTACCTCCAGTACCACCACTACAGTGATTACTTTCTGTTCATATGCAAGGTCTTTATATTGATGTAACTGAGATATTTAATATCAAAGTTATGCATCACAGGTTAGCTTTAAAACGGAACTGGGTCAGACTGGTTTCCAGTAAGACTTCACTACTGGAATTAACTGCAGTACAAACTTAAGGTAGAGAAACTGGCTCCTGTTTTTAATAATTAGCGTTTCTGTGTGTGTGATGGAGACTTTGTGTGACTGACTCGTCTTGTACTGTTGTGTATATGCTGTCTTTCAGTTTGTCTTAGTGCAGGAACACAAAGTTGATCAAAGAGCAGCAGAGAATGAAGAGGAAGCAGGAAACACAAACCACCAGGTGAGTCCTCAGGTGTTACAGGGTCAGTCAGAGGTCAGAGGTCAGTCAGAGGTCGTAGGTTGGCCTGTCTCACCTCTGCGTGCAGCCATCTGTAACGCCTCCTCAATGCGATGCAGCTCTCTCTGCTTCGCCTCCTGCTGGTAATGCTCCTCCTTCGCTGCATCATACTTTATCGCTAAGAGAAAAATAAAATCAAACATAAAAGTCAAGCAAACATTTATAAAGATGATTTGAATGTATTTGAAATTCTACATTATTCACATCTTGGAACATTACCTCCACCTGTTGATCAATGGAAAAGTGTGACACCATTAGCAGGACGTCAACTGCATAAAATGAGGACCTGCTAATTAAAAAGCCCGCATAGAGGTACTTAAGGTCCACATCTTCACAGGGATCTTTAATTTTTTCAGGTGATCTGATCTGTGTTAAAGGGAAACCACCAAAGAAATCCTGTCAAAATCAAACTGTCTCCTGCTGCCGACTGAAGGTTTCTGTAGTTTGTCTTCGCTCAGCTGGCTTCATAGGAAACATTATATCCTAAGTCAAGACCAACAGATTTTTGAATATCAGAGTTTTTAATCTTTGGGCTTCGAGAGGACATCTCCTCATTCTAATTCAAATCAGATGACTTCAATCCACAGTCCACCCTGATACCGACACTAGTAGTTTGTTCCAAGCTCGTTGTTAGAGAGCCTCCACCCTGATAAAGTTTGGCATGTTAGCATTCTATCAAATGAAAACTGTTACCAGTACCAGATACCAGTAAAACTTCCCAGAACCTCCCAGATTCAGTGTGTAGAAACCAGTGGACTACAAATTTCAGAAGAAAATCCTAGATTAGAAATCTAACTTCATAAAACAACCTCAGCTCTGAAGTAAAAAAGCTTGAACAGAGTGAGAGACAGGCAACGCAGGGCTGCACAACATGGCTTTACTTTTCATTTACTCAGTTCCTACACTGTATTAGGTTGTGACAACAGTAATCACTAAGCTGATTACTCTGCTGTCTCTTTGTAAGAGAAAGTTCCTCTTCTAAAGTGAAATGCAGAAAAATATTTGGTTTTAGACCAAAATCTTAATGTGCTAACAGTTAGCATTTGGTGCAACTCAGCACATGGATGAAGCTGCTTCAGAGTAAAAGCTCTCCTGCTGCAGGAGTCAAACAGCAAAGGAAGCTTTTATTGTGAAGGAGTTAGGTCATTTTTAATCAGGTGACAGCAAAATTACATATGGTTACTTATTATACTTTGTGAACGTCGTGCAGCCCCAACAGGAAGCACAGAGACTAGATCACACCTGAGCGTGAACCACCACCTGCGAGCCTCCGAAGCTTACCGTTATATGGACATGTTTTAAGCTGAGATCCAGCTGGAACACACACAGAACAGCTGAGAACACAAACTCCATCATAAATAATACACTGTCAACTTTACATGTCCGACAATAAGCACAAGCTCTGCCTCCAGACCAGACCAGCCAATCAGCACCTGCAAATTCAGACTCACTTATTTTGAATATTTCTGTAACCAGTGAGAATTTGATGAACGTTTAAGCATTAGGTTACTATTAAGAAAAACCTTCAGTTCTGTAGTTGGTAGTTTTGTTCATTACTGTTTGGTACCATTACATCGGTACTACCGAGGGTACAGACTGAATTATGTCGATACTACCAAGTACCAATTCACGTTAAATCAAGCAGTGCCAAATTTATTTATTTATTTTATTTATTTATTTAGAGAGAGAAAGAGAGGAAGTGACACTAACGTGACTACATCACCCCTGCAGCTTGTTCAAGGCACAGTGAGTCAGGGCAATGGCAAACCGCCCAAAGTGGTCGCAAGTGCGGTTACACTTTTCAAAAATCAACGCAGACAATGCTCGCTACAATATTTGAGATGCGGAATGCAGAACTAGCCAGGGCAACACGTCTAACCTGAGGTAAATACCTGGTCAAATGCAAAATATATCTAAAAGCTGATGAATGGTCTGTGTTTGATAGCCACATGACCCTGGGAGCTGTTATCACAGGAAACAGCTCCTGATAGGGTCCCAAAAGTCAGGACTGGACACAGATGAGGGGACATGAAACATCACTGCTTTGATGGTGAAGGAGCTGGAGCTAGTGCAGGAAATGGAGCGATAACACCAGTACCCATCCTTCTTGGAGTCCAGGGCTAGGCAGCCAGGAAGACCTGATAAAACCAAACAAGTGGTGAGGGTGAGACCCCTCTTCACAAGGTCTTCAACTCCTATTCTTCAGAGTTCTGAAGACATGAATTCTGAATGCTTCATGGTCAAAGCCTCCATTGAGGAGGAGGCTGCTTAGAGTTGTGCCAGTTGCGGCAGCAACAGAGAACAACCGGAGAAGGAGTCCTTGCAGGTTTGGTTGGTCCAGCAGAGTCCTGAAGCAAAAGACGGGTATCTGTAGGTCAGAAGAACTGCAGCTTCTGTGGTCACTGGAGCAAAACCTCAATAAGGAGAAGACTCTGGACATTGTTGGGCTGTCATGTTTAACATTTGTTTTAATGTGGCAAAGAGGACAGTGATCATTTTTATAAAGTGGGACCAGAGGATCAGCTTGATCTATCAGGGTCTCATACTGCTCAGCCTCCCTGGGAAAGCTTGCGTAAGGCTGCCAAAAGGAGACTGTAGCTGTTGTGGACACTGTCCTGATCCTGGAATGGTGGAGCAGCTGTTTATTCTTGCAGGGATCCTGGAGGGATCAATGGAGTTTGCTTATACAGTTTACAAGTGTCCTGTGGATTTGGGGAAGAGGAAGAATTAAGTACCCCATGGACAGCTGAAAGGGTTTTCCTTGTCAGAGTCTGGATTGAGCGAGACAGAGAGGTAGTCAGAGAAGAACCACTGCTCTTTCATGCTGAAAGGAGTCAGTTGAAGTGGTACAGTATCTGCATCCTATTCCCGTGGAGGTATTCCAGGTACATGCAAGTGGAAGACCCTGGACTAGACCACATTTCCCATCGGGCCCGGGAGTACCTGCTGTCGTGGTGATGGGGCAAGGAGAAGCAGCAGAAATGGATGGATGGATGGACAGATGGGCAGATGGATGGACGGGCGGATGGGCAGATGTACAGATAGATGGACTGAGCCCACTTTTGATGGGCTGCCATGTTGACTCTCCAGAACTTTCTCATCAATTATTTGTTGATTTAGTAATGAAAAAACAGAGAAACATTCCCTATTTAAGAACATGGTCGCCTGACAGAGGAGACTCCTGACAGAGACAGGTGGTCTGAAATGTGATTGGCTGATCTGGTGATGTAGACACTGTGTCCACAGACAGAGTGCTGTCATTAGGTTTTGTATGTGTAGTGTTTGAATACTAATACATATGTATTACTGTCAGTACTGTCTGGGGTCCAAAATCCTGACAGATGTCAAAACCAGGAAGGTTTCAAAAGTGACTTACTGGCTCCAGGAACGACCAGCAGGTACAGACCATCCAACGTGGCAACCACGGCATCGTTGTAAAGGTTCTTCCAGGGAATTTTTAACGTCAGCTTCCCTGAAACACAGGTGGATTATCAGCTTAGACTGTCAGGTAGGTTCTGTTGGTTCATCAGGATTTTGGTGGTTTTGTTTTCTATACACTTAGACATGAAGATGTGCTGTGTCCTCTAATTTCACATCTTTGTGTTGTCTTATTTTATATGATACAAAGATAAAGAAAAGCAGCAAAAAAGATTCATGACAATAAAAAAATGAATAAAATAAAATAATTAGAAAGGGTGAACAAAAACAACATAAAAGACAAATGGATTCACTATATCAACAAACAAAGGTTTTTGTCTGTAATTTCCATCTTTGGGTACATTTTACTTCTTTTAGCTGAGCAAGGCTTATCCTTATTATACCTGTCTGCAGGTTATACATGTATTTGCCTTAAGATTTCTAGAGACTATGAATTTACGATAACTCTGAGCACTGCAGGAAAACCTATAAACTTTATTTATGAAAAGATGACGATCGGGAAATTTGAATGTAGGTTGCTAGTTCCCATCTTATCTTTTACCTGTTTGTCTTTCTGGCATTAGGAAATACCTGTGGATTGGATTCAGTATTATTCAGTAACATTCTTGTATGTTTAATTTCAACCACTCAAAGATTAGAAACTTTACCATCCAAGAAATAAAACACCCTGATATAAAAAAGTAGGTTAAAACCAAACTTTTAATACAATCATGTCCCATGTTGGATTGAATTTGTGTTTGGGTTGTCTTTTTTTGTGTTCTTGTTTTGTGGACATTTAGGCAAGTGTGTTATGTGCATGTAATTTTATGACAGTGTCCCAGAGAAAAAATTACTTCAAGGATAAAACACATCATTATCAAATTAAAAAATTCTTCATCCCAGAACTGTAAAAAAAAAAAAATAACAAGCCTCCTGTGGTAGCGTTAGTTCAAACCCCAGCAGCAGCCACTCCTGTCAAACTTCACTTATTACTCCACATGACTTTATGATAAGAGCCCAAAAGAATAAGAGACACAGCAGATGCAATTTCATATCTTAGAGTTAAACACATGTTAGAATGGTTAGAATGATGGAAAACCAGGTTTTCTAAAACTAATGAAAGTGGTTGACTCCAGGTATAAAGTCCCAGGACAGAAGCATGTTTCAGAAACAGCGCTGCCCAAGGTTTATGCTGAATGCAGGGAGAAGAGGAGGAGCAGCTTTATAGGCCGCACTGCAGAGACTGCGAGAGGCTCATAAGCAACAATGTTAAACCATGTCAGCAAATTACTGATTGAAAAATTTCAGTTCTATGATTAGATTATATGACATTATTTTCTGACTGATTTTCAGTCATGTACAATATACAACAAACCTGAATACACCCCTGTGCAATATCACTAAAATGTTAAATGATTCTAAATTGTACCATTTTACAGTAAGTTCTTTTAACTTGAAGTGTAGGGTACTTGATTTTTTGTATAATTAAAAAACACAGGTTAGCTTGACTATGCTGAAAATACAGACCCCAAAGTACAACCTTAATGCAACAAAAGTCAGTTCACCTGTGTAATGTAAATGTGTAATGTGTAATTTCCGTTCAAGACTAATTGCATGTACAAGGTTATAAAATAATCCATGAACACCACAGCTTCCTCAGTGTTGGCTTGGATTGTGTGTTATGCAACACGGCTCCACATGGTGAGGAACTCCCTGAACAATTAGAAACGAGATTGTGAGACTTCATAAAGATGGAGCTGACAAGAGCATCAGTAGATGACTGAACATAATATGAAACACAGCTGCAGCAGTGGTTAAGAGGTACAGGGAGAGCCATACTACCAATAAGAGAAGACACAGTGACCGTCCTTGAAAAATGATGCCACACACCGTTCATTATTTACATAACCTTCCACTGAAAAACACAATCCGTGTGCCAAGTCAGAATCACTGACTTTGCACAAGGATTATCAGTGGAAACTGGTGTTTCAGTGAAAGATCAGACAGTGAGAAGGACACTGCATGAAGCTGACCTCTACAGATGGTTTCCAAGAAGAAAACCATTGCTCACAAAACAGCAACTGCAGATTAAACTCGGCCAAAAAAAACGAGAAGAAACCTGATGAATGTTGGCAGCACATTCTTTGGTCAGGTGAAACCGAATTAAATTTGTTTGGATCAGATGGGGTCCAGCATGTTTGATGTGATTGCACAGTGATTGCACAGTCCTGACCATGAGCATGGAGGTGGGAGTGTGCTGATATGGAGCTGCATGAGAGCAAAAGGTGTAGGGGAGATGACATTTATAGAAAAAACTATGAGCTGGCCAAATATGTCCCTGACTTGAAACTGCTAGAACACATTTGGATTACTTTAAAGTTGAAGGTAGAGCAACAAAACCACTCAAGCAAAAAGCAGCTGAAGAGAATTATCTGTGAAGAAGCAGAACATCTCTCTCAGAACTGTGTTAGACTGGTATCATCCATGAACAGGAGGATCGAATCTGTCATCAAAAATAAAGGCGGACATATGAAACATTTAAATAAAAGAATGGAATCTCACTAATGAAGGGTGAACTGACCTTTGCTACAGTTAGTTTCTTACTACGGACCTTTCATTATAGTTTAAGTCAACATTGCTTTTTTCACATTAATTGGCTTCATTCTTCTTGGACTTTGGCTAAAAAGAAATAAAATTGTATTAGATGGACAGTATTTGTAATTAATTAACATATCAGTGATACTGACATGGGGTGAACTTGGGTTTGTTGTACACTGTATTTTAGAGCTCAAACTTCAGTCAGTACTCACCAATCTGTCCAGCCTTGACTTTGAAGGGAACATCAAACTCACTCTGAAACACAAATACACAAACTGTTATCATTATAGCTCCAATAATTAGTTGATTAATCGATTAGCTGATTGGAAAGAATATTAATCAGCAACTAGTTTAAGTATCGATTATACATTTAAAAGATTTATTAATCACAACCTTCCTCTAATTTCTTCTGTCAGTTTCTCCAGTGTGCCAGATTTTCTGATTTCTGTCACAAGCACTTATTATCACAAAGTCTGACTTCTCCAGTGGTTTGACACGTCAGATGGTAAAGATGATCTGTGACCACAAAGAGGCCTGAGGCTTCACAACAACAACACACAGTCTAACACTGTCACATTATCATAACACAACCATAACACCATCATAACACAACTATAACATCAACATCAAGGTTTGTGTGTATCAAACTGCTACAAGTTTGGACTGAAGTGAAAGATCAATGTAAAAACCATTCATTTTCAATCCCAAACTTCGGAATAAAAACTATTTATCAGACTTGTTTTGACTCTAGAAGTCTGTTAAATGTCAGAAAGCTATGGAGTCTGTGAATCTTGTTCAGAGTGGATTTTCCATGACTGCAGCACAGAAACAGTCTGATGATGATAATAACAATAATAATAAACAATAATAATAACAATAATAATAATACATGAGCTGAAGCTGTATCGTTAAGAACAGACCAGTTTTAAGCAATTATTTGAAGATATGATTGGATGATGCACCACTTTTTCTTTTATTCTCATTTTGTCATTTATCAGCTGCAAAAAAAGAAACAGAATAAATTTGACACTGATTCGAATTAAAGTCCCTGCCTGAACATCTTCCCTGTCTGTGCTCATCAGTGTGGAGCTAAATTGTCCTCATTATCTGATCTATCTGATAAACCTCGTACTCCAACAGCAGAATGTTTCGCAGCAGAATTTAGTTTCCATGTCAGACAATTTCCTGTTATTTCATTCCTGTTTCTATATTTATACATAAATATTTTTAATTTTTAATTTTTCCTGCAGATTTAAAGATTTCACACAAATAAAATGACATTTTTCAAAATGAAAATTCCAAATGTTCTTGCAGAATAACAAACCACTGAATAAACGTTCAGTGAAAGTTTTTTCAACAATGTACAATATGGCAGATGTAGGGTGGATCTATATCTCTGATTGGTTTTACCTTCTCTGATCAGACATGTGATCAATCGTTATCAGTTGAGAGTTGGATGTAGGTAAGAGGAAGTCAATAATGAAAATGTCTCAAACTCAAAAAAAAACTTTTACACTCTGACGTTGGTGCTTTATACACTTCTGTATTGTCATGCTTAGAAGGTTGATCAATACAGGTCCTGATCAATACAGGTTCTGATCTTAAAGCAGCTGCAGGTTGAGTTCAAACTGAAGGAGCAGGAATTGGCTCAGCTCACAGCAGCTCTTTAATCAGATGACTGATGTGAACCCTCTCAGGTAAACAGGACTGAGGTGAACCCTTTCGGTTAAATAGGGACTGCAGGTTTTTGTGGGCGATGGTCAGTTTCAGGACTTACCAGAGCATTTTCCTTCACCTTCAGGTTCTCAAGTACAACATTTCCTGCAGAATAAATAGAAACATAGTAAGTCTCTCTTTAAATAAAGGATGGTTTCACATGTTTTCATATCTGTGTTAAACCAACTCTCACATGTCCGTATGAACAGGTGAACATGAGTCCATGTGAACATGTTAACATGCGACAATATGAGCAGCTAAACATGTATCCATATGAACAAGTGAACATGTGTGCATGTGAACATATGAGCAGGTGAACATGTTCTCATATTAACATGTGAACACGTGAACTTGTGCTCATGTTAACATGTGTCCTGGTTGAGCCGGGGATAAGGGACCGAACTACATGTCCATGTCAACATATAGCAGTTGAACATGTGTTCATGTGAACATATGAGTAGATGAACAAATGAACATTTGAGCAAGTGAACATGTGTCCATATGAACATGTGTCCATATGAACGTGTGAACATGTGTCCATATGAACATATGAACATGTGTCCATATGAACGTGTGTCCATATGAACGTGTGAACATGTGTCCATATGAACGCGTGAACATGTGTCCATATGAACCTGTGAACATGTGTCCATATGAACCATATGAACATGTGAACATGTGAACATGTGTCCATATGAACATGTGAACATGTGTCCATATGAACATGTGAACATGTGTCCATATGAACATGAGAAAAAGTAAAGTGATGGTGTGTCTATGTGAACATGTTTCCATATGAAAATATCAACAGTTTTTTCCTCCTGTTTATACTGGCCATTAACAGGTATCTGCACAGAAGGTTTCTGATGGTGATGGAGACAGTCCACAGTCCTCATTCGGTTTGAAATCAATTCTGAAGTTTATCTGAATTTAATAATCAACAGGGTTATTGATTAGTGGTTAAACTGATCAGGATCTGGCAGTTTCCACCTGACGTTAACCCCTTCAGGTTATTGTTTGAACACACAGCAGCTCAGAGCTGTCAGATTATTAGTGAGGCAGCTATGAGGTGTCATATGTCTCTGGTATGAACTGATTGATATTTTCCCTCCAACAGGTGTGACACAGACATGTGAAAAGGTATGAGGAAACACATTGATGTCATTACAGAAGAATCCAACCTGTCACACAGGTGCAGGTTTACAATAATAATGACCTGTCATTAACATAAACGTGCATGATATTATTTAACACCAAAACTGTGGTGGTCCCTGATTGGGTTACTGATTGACAATATTGATGGACTCACTGTTCAGACCATCTCTGTCTCTTCTTTAGTCTTTTATGCATGGTCATGACAGGACACAACTACTCACTCTGGTTTTAATTGGTTTGATTTTTTCACTGTGCACTGCTGCTGTGTTTTTATGATGATAATTAATTTATATGAACTTAAATAAACTGACTTAACTATCTCCAGTTGTATATAATGTCTGTATACACGGTGTCTTAAAATCAGGCTCTGGTCTCAGATCAGTTTGACTGAATCTTTACACGTATGTATTTGTTGCTGTGAAGATGAACGTGGTGTTTGAGTTTTTAGTCAGAAGTTAAATTCTCTCCATCAACATGTTTCATCTTAAACATGACGGTCGGGGTTGTTTACGCCTGCTGGCCCGACTACTTACGTTCTGCGACGTTGAGATTATCATGCCAAACCTCGTTCGAACAGCTGCCAATTTAATGTGAAATTGTTCGCTGGTTGAAGTTACACATGAAAATGCATCACTGGGTGGTGTCTCTAATGGTTGTTAGCCGTTTTCCACTTGGGCTAACATATAAATAACCAACAACCCCTCTAATCAACAAAACTTTACATTTAAAACCACAACAAAGCGCTCGCTTCCGCTAATGTCTCGCTATATTTTGGCGGAGATAGGGCTGGATCACCAGACGAAGCTTTGACTCAAGTTAAAATTTCATCGAAACAAAAGCTGATTTGTTGTTTAGCTTATTGCCGACTTTAAGAATAGACTGTGTGGTTTCGCAGTAGATATTTAAACATGTTCTACTGTGTGTTTATACTTGTACAGAAAGCATTGACTTTAAAGTATCAGGTTTCTAGCATGTTTTCGCTTGTTACAGCGGTACCTGCTAGCTAGCGTCTGAGCTCACCTCCCCAGATCCCGATCTTGAGCTGGGATTTGTCCAGGTTCTCCACATAGTCTCCGATGAACCTGTTGAGTAGGTCGCTGACCAGAGACTCGAAGACCATGGCTAAAAGCTCCGGGCTGAACCCGCTGCAGAGTCACCGTTAGTCAGACTTCGCCTGATTTCCGGTTCAGATTGTGACAAAATTAAGGATCGACTCTATCTGGGATCGACTGTGTTTGATTAGTGCTGTCTGTGCGTGGACAGCAGTGTGTATGAGAGAGCATTTATTAAACAGCTGATGGAGGGTGTGTCTGTTTCACACTGACCTGCTTTATTAAGAAAACACACACATATACAGCATACATGAAGCATGTAAACATTATAGTACAGTACAGAACAGTACACAGTACAATTCAGTAGTATCGTGTGCAGTTTTGCTATAAAGCCAAAGCCGCGACATCCCAGAGTTGCAGTCCTACACACTTCTGTGCAGTTCCCTTAAGGTGTCACCCACCCGAAACTCCTCAAACACCATAGAGACTGTGTCTGCCCCCCTAACACCTAAATGAAATAAATCAAAAATAAACAGAAGAGGAGTAATTCATAAAAAAACAAATAAAAATTAATACAACTACTATAACAGAACCAAACAACGGGAAAATTAAATGGAGCCTTAAATATTATATCCCTCTCATCTAAATTTCTATTAGTCATCGATTTAATAACTGATCATCACATGGATTTATTCTGTATTATTGAAACCTGGTTGCAGCAAGAAGAATATTAGAAGAATGTTATTTTGAATGAATCAACACCCCCTATTCATATTAATTCTCACGCCCCTCCACATGTGGTAAGAATTTGAGAATTCACATAAAAATGATCTGAATTCTCACTTAGATATAACTAAGTTTAGGTCTAGGGTTGATTAATAAACTGGAGTGGAAAATCACTGCGTAAAAAAAATCACACCCTCCTCCACAGTCCGAAGAGATGGTGTCGCAGCAATTTTCCTAGACCCGCGCACATTCATACTTCATTAGAAAGCCCTTCTCCTAGTCTTTCACACCCAACTTAGAAAACGCAAAAATCCCCAGTTCTATTAGTCCCTGTATATCGTCCACCTGCCCCTTGCTATAATAAAGGATGCTTTACCTCTAATTAACACTTCTTTAGGGATTTTTGTAGGTGCAACAGCTTATTAATTTTTGACTTTCAGAAATAATTAATGATTACATGAATTAATAGGATTTCATTGACATTAAATTCACCTCAGGGCACCACCCTTAAAAAGGGAAAGGATAACTAAATCACTGATGCAGTCTCATAAAACATAATAACTATCAATATCAACTGTGATTAACAATTACCTTATAAACTATAACCAAAATTACCCTATCAGCAGCTAGAATTCTGCAGAGTAGAGGTTTGCAACATTCACTCTTGTACAACAGTAAATAAACCAGCAGGTATATTCAAAAGCGCTTATTTTAGGGATAATGAAAGTGAAAACACAGAACATGTAATCTAACGAATGGTACTGTGTACAGGTATGTGTGTGTAGGAAAACAGACAAAAACGAAATGGTTGATTCAAAATGATGGTTGGGACCGCATTGGTATGTGTAAGAGGTAAACAAAGGTGTGTGTAAAGAGGGAGCTTTGAGTTTCCTCTCCGCGTTTGTGTTTCTTTGTTTAAGGCCAATTCATGTGTGGCTTCTGTGTTGATGAAGAGATTACTGGTTGCTGGTCAGTCAGCTGCAAGCAAACACGCAGGGATACACTCACTCACTGAGTGAATGATTCAAGTCATTTCACTCGCAGTAGGAATGAGGTGTGTTCAAGTCTAGGTAGGTACTTTATTGAGCCCAGAGTGAAATCATTTTGCCACAGCAGCAACATACTTACAGTGCAAGATAACACAACATGTCACAAGTAGCATATAGAAACAAGTAGTAATAGAAAAAAATATGAGAGTGATTAATGGCAGAACAAATACTTAGTGAAAGAACAAAATATTTATGAATGTCAACAAAATTGTGAATAGGATTAAAAGATATGAATTACATCGATAATTATGAATGACAACTAGATATACATGTCTGCAAAACATGAACAGCAGAGCACAATATGAATAGCAGAGCAAGAAATGCACCCACAGCAGGGGTGAAAGGAGTAGCGCGAGACAAAGGAGCACTGGGGTTTTGTTGACCTGGTGATGTCATAGGTCACAGGCCACACAGTGATCAATGGTAGCTGGTGGTTTGGTCAATGGGCAGAGTTCAGTTATAGGTGTGAGACCTGAGGAATTGTGGGAGGTTGCATTCAGTTTAAATCACACAATGATTGAATTCATCTGTGGAGTCCCAGGAGGCCCAATACTTCAATATTAGATCTGGTCAATTTATCTTTATTAACAGGCTAAATACCGCAGGACTTTAAGGTTGTAGTAATCAAACCTCTTGATCCAGACATTTTAGCCAACTATACTCATCTGCCACACTATTACAGACAACCTAACAGCAATCTTATCAGAGTGAACAGTGTTGATGCTGTATTAGAGGGCCATTTCGAGTCATGATTGTTACTGTTGTGCTGTGTGTCTCTAGTAAATGTCATCAGCCTTATCTTGTGTTTTGCATTTATTTATAGAAAAAGACAAATACATATGTGCAAATTCGAAAGGTTTTCCTTTATAACAAAGGCTTAAGCCAGTATTCAAGTATAGAAACATAAAACAAGAGTGACCAAGTATTCTAGCAATCAAGGTAGAAAACAAACATTTGCAGTATTACTCAGGTACATGCAGTTTAAAATAATATATAAAACATATATAAAATTCAAAATAGAAACTAATAAGTCCAACACAAAGTAGAAAAGTGTGCAAGTAGTTTTTCCATATAACAAAGGCCTGTGCCAGTATTCAAGTGTCCAATAATAGAACAATTATAAAACAATAAAAGAATGAGCAAGTAAAAAAGTAATATTACTATTACATCAATATTAGTACTATTCAAGCACTATAATGCAGCATAAACTGTCATTTGACACAAATCCTGTTAGTGTGAAAAGGCTTTCATATAGTTATAATGTACCTGCTTGTAGGTAGTGTGCTCATCAGGTTTCACTGGAGTGCTTGAGTGAGCTGGTCGAGACTGATATGAAGACTTAGCTCAAAGAGTGACCTCTGATTCTCCTGATCTAGCCTAATTATCCTCTCCTGCCTCTTCCAGAGACTCCTCTCACGCTCCGTGAGCATCTGCATGCGTGCATCGTTGCGTGTTGCTTCAGCTCTGCCCATCTCCTTTAGCTCTGCCATGAAGATAGCTACATTGTAGCTACATTGTCTGCATCATCTTCCATCTTCTGGCTGGAACACTGTAACCTAACAATAATAATAATAATAATAATAACATTAATAAATAAATCAGAAGGATGACTCACAAGAACATAATGTGGCAGGCAAGTTGCCTTTGTGTACATCATGGTCTCAAAGTCATGTCAGCATGTACCAAGTGTATGCATGCTTTTGTTTAAACATTCCATGCAGGATCTGATCTCACTCCCTCTTCAACCAAGAAGGTGAACTAATTTGTAAAATCAAGCTGGTGCCGAGGTATGTTTGCAACAACTAACTGCATTCGCTGGGCCCTTGAGTGGCCCAGATTTTGGTTTGCTGGTTAAATCACAGCTAGCAAGGACGATGAAAAAAAAACTTAATACTTAAATACGATAATTGGCTTGTTAGCTCAGTCTTGTTACACTTTACTCACTGTAACCACATCACAGGCATACACTGGTCCCTGGTGGAATGAGTTACACAAAGAAACAGGCATATTTGGTACCTTTTTTTAAAAACACAGAACACAGCAAAAATAGATAAACTGTTTCATCACTATGTTTCATTTTTGTTTTTTGTTTCTTGCTTCCCTCCACTGCTGCTGTGTGAATATGAGCTGATAAACAGCTGGTAGAGCTGATTTTCCAGCCGCTGTCATTAAACCACCAGAGAAGAAGAGGACACAGTGAGACGAGGTCATTAAAAGAGCTCCAGTCAAAGCTCAGACGATGGAAAACCATGTGGAGAACATGATGGAAATCTCACATTTCTGTTTGTTTCATGTGCTAATGTGAGGAAGGTTCCAGCCTCCTCATCAATCCACACAGATGTGATGCTTTCCTCTGTTCACTGGATGTTTAAGCGTCATGTACATAATAATAAAAATAATAAACATTTAGTAGAGTTTTTTTTCTGTCATTGGGTTATTGGGTGATGGGCACAATCTCAATAAAGTGAAGCGGCGTAAATACTTTCTCTGAAGCTGCCTGACAAGTGTTATGGAATTAACAGCAGAATAAAGCTTCACTCTGGCAGGCAGCACAGATGTATGAACAATATAAACTCCACAGGGGCTGGCATACTGTCTATCCAGGGACACTGACACCTGCTGCTGATTCACTGGAGTTACTGACTAACAACAATACTGGCAATGAATTCATTTGCCCCCCGCTTTTTTAAAAGTCAAAGACCACTTTCCTTCCCTAACCACAGAACCACATGTAGAAAACTTACATTACATTCAAGAAATTACTTGGTTTAATAATCAAGAAATGATGCCATCGTTTGTTCACCAAGTCTGTTTCACTGTGGTTTTTCTCAATGCACCATATTTTGCACCTCAGACAACAAAACTTTTTTTGAACATGTTTACAGTTTATTTTGAATCTGTTTCATGTAAAACACATTTCCTTTCCTGTGTATGAAACGTGCAATAGACATAAAGCTCACCTCAGTCATCAAGCAGATGGTTTAGTTGCTGTCTCGTCTCCTCGCTGTCTGTTTGCTTCACTTGCTCTTAGAAAACAGGATTTTCAAGGAGTTTCTATGATAGTGTGAGATTCATGCATAAACACCTATAAACACACACAGGCAGCGTGTGTATTGTTTATTGGCTGCTCGTTCAGAGTTTCTGAAAGTGCGAGAGAACAGATGATAATTCAGCTTTTGGCAAACGCAGCGGCTGATGATTCTTTGACTGATATCACTGTTGATGATGATGGTGAGGATGAGTCAGTGTGTTTACACAGACATGATGAAGACTGCTGTCTTTGACTCTTCATCATAACCGAACAGAGAGGTCAGCCGGCACTCAGCTGTTGTTCATCCCACAGTTTGTCCTCCGTGTGTTAACTGAAGGAAACTGCCTCCAAAAGAATGCTGCTGTTTACACAACTCAGTGATTCACAGATTTATAAAGCATGACATTTTAGAACCAATTCTAAGCAAGCAAGTGATTCTCTGTCTGCCACAGTGTGTTTTGCATAAAACCACTAGGGGGCACCAGAGTCTGTAACTCTAAATGTACACTGACCAAGCACTTTATTAGGAACACCATACTCTTCATAGCCTGGATTCCACAAATTTTTGTAAACTTTCATTTGAGATCCTGGTCCATGTTGACATGATTGCATCACATCATTTCTGCAGTTTTGTCAGCTGCACATTCCTGCTGCCGATCTCTTGTTCTACCACATCCCAAAGGTGTTCTACTGGATCCAGATCTAGAGACTGGGGAGGCCACTTAAGTTCACTGAACTCACTGTCATGTTCATGAAACCAATGAGAGGACTTTTTGCTGTGTGACATGGAGCAGCCATTAGATGATGGTAAACTGTGGCCATAAAAGGATGCACATGGTCAACAACAATACTCTGATAGGCTGTGGCATTCAAACCATGATTGATTGGTATTAAGGAGCCTAAGTGTACAAACATTCCCCACACCATTACACCACTACCACTAGCCTGGACTGTTGGAAGAAGGCAGGTTGGGTCCATGGATTCATGATGTTGATGCCAAATCCTGACCATATCCATCTGCTGACACAGCAGAAATCCAAAACGTTTAAGAGCGTCTTTATGTCCTGTAATGTGACTCGACGGCAAGTAAAACATATGGATGTTGGTGGGGGTTAGTTACATTCCCTCTGACCTGTTACTGTCTTTTTTTTACTGTTGCACCACTAATGTTATAGTTTTCAGGCTGAACCAGTGTTACAATCAATCTGCCAGACTGAAATACAGTTTAATACAAAATTCCCCCCTGAAAGTCAGTTTTACGTCACATCTTTTCTCGTCTTACTGAGATAAAGAAACAACTAGACTGCCAGTGTTTCTAAGCATCGTGCTGAATGCACCTACTTCCTCATAAAACATTTGAAAATCTGATTTTATTTTTAGATATTTTGAATAATCCATTCTTTATTTCCATGTTTACAAGCTCACAGATTTTACTCTTTACATTTCAGTTGAATATGTTCTGCTGTGTGAATATCAGTTTAGTCTTCACATGTGATCAGTGTTTGATGTCAATGGTTTGTCTGAACTAAATCAATCTGCACTCTGATCTGCTCCAAACCAGCTTTATGAAAAAGACTGATAATCATTCAGTTTGTTAATTCAATACAGGCTTTTCACAGAGCCTCCTTTATGAATCAAGCCTCTGTCGACATGTTTCTTAAGGTTTATTAAAAACAAGCCTCATTGATGATGATGCTCCAAACACTGACCTCCAGTGTTCAACTGCAATACAACAACTCACCTTTCAAAGCTGGCACTGTTACTATGGTAACAGCCCAACGGACAAACATAGGACAGGCTGAAACAGGAAGTGTGTGAGAGTTATTGTTGTTGTTGGTCTGATCAGGACAAACACGTTAATTAAAAGTGATTTCCTGCTGATGGCCTGTGATCAGTCATCTCTGTTCTGAGTGCAGCAGTGACGTCACCGTTCAGAGAATCGCCACCATGTTTGCAGATGGAGGATGAGGAGGACGAAAAGTTTAATGAAATAGACGATTGATGATAATAGAAGACACATGCATGAAGCAGCTGAACCGGCTGATCCAATGTTCTCCAATCAAACAGAGAGGATCATTAGTGAGATGACTGACTGTACTGACAAACACGGGGTTAATAACTGTGAACATCTACAGAGGAAAAACACTTTAACTTAAATTTAAATTTAAACTTAAAAAATAAAAAGGGCAGAAAACAGATTTACAGTGAGAGAGAAAGAATCCCACAGTTCAGACCTGGATTAACTCTTAAAGAAGAGACATAACATATTGTTCATATTATTGTCATTAAGGCTCAAATAACTCGATCCAGTAACCTTTTCAGAATATGGCTTTTACTTCCATTTTCCAGTTTGTATTTCCTTTTGCTTGAGGGGAACTCTCCTGTCAGTGTCTGAGGGATGGATGTTTAAACATGAGGCATACTCAAGCTCAGCTTTAACAGGCGACATGGCAACACGATGCTCACGATGCGCCCCTGATGAGCTTTGCCGTGTTGGAGTTTCCTCTGAAGAAGAGGAGGGTCACTGAGAAGAAATCTGTAATTTCTTTCCATTAAGACTCTCAAGTGTTTGGAGTCTGTTGTTTAATGGATTCCTTAGGCCTATGTACTGAAATCAATCTGTTACTTTCATAGTGTCCATCTAGTTCTGAGTTCAGTTTTAAATCAAATGTCACCATAAATTCAAACAAGCCAGGACCAGAGTGCTGTGTACACATTTCCAAACTAGACTGGCTCTCAGTAGAGCACGTTCCTTTGCCAAGGCCCAATAGTGATGAAAATATGGAAAAATGCCCTATCTCGCCATGTTAAGAGAAGGGATAAGAGAAAATCCTGGATCTGCCCCTTTAACCAGATCTGCACCAAAATGTAAGGGGTTCTTCCTGGCCCATGCCTCATCACTGCACCAGTTTGGTGCAAATTGGTTCAGTAGTTTTTGTGTAATCTTGCAGACAAATAAACCGAAAAACCAACAAACACACCAACAAACAAACAGACACAATTGAAAACAGAACCTCCTTGGTGGAGGTAACACTAGAGCAGCAACTTAAACAAGAATCAAACCTTCCAACCATCATTGTTTACAGCAACACTCATAAGTTTATAAGGTCCACCTAGTTAAAACTAATGCAGGCTAGAGGTCCTCTAATAAACCTCCTTTGTAAAGATTATAATCTTGAAACTGTTTCAGAGGTGTTGATAACACTGCATGGTCCTTTTGGAAGCTGCTTTGGAACTGTATTGTGTTATACGGAGAGATGTTCCTTTTATTTTGTCCACCCCATTTATATCAAAGAGGGTAGGCTAAGTAACAGAAACACTTCTCTGTATAATGTAGTAGAGCTGTAACTAGAGTTGTATTAGCCTGCATTCGACCTAATAACCTGCCAGCTGAGTGTGTATCATATACTACTGGAGAAATCAAAATAAATACTAATTGAATAATCAATCTTCTTCTTTTCCAGATTTTGAGACAGAGTTAAATAACTTAAAAAAAATCAAAATTAAACAACCATGCCATATTTGATCATGCAACGGAATATTCTCTTTTAAATCATCATAATTTATACAGATGGGACTCACTTTCCACACAGCTCGCACAGTCTGTTTCCTCCTGAATATTGTTTCGGGACGGGTTACTCTTCCTCTGACTGCTGAGGTCAGATCTTTCACTTTTAGATGAACGAGATGTTACACATGAATCAGAGGCCAAGCTTTTGTCTGATCTGCACATATGTCCTTATTTTTGACATTGCCAAGATAATTTCAAACCATTTTTCTTCAAACTTCAATAAGAGTTTACTTTTAATAAAGTCAACATTACAACACAAATGATTCCAGATCCATCCCCTGAAAGACTTAGTAAAGCTCTTAACTCTGAATGAACACCTTCTTATTTATTCTGTCCTCTGCCATTTCCATGAGACCGTTCCACAGTCTCATCATTTCACACTCAATTAGTGTGATTTTACCACTGTTACTTTTGCCTTTTCAAGGTTTTTTGGACGGGAGTTTTTTCGTTGTAGCGTAAAGCTCTTGAGTTTCTCTACAATGTAACATGAATGAATGACGCAGACATGTGGTCATGCCCCTTCACCCTCCTCCCCTGACCCCCCCAAGCTGGTCATGTGACTTCCTTCCTCTCAAGGGGTCTTTAAATCGCCTGTCATCACCTCAGAGAGAGAGACAGCAGAGTCCAAGCGACAGGTGAGTCACCTCTACACTCTTCTCTCTCTCTCTCTTTCTGTCTGTGTGAGCCTGGGTCTCTCGCTCACTCTCTCTCTGATACAGATCCATTTACCTTGGACATTTGCCTTTAAAAAAAAAAAAAACTGTGTATAATATAATGTAACATAATATAATATAACTTTGATTATACTTACATCATTGTACTTACAACAAAACAGTGTGTTATCATTCTAAAATGGTGCAACTTGGTAAAAATAATTTTAAAAGCACATAACAAATAACAAACATGTATGTGAAAAATTATGTTATTTGCATTTTATTACTGTAATCTGTGTTTTGATGTTTACTCCATTTAAACTAAAGATTTATTCAAATTGGAGGGAGACTAGTTTTAAGTATATCTTGTCATGGATGTGTGTATTAAACCCCAGTTTAATGTTGTGTGTGAAATCTGGTTCATGTGGAAGACAGAAATGTTTGGTTTACCAGCTGTGAGCTGCTTTTCTTCCTCTGACTGTCGATCTCCACGTGTTCAGGAGGATACAGATTGTGAGATCTGAGAGAAAGTGAATCACAGTGGTGATTTGATTGTAATATATTTTGAAAATGCAAATATTTTAGGGAAGAGATGATCTAAAAATGTAATGGTTGTTTAATTTGATGTGTTATGTTTGCTAGCTCAAAATTCTGGAAAATAAGAATTGATTATGTAATTAGTAGCTATTTTGGCTTCTCTGGTAATAAACAGTAAATTATTTGTCTGATTTTTCAATTATGTTGTAAACATGAAGGATTAATTTTAATAAAGAGTTTTTTTGGCCATATGCTGTACAGGTTGTAAAACCCCCAGAGACAAACTTGTGATTTGTGATACTGGGCTGTATAAGTAAAATTGACCTGACTTTTTGTAGTACTGTTTAAATAAATCTATATGCAGTATTGTGGATCTGGTTGATATGATTCTGTGGGTTTTTGTATAACCATGTAGGCTCAGCATAGCTGTATGCATAGCACAATAATAAAAACTTCATTCGTTCATATAGTATTTTATATTATATTTCTATGTTCAGCCTTTTCTTTACCTCTTAGTAACCATTTTTTCTATATTTTCTTTGAGATTTAACATTGATGCAACCATAAATACATAACGAAACAAATTTTTCAGCATAACTATCTTAAACCAGGAGGAAGATGTATTCAGGTCCTGGACTAAACTATGATAAACTAACACTACAATGTCAAATTTATTTCATTCAAATAAAAGTCCTGCTTTCAAAATGTTAAAAATATTTTCGGGAAAATGTACGAAGTGTATTAAAGTATTGGAAGTCAAATTACTCATTATTTCGCACTGTCAGAGTGTAATGTATATATTATGGAATTATTATTATTGATGTATCAACATAGAAGCAGCATTTTAATGTTGTAACTTGTTGAGATGGAGCAACTTTTTAGTACAACTTTATTTACTGTTCATAGTCTAAGATAACAGTGCATCATTTTTTATAAAAACTTTTATGACGTCCAGTATATAAATCTAAATCTCTGAAGTAACCAGTAACTATACTTGTTAAATAAAATGTTAAATAAATGTGGTGCAGTAAAAGTAAATATTTCCCTCTGACATGTAGTGGAGCAGAAGGATAAAGTAGCAGAAAATAAAAATACTCAGTTCAAGTACCTCAAAATGTACTTACAGCACCAGGGTAAATGTACTTAGTTACTTTCCACCACTGAACTTTACTAATTAAAATCTTAGCAAGAATGACACTGATCCTGTCGTTAGTGTTGACTATTGAGATCAGATTTCCTTTGAAAGTTGTGTTTTAATCAGACACATCATAGGCCTCAAACGTTAAAGCATCAAGTAAACTGAGCTGTTACTGTTGAACGGTTTTAATAGACTCATGGTAGGAAGGCAGTTTATAAACTACAACAAACATAATCCAAAAGATTATTGAGCAATGTATGAATTCAATCAGTTTCCTCCACGACAGTTCAGGACAGCTCAGAGGAAACCTGTGTGTTTCTGCTCACAGCTTGTTTTAACTATAATTTGTCTGATCTAATTATGACAAGCATTTGTTGTTACTGGCATTTCAGACAGTTAATGCAGCAACATTATCTCATCACAACTTTTACAGACACTTAACTCTCTTTTTCAGTCACTCTCTTAAAATCCACTAAATCCTGTTTCTGTGTCCTCATTTCAGAGGCTCTTAGTGGAGAAGCTGAGGGTTGTGGGAGTTGCAGTGCAGATTCTTCTTCTTCTTTTTCTCTGACAGCAGCAGGATGTTTGGCCCTATGCTGCTCTGCTGTTGGTCCTTTAGTCTGCTGCGTCTCTCCTCATCTCTGGTTCATGGGAAAATCCAGCTGGACGACGGTCCAGTTGCTGGCCGACGCACCGAAACCTCCTACATGTCTGACATTGGTCAGTAACACCTGTCCAAACAGAGAGCTCCAAGAACCTCCCCTGCCACCTGACTCACCACAGCATGACTGAAAACATTTCTCCAGTCAATTATCAAGTTAAACATACCTCAATAAAACACAGGTTTTAGATTTTTCTGTGAGACAAAATAAAAGCTGTTAAAGTTCAGCAAAAGGAGCGTAAACTCCCATCTCCTGTAACTGTTTCTATACAACTAAACTGCAACAGCAAATATGGTTTATAGGAAACATAATCACTGGCTGGATTATGAGCCAATGTTAATGTTATTAACAGCAGCAGAAGTGGTTGTGATGGATGGAGGACATACAAAGTTCAGGACTGTCACACCAGAGACCAGGTTCACATCCAGAGTCCTGTCTGTGTTTTAGGCAACAACAGCTCTTTGGTTACAGTTTGGGAGAGATGGTGGTTTTGGTTCAATGTAAATAAACAGGTTGGGTCTGGAGTCAATGTGAACTTTTTCTGTATTCCATCAAACCAGTATTGTTCCCTAATCTTAACCAAGTGCTGTGAGAGTCTGAGCAGAACCATAAACCAGTTTAATTATGCTGGAGTCACTGCAAGTGAAAAAAAAACACATTGTTTGTGAACATTTTACTGTTACATTCAGTATCAACATAATTGTTACTTTCCAAATGCGTTAATTAACAATATTTCCTCTTCACATTAATTTCACACACATTTCATACATCTGGTCTGGTCCATTTTCTCTGCAGGTGTGCTGGGAGTCAGGAAGTTAATTGTACATAGTGATGGAGATCTTCATGTTTTTGGATGCCTTTGTTCTGCTTATTGCACACAAATCAGCAGGTTAGTTCTGATTGACCTGAGTCTCGTTCAGCTACCACCGTAGGCAGAGATCCAGTGTCACACCATGAACTAGAAGGCCTGGTTGTCGACGTTTGCTGACGTTTTGGATTTAGTGTGCTGATGGTTTAGCGAGATTCTATTCACTCTAAACCAGGAGGCAGCTCACTCCACATTTCCCTCCACATCTCCCGTCATGGCTACCTGACATTCTCCTGTCATTTTGGCTGAGTTGTAAAGAAGTGTATCGTCTGCATACAGACAGATTGTTATCTGTACAGCTACCTCCCCGTAGGGGAGGTGATTAAGCAGCAGAAGGGGTGATTAAGGTGGGTTACAGGTGACATCACACATCTGTTTTCTGTCTTGTGCCCTGCAGGGAGAGGCCATGCCCTCGACCCCGGACATGATTCTGCTCTCCTGCCTGTCAACTCAGTGGAGAATCACTTCCTAATGGATGCAGGGTCCTATGACGAGGTGGGTGTCGCTGATTTAAAGACACAGTACACAGGCTTTTGTTAAAGAGCATAGAAATACTAAAGTTTCCTACTTCCAGCTCACTGCTAAGCTGTTATATATTGACGCCAGTGAATTTACATGTTTCCAGGACTCTTCAGCGGCCTTGCAGCTGCAGGGTCGGGCCATGCGTTCATCTCGTCGCTGCATCCCTCATCAGCAGTCATGTCTGGGTTACCCACTGCCCTGCTGTGACCCCTGCGACACCTGCTACTGCCGCTTCTTCAACGCCATCTGCTACTGCCGCCGAGTTGGCCACGCCTGCCCACCCACACGCACCTGAATGCACCTGAATGCACCTGATTGAATCTGATGATGTGATGTCACACTGTCAGGGAATGTGCAGACTGACAAACAAATACTGCTGAGGGGAAACATGTTGACACTCTGTCCATTACATGTTTAAAATCTGCTCTTTGTGTAATAAATGACATGTTGGGGAAAATTTGTTTCCAGTATTGTGTTTTTCTGTATTTCCAAAATCTGTACTGAGCACACAGACCTGAGGTTAATATCCTTAGTCACCTCACTTAGTATGAACAACACAGGACACAGGGAAAGGGCTGTTTCAGAGTTTCTGTAATTTATTGATGATCAGGTTGAAACTGAAAGCTTTCGCTCAGTTGGCAGCGATGGTCTGGTCCATCCAGGCGCCGGCCTTCTGGCACACCAGAGGACCACCAGAGTCACCCTGAAAACACAACACATAAATAAAAGAATAAACAATAAACAACACAATGTAAACAACGTAAGGATCAACACTTTTTCATTTGTTCTGTGTCGGTAGCGCTCACCATGCAGGAGGAGGCTCCAGAGGCTCCCGCGCAGATCATCACATTGCTGATCCTGTTGCCCCAGTAACGACGGCACTGCTCATTGGTCAGCAGGGGGAGGGCGGCCTGCTGAAGCAGGGCAGGTGTGTCAGGAGCTGCAACACACGAACACATCACACTTCAAACATAACTGATACACATTCATAATGATGCCGTATGAGCTGTAGGCCTACCTGCCCCCTGTGGTTAAAGTATTTGTTTCCTTTGTTAAAATTACATCCAGTGGTCTGACAGAGAGTCCAGACACGTTTGGTCTGTGGCCCCTTAAAATAAATCAGAGCTACTTGTGACCCCTTGTCAGTGCTTGTATATGTTGTCTATGAGTTATGAACACTCCAACCAAAATGATTTTTCCTCCTTTATTTTAATATGAATTTTTCGATAGATACTTTTAGAAGCCAGAAAAAAATAAAACTATCCATTAAATTAAAAGTGAACAAAACAAATATTAGAGGAATGCCTGTGATTATTTTAATTTGCTATCTAAGTGTGTGTAGTAGTAAGTTGGAATGATGACTGTGGCTATGTGTCTATCTCTGACTGTATGAGCATTACCGTTACTACTCAGAACCTCAACAAAAAGATGGAAAAAGTGTAAGGAAATAAATGTTTTGCTTTATAAAAGTGAAAGATTTCCTATGAGGTTGTTAAATGACAATCAGCATGTTAGTTTCGATGCACACCCTGCCAATAAGCAGCACTGTAAAGCCGTCTGACTGCTGATTCTCTCTACGTTATTCTGTCCCTGCCCCACTCCCTCTGATTCTCAGGTGGTGCAGGTGTTTTCTGATTGGCCAGCTGTTACGCAGGTGGTCTCACCATTGTAGCGGGTCAGGCCCCAGCCGGTGGTCACACACTTCATGCCTCCGGGGAAGTTGTCTCCAGTCTCGGCCACACACACAGGGGAAACATGCGTATTCATCTGGGCAGGGCTGGCCAGCTTAATTAACAGGATGTCATTGTTGATGGTGTAGCTGTTGTAGCGGGGGTTCTTGAAGACCTGACAGGAAATGACACTGTAATGTCCAGCAGACATACAGGAAGACCACCGGACGAAATGAAAAGCTGGAGATGTTTGTTACCCACCTTGCCAATCTTCATGACCTGGATGTCTTCAGCGTTGGAGGAACGGTCATATTCTCCAAGGATCACGCGATGGGACGTCCTGCACAGAAAAAAGAAGTGTGTGTCATTTCAAATCTCCCAGGATTATTTCACATCATCAGAAAAACACCTGGGTTTTTTACTGAGAGGAGATGGTCCTTCAGTCTGTCTGTAGTCTGTTGTTAGAGTCTCTAGCTCTATTAATTCTGTCAGAAAATAAACAGCTAAAGACTCCGAACCAGAGTCCTGTTCATCAGACCTGAATAAGTACATTGTGTTGTTAAGTATGGATTATGATGATGATGATTATTATTACTATAACTTTGTCCAAGATGAACATGTCGATCCCCTCTGGATGAGAGTCAACAGGTTTATCTGGAGATAAAACATCTCAGACTACATCAGTTAAATGATGTTTGAATAATAATAATTAGCTATGAAGTAATAAGTTATTTATACCTTAGAATATTAAACTATGACATGAACAATGATGCTGCCAAAATCTGTCATGGAGCTGATTTAGACATATCGCTAATTTCTAAGATAGCGATTTCATTGGTCAGTCTTTTTTCAATAAATCACATCAAGTTTATAAACTTACTCCAATTTAAAAAGAGCTTCATTCCTAGTTCATTTTATGATATATAATTATTTGACTGTATACTGAGAAAAATAAATGGAAATGCTAACTCTAACAGTTCAGAATGGTTTCTCAATATCTTGCATGTTTTCACCTAAATTATTAATTGTATTTAGATCAACATTTTTCATCATGCCTTTAAAGCAATGGCTCATTTGTATCTGAAAATGCTCTCCTGTCTCAAATCTTGATCCTGATCCTAACTGTGAATAAACTGAACTTTTGCAGGGTTAGGTTTAAGGCTTGTTGCTAAGAACAGCTGCAAATAAATTTTAAGCAGCTTTTAAGAAACTTTTGTCACATCATCAAAAATCAAATCAAATAAGTCAGTGATCCACATTTGGAGATCAGAGCCCTGGTGTGTAGTTTGTAAAGCTCCTTCACGGTGTTTACCTGACGTTGCAGTGAGCAGCTGTCACCACCCAGTACTCATTGACCAGAGAGCCGCCACAGAAGTGGAAGCCGGTGTAATCCTAAAACCAGAGCAACACTTAAAACACATGTTCATTAATCCACCTGTGTGTATGCGTGTGTGTGAGTATATGTGTGTGTGTTTACCTGAAGGGACACCTGCCAGGGCCAGGAGTGAGGCACTGCCTCCTCGCCGTTCACGATGCGAGAGTAGCCGGTGATGATGGGAGGGATGGCGGGGGTGCCGCAACCTGGTGACATCATCATGACATTAACAACAGCAAACAACAACAAGAACAACAAAATGAACGTGAAGGTTAAATCTGGGTCATCTGAGGCCCACTGACAAGCTTTTCAGTTATTTGTTAATTCAACATGCCACAACACAAAATAACACAGTAAAACAGCTGAAAAAACAAAGTAGAAAAACCAGCAGTTCAGTTGTAATACCAATACAAACATTTTTTTTTGAGAGTTGAAAAACTGAAGCCATAATTTATTTTAATAAGAGAATCAGACATGTTTGATAAGGTTCTTTAAATTGTTTCTAACATAATACTGAGGCAAAAAAGCAGTGACCCAGACCTGTTGTATAGTTATATACAGATAATCTGTCTCTGCACTGAGTGTTACTGTTGCTGATCGGACCAGATATATTACTGATGTCTCTGGCTTACACACTTACACAGATAATAACATACATCATGCTGCTGTTTCACTCAGACTCTGGTATATCCATGCTACAGTTCCACTGTTTCTAATCAGTTTGACTTTCTATGATGTTTATTTTGAAGACGGCGCCCTGATGCACAAACGTCAGCTTATTGAATAGTCTTCATGACAAATCTTTCACGCTACAGTGCTGCTGCCTTCTTTGCAAGTTATTATACTTGTTTTCTACTCCAGAGTTAGTTATTGTAGTGGGAATTATAAAAAAATAAATTAATTAAAATGTTTAAAAACGTAAATGTGGTGTTTACTGTCCCCACAGCTACAGCGCCCTTGCTGGTTTCAATAGTTTACTGCTGAGAACGTTGAACGTTCTCTTCTTTGTTGAGCATGCTGGGTCAGAAGATCCTCTGTCCCAGCACGCGTCGCTCCCTCAGCTGCAGCTCTGATGTTAAAGACTTTGTCTCACCGTAGGCGGTGCCAGCGAAGGCGAGGCAGGAGAGGATCCACAGGAAGGCCATGGCTTGATCATGCTGGGTCTGTCTGACCGAGGAGTTTTATACAGCCGGGGAGCGACACGATTGGATGGAACAAAGGGGGATGTGAGCGGGAGGGGACATCTTATCAGAGGACGGTGGAAGTTTGGACAGGTGGAGCTAATGGAAAGTTTTCCATCTGAGACGGCAGGATGGTTAGGGACGTGAGAGTGATCCACTGCTCAGTTTAATCCGATTTTCGGAACCCAGCAAAGTTATTTTAAGTTCTAGAAGGGATCACAAATATTTCAAAGTAACGCTGCAGCTGAAGATTACTTTCACTACTGATTTATCTGTTTATTATTTTTCCAGTGAAATGATTGGTCTGTTTCATAAAATGTCCAGACTCCAAGGTGACTTCGTAAAATGTCTTGTTTTATCTGACAGTCCCAAACCCAAAGAGATTCACATTGCTGTCATAGAAAACATAAATTATTAATCTTTTAAACTTTATTCCAAAGATCAGAGATCTGTCAGGCTGATTTTTTGGAAATGTGTCAAAAATAATTTCATAGAATTTTATCCAATGGAAACATGATAAATAAATCCATAATTTAAAACAAAATTGTTTCATACCATTGAAATGGTCCATCCAATACAGGATTATCATTTTACTGAATATTTTTTTCTAAGATCACGGAACAGAGCAAAATACAAAACAAAATGGCTTTTATTTTGTATTTGATTTAATTCACATCATTAAGAATGTCCAGATGTTTCCAGATGTGCTTGCAAGACACCTCAGGTGGACACAGTGATCTTTTCTTCCGGAACAGATTCAATTTAGCATCATTTTGAGTGAAGCTGTAAATTTTGCTTAATTCCAAAATTTATCAAAGAATATTTCTCTAAACAACTGAGACAAGTATTCATTTGCTTTCTGTGAGGAGCAGGAATAACATATATATGATACTGTCAGACAGCGTTTCATTTACAGTAAAATCTCCTTTCCTTAAATCTTTTCTTTTCTTAGTTTTTTATCTCTTGCTTTTTTCACCATATTTGACAGAAAAACAAATAAAGCTTTGTATGTGTTAAAGCTTTTAAGGTTTATAGAAGCTGCTGTGTGCAATGTTATACTGTGTGTGATATGTGTGTAAGGTAGTCAGTCTGAAAAACTTAAAATCTCCTCAAAGTGAAAATATTAATTGAAGGTTGAACAGTGAATAAAGCCGTGAAAGCCTTTTTTAATGACAGTGATTTTAAACAGAAAGTAGACTACAAACCACCTCTGACTTTCTCATTACCTGCAATCTTTGATATTTTGTCCAGTAAAGTGTTTCCAGTGTGTTTTTGCTGTGGATCATTGTGTGTTGGAGGTCACTTGGTTGAAACATGTGTGTGTTTCCCAGCAGCAGAGTGTTTATCAGCAGCAGCAGCTCCACTCGAATGTTTCAGACACCTTGCATCATGGAAAAAGAGAAAAACATAGAAACTTTCTGAATATATGTGTATGTATGAGTATGTAAGGTGTGTGTCCATCATGACACGTCAGTGTATCAGCAGATTGCTGACGGGAAACTAGAAGATCATTGTCCACCAATTATTGTTAATTTAAAATGTGTCTCTATAAATTACAAACCCTAAAACCTTTAGTCGCATAAACATACTATAACAGCTCCAGGTGATAATTCAGTGTTATGACTCTCCATATATTTCATGTCTCTGTTTATTATTTATTTTATTGTTTTATTTTATTTTTAGACATGCTCAGTGTAATCTGTTCCTCATGTAAAAGTCTGTTGATTATTCGTACAGACATAAATTACAGAAACACTGTGTGATGAAAAATAACTAAAGTGTAGGGTCTGATGTATAACAGGATTCTACTGAAAGATATCTTCGTGAACAGTTATATTAAGGTACACTGGAAACAGGCTTAAAGTTCTCCATGAAGAGAAAATGTTGTTTGTTATGTGCTGGCATCACGTAGAGAGAAACAGGGAACCCAGGCACCCTCCACCACAAGCGTCAGGAACTTCTCAATCCATGTCGGCTCTATGACATAAGGATGAAGCAGTCTGAGATCAAAAAATAAAGCCGAGCCATGACATCTGAGTTTGCCAGAAACAAATTAATTGGAGGAGGTAGAGTGGGTTATCCATTAATCTGAAGGTTGGTGGTTTGATTCCGATGTGGCTTGTAGTGCAAAGTGCTTTGAGTGGTCGATAATATTAGAAAAGTGCTACGTACATTTACCATTTACCTGTGTGGGGTAATGATGAGATGTACAGTACTGTGAATCACAAAGAAGCAGTTATCATCCCCACAACTGGTGATGCTGAGGAGTACCACAAAACACCTGATAAAATCCCTTAAAACACAATTCCTGAGGTAATCACAATCATATCTCCACACCGTTTCATGCCAATGCCACTAAACATTTCTTTACATCACTGTAGGTGACCTTGAGCCAGGCCCTTAACCCCAACTGCTCCAGTGGAGCTACACAGTGGCCAGCAGATTAGACTTTGGTTGGACTGGGCAGCTTCCAGGTGTGAATGTGTGGAACTGTAGGAATCAGGGCCTTCCTGCCTCTCAGTGAAACTACCCTGAAAACAAAGGTAAAAAAACCTAAGGTAGTGAATGATTATCTGCTACTATGAATTCAGATTCCACTTCTGTGCTTGTCTTACTCAAACTCAATGCAGCTTTTGACACCACAGATCACTGCATACTCATTGACCGATGGGAAAATCAGTTTGGTGCCTCTGGCCTGAATCTCACATGGTTAAAGTCTTATTTATCTGAGAGAACACAGTGAGTTTCCTACAACAACACTACATCAGTGTTGTCTGATGTGAATATAGAGTACCCCTGGGCTCTGTTCTCCGCCCTCTGCTTTTTTCTCTTAATATTTCACTTCTTCGCCAAATTATTCATGGAATTAGCCACGGGATTAAGTTCCACTGCTACGCTGGTGATACTCAGCCGTATGTGCCTGTTAAGGAAGATGTCCCTTTTCTAATGATCAAATTACAGGCCTGCTTGTCTGCTGTGAAAAGCTGTGTGCTTGTTTCCTATTCTTAGACGTGTGAATGATGTGCTTGGTTTTGCATCTTTTGTGTTTGTGTAGTCTATCCTCCTTCCTGCACTTCATGGTGAAGAGGAGGTCATGTGGCTCAGGTCTGTTGGGGATCTCTCCTTTGTTGCTCTTCCTCTTAAAGGTTTTTTGGGGGAGTTTTTCCTCATGTGCTTTCAGGGTCTAGGGACAGAGGGTGTTGTATGCTGTGCAGATTTTTAAAGTTAATTGGTTATTCGTGATATTGGACTACAGAAATAAAATTTGATTTGGCTTGACTTATTTCATGCGAGTCTGAAGATGAAGTCCATTTTTAATGACTTGTAGCTAACAAATGTTGCTCTGACTGATGTTTCACCACTGCAACAGTATTTGTGGTCATACTCATATGGTGACTATATTTGAAGATCTACAGGTTTACAATTTGCAAAATATGGGGGGAAAGTGACATTTTAGTCATTTTAAGTGATAGTAACTTCAAATGTTTGAATACAGTCCTGCCTGTTTGATATTTTATGCAGAACGATTTTGTTGTGAAGCAATTTGTAACTTGTTTTGAAAAACTATACAGATAAATCTCTACTCAGTTAATTTAACAACATTGATAACACTGTTATAGTTCTAGTAATATTATATTTGTCTAACTAGTCCACCTGCAAATAAAATATATATTGTTACTATATATCAATAATATGTCAGTGCAGTTTCAGAGTTGTTTCTGTACAGTAGGCTGAATGTTGTAGAGACCTTGTGATACAAATAAACAGCATCATGCCTCCTTTAAGATGCTACTCAGGATTATATGTTCAGTCTTTCCATTAAAAATAAAAAATAAAGCAAAATTAACCAATTTAATTTAAGATTTTATTGCCTTTATTCTTTATTAGGCCATCTGGACATTTTCAATTTTACCAGCTTTTTTGTTGTTGTTGTTCATGTTGTCTTAGTGTCTTAGTATGTGAAAAAAATATCCTTACAAAAATAAAGTGAATGTGTGTGTGAAGCTGAGTGAAATGTTTTCTGTGTGTTATTAACATGTGTTTGACTGATGAGCAAAGATAATGAATGTATGCGTGTTTGTTGTTGTGTTGGAGGTATACAGCAGCTGAATCTTGCTGTTGTCAAGGAAACACAGCTATGATAATAATGATCATGATGGTGATGTCAGCAGCCATGTAATGATGGTAAACAATTCATGAGGTCAAAGGCCACAGCTTTTTGTAACAGCATAGACTAAAGAGCTGCACAAGCAGCATTCTGAACATAAAGCTTTCTATTAATGCTTGGTTATGTATAGAAGAATGCCTATTTTTCTTTTGTTTTTGTTACTTTCCAATATTTGAGCAAAGCCTGTCTCTTACCAGAACTGAAGTTAATCTGTAAAATGAAGTAAAAATGTCTCGTATTGAGGAATGATATAAATTAGTTTGTTTTAATCTCAGCTAAAACATCTTTGTTAGAATCCTTACAGCACTATTGTAACAGAGAATTTTATTTATGTAACCTTCATCTATACGTGGTTGTTTAGCTGAACATACCTGCTCCTCCACAGCAGCAACCTGTTAACAGCTTAGATGAAATAGTGTCACAGTTGGACGTGCCCAGAAAACCTGAACAGATGCCACAGAACCACCTCAACTGGCACCTTTCGACCCGAAGGAGCAGCGGCTCTACTCTGGATGACTGAGCTCCTTGCTCTATCTCTAAGGCTGAGCCCTGCAACCCTTTAGAGGACACCCATTTCGGCTGCTTGTATCTGCGATCTCATTCTTTCGGTCATTACAGTAAAGACACAAGAGAAATGAAAGGAGTCAGAGAACTGACAGTAAGCAAGTCCAGGGTCAGTGAATTACAGGCAGAGAACAGTAATGGAGATTGGTCTTGAAGTCACAGAGAGACATTATACATTATTCTATGAGACTAACAGTAAAGGATTTTTGTGCTGGATCAGGTCTGGTTCTGGTTCCTGGAGCTGGTTCCGAGTGTGATGACACATTACCAACAAAAGCTTCTATCTGAGCACTGTCATAATGTGGTGCTCAGTGTTAGTGTGTTCTATGATCTGTGATCATTATGATAGTGTTTACTCTGTAACCTCCATGCTGCTGCATTATTCTACAGAGAAATCTAGCTGTTGAAGGGGGCTGACCACCCCCCACCCACTGGTCAGACTCCTTACTGTATCTGTCCGCCTCTAACTCACTCACATCCTGGCTTCAGTAATCTGAAAACATTAATCAATGCAGTAAATACACAAGGGAAGGACAAACTATATACAATACATTAGTTATTAGACATAACTGATTTGTCAGATATCCAGACTGTCTGAGTTTCAAATCTGTATAGTACACGTGTTACCAAGGTTGCTTTATTACTTTAACAACTTTGATAACACTGTTATAGTTCTAATGATATTATATTTGTCCAAGAAGTTCACATGTAGTTAAAAAATATATTTTTACTGCAAATCATCCATTCATTTATTTTCTGCAGCTTATCTGGAGTCGGGTCGCAGTGGCAGCAGGTTGAGTAAGACATTACTCGCCAGCAACGTTTTCCAGCTCCTCCTGGGGGACCGTGAGGCATTCCCAGGCCAGATTAGATATATAATCTCTCCAGTGTTTTCTGGGTCTGCCCAGGGCCCCCTCCAGTTGGACGTGTCCAGAAAACCTGAACAGATGCCACAGAACCACCTCAACTGGCTCCTTTCGACCTGAAGGAGCAGCACCTCTACTCTAGATGACTGAGCTCCTTACTCTATCTCTAAGGCTGAGCCCTGCAACCCTTTAGAGGACACCCATTTCGGCTGCTTGTATCTGCGATCTCATTCTTTCGGTCATTTCTCAGAGAGTTGGAACAAAGCTTGACTGTTTATTTGAAAGCTTTGCCTTCAAGCTCAGCTCCCTCTTCACCACAGCGGTCCGGTGCAATGCCCGTTTTTCTCCTGATGCTGCACCAATCCACTCGTCAATCTCCTGTTACATCCTACCCTCACTGTGAACGCGACCCCGAGATATTTAAACTCTGCCACTTGAGGCAGCAACTCGCTCCCAACCCAAAGAAATTAAAGAATTGGTCCAGTGCTTCACGCCAAGGTTGGAGTCTGCATTGCTTCTCCTGGATCTGAGGTTTGACAACTGGTTGAGGCCTCCTTTCCAGCACCCTGGCATAAGCTTTCCCGTAGAGGCAGAGCAGTGTGATACCCCGATAATTGGAGCACACCCTCCGTTCCCCCTCTTTAAATGTGGAAAACCACAACCCCAATCTGCCAGTCCATAGGAACTGTGCCTTACCTCCATGTGGTAATATCCAGAGCTTTCAGCATCTCAGGGCGAATATCATCCACTCCTGGCGCCTTGCTGCCAGACTCTGCCGGAGATATGAATGAAGCTTCAAACTCTGCCTCCTCCTCAGTGGACATGTTGGACAGTTTCAGGTGTTCCCCAAAGGGCTCTTTTAGTGATATCCCCAGTTAGAGGTAGCAGTTCCCTTAGTCCTGGGGTGTTCTGGTACCAGGTACACTTATGAAACACCCCATGCTCAAACATAATGTTTGTTATGGCCAATCCATGAAAAGCACATAAATCCAATAACAAAACACCACACTTACACTAAAGTAGCAATACAACACATTTCTATCAGTCATTTAGACAGTCTGGGCTTCACATCTGTACAGAAGTTACTCTAAAGGATAATTCCAGTTAATTTCTATTTGGTATATTTCCCATAAATTTGGCTATTGTGGCTCTATGGTTTCTGCTAACTTTGCACTTGCCACCTCCATTCTTGAGATTATGGGAGACAAGGACTCACACAAAACAGCATATATCGGTGCAACTGGCATGAGCGTCCTACAGCTTTCCAATTAAACGTTTCAAACGTTTGTCTCTGAGTCTGAGCCAAAGTAAACATAGAATGTAGAATTAGGAACATCCAATATGGCTGACTTATAGGGATCTACATCTGTGGCAGCTTGCTGGCTGACCTAATCACCCTGGGTAACACTAATCTGAGATGTCACATTCATTTTCTTCAATGAGTCCAGGAATATAACCAGATGCTAGTGTTTGCTGGTTGGGACACATTTAATCCCTCACACAGCATTTTTCGTGTTTAAATCACTTTTTCTTACTGTAAGGAGAGCTCTGCTTTTGTACAGTTGGCCTCTGTCTTCAGTCAGTTTTAGGGAGGTGAATTAAAAGTCTCCAGGTGAACAATGTTGATAAATGCTGCAAAAATCATTTCTTTTAGTTACACTGCTGGAATTACTATAGTCCGTGGAGACGTCTATTGTTTCAAGTCTTGATTGTGCAGTTAAAGGTTTTCTGGTCAGTCAGCTGGTTCCCAAGGTACGTTGTCTTTCACTTTTGTCCTGTTGCCTTCCTGCCTTTCAATTTTATTTGAATAGAGCCAAATCATAATAAATATTAATAAAATTAATTATTATAATAACAAGGTGAATAATAACACTGATAAAACTAAATATAATAATAGATGATAATTATAATATCTGAAGCAGTGGGTGTTGAGCAGGATCATGGGGCAGTAGGTGGTTTGCAGTCACAGATCCAGACTCTGCAGCACCAGGGACAGAAATACCTGCAGAAATCGACAGGAAGAGAGTGGAGAGAGGCAAGAAAGGACAAAACTACGGGAGAGAGAAGAAGCCGAGTTAGTAACGAGCATTGATGCCATATGAATGCGTGCAGATGGAGAGGAAGAGGAGGAGAGAGGAGCTCGGTGCATCATGGGAAGTCCCCCGGCAGTCTAGGCCTATAGCAGCAGAACTAGGGGATGGTTCAAGACAAGCCTGAGCCAGTCCTGACTATAAGCTTTAGCAGAAAGGAAATTTTTAAGCCTACTCTTAACCGCGGAGAGGGTATCTGCCTCCTGGACCCAAACTGGAAGAAGGTTCCACACTAGAGGAGCCTGATAACTGAAAGCTCTGCCTCCTATTGTTCTTTTGGAGACTCTAGGAACCACAAGCAAGCCTGAGTTCTGGGGGCTAAGTGTCCTACTGGGTTAATAGGGTTCTATGAGCTCTTTAAGATGTGATGGTGTCTGATCATTAAGGGCTTTGTATGTGAGGAGGAGGATTTTAATTTCTATTCTGAATTTTACAGGGATTTTACAATTTCTTTCTTTGTAACTGAATGATGAAGTTTAAGGTGGACGTGTGTTCTTTCCTCCTTCCCGCAGATGGCCACTAAAGGGTTATAAAAGCTGTGATTGTCAGCAGTAATAAACCTGTCACACTAATCAACAAGACGTGATGCATACGTTTCTCATCAGGCCAGAGGATGTTTGTACTCTGACCAACTCAATATTTAAAGTGGAGAGGAGATAAATGTATTATTGTATCCCTCTGGATCTTGTGAATAGCATGAATTTTGCATTATTTTCTCTAGTACTGATTTCACATCAATAGCAGCATCTTGCAGCACAAGGAGAGAAAGGAGAGCTGTAATTTCTCCGTGGCTAACTGGACAGTATCAAAATTGTTGTGTTGAATTTTTTTCTAAACAATCTGAACACACTGAAGTGCTGGGCTGGGGACCATTGTTCCAATAAAAATACCCCTGTATATCCATGTTGTGGACATATTTTTATATATGTGTTGCTGAAAAGACACAAGTTCAAAGGATGACAAACACAATCAGTGATGTTCACAGTTTTTATTATTATTCATTTTCCACACAGATGGGGGGGGGGCTGCCAGGCCGGGGAGGGTCAGGGCTCAGGGCTCAGGGAGTTTGTAAGTTGTACCCAGCGGTGGTGGCTCAACCTCTGATTGTTTAGTTAGCGGTGAGGATCTGGTCGACCCAACCGCGGAGCTCAGTGACACGGGCGTAGACGCCAGGAGTGGAGGTGGAGCAACGGCTGCTTCCCCAGGACACGATACCGACGAGAGTCCAGGCATTATCCTTCTGACAGACCAGAGGACCGCCAGAGTCGCCCTGAAAACACAACACATAAATTAACAAGGGACAAATAATAACAATAAGGTGTGTAAGAAAAGGATAAAGAAGAATGATATATAAAAAATAAAATATAAAAAAACAAAAACCAGAATTTGCAACCAACAAAAGAAAAACTAAATAAATGCAAATAAATCCGAGGGAGACAGGCGAGACAGGTTTTACACCTAAGACAGGTAAGACAGGTGAAATAGGTTTTAACAGGTGAGATAGGTTTTACAGGTTTTACAGGTGAGACAGGTGCCTCACCATGCAGGAAGTGGCTCCAGCTCCTCCAGCACAGATCATCACATCGGAGATGTTGCTGCCCCAGTATCTCTTACATTGCTCGTTGGACAGCAGGGGCAGGGCAGCCTGCTGCAGCATCTTGGGAGTACTGGGAGCTGTGGGAGACAGAAAGGACTCAAACACACAGGACTTCCTCTGCACCTTTGAAAGTAAAAGTCTTCCTGCCGCTCAGATGTTAACTGCAGAGTTGGAGAAAAGGCGTCTTGAATGAAAACAGCTGAGCTCATTGAAAAATATGGGAGGATAAGTCGTCTTGAGACAAAAATCAGACAGTTTACTCCAGGAGCCAATCAGAGAGGCTGTTTCAGGAGTTGATTTGAACTGTTTTAGTTCTGGCCGTTTTTTGCTGAGTGTTCACACTGTTTATTAGCAGCTTCAAGAGTCACGGCAGCTCTCAGCCTGACATGCCCTATGCTGTTATTTTCAGAATAAGTTGGGCTTCTCAGACATGTCATTCAGTAGCATCTGGGCTGCTTTAGGACAGTTTTATTAAGACAGCAGTATAATGCAAGTCAAACAGCTGGACTTTAACTGTATCTCACCGTTGTAGCGGGTCAGACCCCAGCCGGTGGTAACGCAGGTCATGCCGGCAGGGAAGACATCGGTGGACTCAGCAAGGCAGACAGGGGACACATTGGTGCCCAGGCGAGCAGGGGTGGCCAGCTTGATAAGGCTGATGTCATTGTTGATGGTGCGGGGGTTCCACCTGGGGTGGGTGAACACCTGGGATGGGGGGTGAGGGGTGTGTTAGTGGAGGGAGGGAGGGTGTGTTCTGAGAGCTGATTGGCTGATGGGTGGTTCTCACCTTGGCAGGCTTCAGCACTTGGACTACTTCGTTGGAGCCATAGCCCTTATTATGTTCTCCAGCGACCACACGGTGGTAGGTCCTGACAGGAAATAGAATACAGAGATATTTTGAATATGTTTTGGCCCAGAAAACTGCTCATCAAACATCATTCGCTTTAACTGTAAACAATGTAAAAACTGTTGTAAAACATCTCATGATGTTTTATATTTATTTCTTGTCATTAAACCTCACGTTCAGACTCAAACCAACACTGACTGTCTCCATCACGTCCTGTGATGAGTCTGGTTCCTCTGAGCTTCAGAGCTCCACTGTCTCCAGAGACTATTAAAACACATCAGTGAGACACACTGTTGCTCTGGGTGACATGTTGCTTCATCACCAAGAAAACACACACTGTAGTCTATTTAGACTCAGTCCCACACACACACTGTCCTGCTGCCCCAGATACTCACTACAGCACCAAATGTCGCAGTTGAAAATAATCCCCATCAAAGTCACTGTTTCCTCCTGTTTGTTTGATAAAAACTACAGTGAGCAGCTGTTTTAGGAAAATTACTGAGACTTTTTAAAGACGTAACTAAATATTTGTGAGGTTTATTTAAAGATTTACATCTTCAGTAGGAACCAATGGGCTCAGAGAGTAAGAGAGTCTGAGAGTCAGAAAGAGTTGAGAGATGGATTAACACACTGTTGGTTTAAGTCTGAACATTGGATTCGATGATGAAAAGAAAAACTATAGAATAACACCAGATTTATACTTTAAAGTTTATTCCCAGTTAAATCTTATATGTAGAACTTATTTAGTAGCAATAGAGCTAATTTATATAAAATGATGTCCCAAAATGACAAATGTTTTCTGATCAAGTTGCGTCCTTGAACACCAGTATGCCAGCTTGCAAGTCTATTTTGAAAATAAAACCATGTATTTCTGTGTTTGGTGTTGGTATGTTGGTTTTATTATGTTTTACTGACCTGACGTTGCAGTGTGCGGCGGTGACCACCCAGTTCTCGTTGATGAGGGATCCTCCACAGAAGTGGAAGCCGTTGGATTGCTGATAGAAAAAAACACACTGATCTGAGTCACTGAACAACATAAGAAGAAGAAGAAGAAGAAGAAGAAGTTCAAGTAGAGGAAGAAGTAGAGAAGAAGAAGTTTAGTGAGGTTAGCTGACTCACCTGGAGAGACACCTGCCAGGGCCAGGAGTGAGGCACTGCCTCCTCACCATTGACAATGCGGGCGTAGCCGGTCACCTGGGGGGGGATGGCGGGGGTACCGCAGCCTGATAAGACGACAAGTAACAGACTTTAAAGGGCTATTCTGCTGTTTTACTGCTCCTTTAAGCTCAAACTCGTTTAAAATTAACAACCAACCAACTTAAACCCTTCAGGCCGAGGTCACTGATGAGTCAACATGACTGAACTGAAGAGACATTAAACATCTATCACTTCAGAATATTGAGACGTCAAGTGATTTATTAGGTACAAATCTGACATCAGCAGTGAATAAGAATGTATAAAGATTTATTTTTACCCACAAAACTCCTCAATCTAACAAGAAAAACATTTGTTTAACTCCCTCCTGTTGCATAATTCTGCCAGTCATTCTTTACACTCTGTTTAAGTGAGGCCAGACTTAATTTAAATAATATTTTTCTCTCCACTTTGAAAAAAGTGACATTGTGAAAATGAACCTATCTAGAGCTGGTTTTAATCTGTCTGCAGCTTGTTTGGATGGGTTGTTGAACCAGCAGTTGACAGCAGAGTCACAGTGATAGTGAACTAAAGTCCAGTAAGAGTTCAACAGTGCTGCAGTCCTGGACAAGAATTTAGTCTTAACCTCCGCTGTGAGCTGGTTGTCTGAAATACAACCTCAATCATTAATCAGTCATTCATTGTGCTTTTTGCTGCTATTACTGTCTGACCTACCTAAGTTTGATTCAAGATCCAAAAAGAATCTTGGTCCTCCCAAAATGAAGGGGGCACTTTATTATCTAAGATCACAATGAAGATGTCACTTTGTCCTCTGACAACTGCTCAGTTTTTAAAACCTTTATTTACTAAAAGATTAATTAAGTATAAGTGTATAAGGTATGTATAAAGTAAAAGTGATTCCAAACTCCTGTGTATGAGTTTTTTTTAGCAGCAGTATTAATTTCATTAACAAAATTACAAAAAAGTAGGAAAAGTACAGTAAAACTGACTATAAATGCATGACTAAGACCCTGGCCAAAGACAAAAACTAACTCTAAATCAGTTGCCACCGGTACAAACCACCAGCGGAACAGATTCAGAGTCACTTTTCCGAGACAACTCCTTTCCTAATTTCTAAAATCTGATTTATTCTCTCCGGCTTTGTGTCTCACCATAGGCGGCGCTGACAAAGGCGAGGCAGGAGATGATCCAGAGGAAGGCCATGGTGATGATGATGATGTTGAAGGCCCGAGCTGCTCTTTTATCCCTGAACCTTGCCTGGCCTCAGCCAATCAGAGCGTCCGGTGGTTTGTCCAGCTCAGCTGTCAGGTGGTTATCAGAGCTGAGGCGACATCGTCGTTCTCACGAGTCACACGCCCCAAACTACTCCTCTCTTACTGGCTGAAACATCTGAAAACATTTTGATGACTGCACCCACAAACCAGTCAGCACGTAAATGTTGTTATCCAAACTCAACTTTATTTAAATTCTGTTGAAATTTCAAAGTTTCAGCGGATTTGAAATCTATCAGGCAGAATTAGTTGAAAATGTTGCAGCAGACTTGTAGAATATTTCCATCTGATAGAACAATGCATAAAAAACAAATATTTCTCTCAGTGGAAACATCATAGAGCTTCAGTGATGAGTGCCAACAACATACTTCCTGATATATAAAATTTTTAATGTGTTATTATTGTATAAACATGCTCTGCCCACATTGACATTGATTTAATTAAACTAGATCCAGTGATATGTGTATACACTACAGAATGTCCATAAATAAAGACAACCTATTGGACCTATTTTGTCCACAACAAAATTCATAAATCACTTACAAAATATGTCCTGCGGCACGATGGAGGAATCAGAATCAATGAGGATTAAACTACAAAAATAATTCTTGTGTAGAATTCAAATATTTATGAATAATCTGGTTCCTGTTTTCCTGTTTTAAAGTTCCTATAGGTGTACGGTGATATATCAGTATTATGCAGGATATTATATTGTAACTCTTTATATCTTTTGTGGATTGAAATTGTGGAAGGCAGTAGCATGTCAAACGGACATCATGGGTGTATAACAAAATTTTACGTTGTTTGGAAGCAGTCGTCACTCCCTGAATGTTTTGTTCAATAGCTACTGCAAAGAGCTCTACAGCCAGGGCAAAAAGGAGAAGAGACGGTGGGCGTTGTTTAACCGTGCCTCTTAATTTAAAGGGAGCAGACGACGGACCGTTTGTCAAGACTGAGGCTGTAGGTGCTCGATAGAAGAGTTTAATCCACCCCAGAAAATTGGACCCCGGACCGAATCGCTTCATAACCTTAAACATACTTTCCCATTCTGTTCTATCAAAGGTCTTTTCAGTGTCTACAGAGACAACAGCAATAAGATTCTGACAAGAGTTAGGATATTAAATAGTACTGAATAAACATCTGGCCTGCATTCACAGTAGAGGTCAAAACCTGAGAGCCAGTATCTTCAATAATATTTTATTTATCATCCACGACCAGAGAAGTAGTTCTTGGTTCATATTTTTATTTACTATTAGTGTTTTATTGGTCCAATACTTTTATTCTGCAGGTTTAGATTCTTCCAATGATTTATTAAAAAACCCAGAGGAACAGATTATTCATTTTGCCTTTCATCACTGTGTGACGTTTGCATGTTCTCCCTGTCTCCAGTTTGGGTTTCCTTTAGGGTTTGGGTTTCTATTGCCCGTAGTTGTGAGCATGACTGGTTCTCTCTATATGTCAGCCCTGTGATAGACTGGCAGCTTGTCCAGGGTGTACCCCGCCTCTCACCCAGTTTCAGCTGGGATAGGCCCAACTTCCTCTTACTGGATTTCAACCATGCGAAAGTCAATGTAAGTTTAATTATGAGACATTCAAATGAAATAGGAAAAGATCCAACTCGAAAGGCTTGATTCATGTCATCTTGGATTCAGCAGTCAGTCCTGGTCCACCTCACCTCAATCCCAGAAGGCTTACTCTGACGCTGGCAGTTTAATGACATATTCATTGATTTGGTCTGTGCTCCAGAGAAGAACTGGTGTTGCTGGGTTGAAGGATTTTGATGACAGCAGGATACATGAAGGAGTACCGTAACCCAGGACATCTTTCCGTTCTCAGTATTTATTGTGCCTTTGTTTCACATACAGGATTCTCTCCTTGGTGTAACTGTGCAGCCTCACCAGGACAGATCTCAGACCTTCCACACCAGCAAGTCTCACTGGCGGTCCCGTGCTGTGGGTTTATTTAGTCCTTTTCATATTTGGAACATCTGGTATCAATTTTTCAAAAAAGTCAGACAGTATCTTTATCCCCCACACCTTCTTTCGGTTCGACAATCCTGGTGTTTATGTCAACTTTATTTTCAAAACTTTCCAAGCCATCTAGTGCCCTCTTAAGTTTGACCTCCAAAGCTCCCACCCGGGGGTCAGTGGTAGCCGACATGTCCACCTGAACTGAGATCAGCTGCTCTATCGTCCCCGTCCTCTGAATTAGGTTGTTGAATTTCTCTGAAAGCTTGCTAACTGGCATGATTGTTTTAGCTAATCTAATGTCCAACATCTTCACTGTTACAGAAGCAAATGGTCTCGCTGCGCAATTTGGCTCATCGATGTCTGTGGGGTTAATCTGCATCACCCTCTGGATCAAGCTCGTGGTCTTGGCTAGCATGGGTAGCATTAGCATTGCCTTTCCCTCCCTTCTTCTGTCTCTTTTTCTTCTTGTTCAATCCAGGGTGGGTGAAGAAGATGTCCAGTGACATTATTGGTGTTGGTGTGAGCACTCTCTTTTCACTGGTAGGAAAAGTGTTACTAAATCTAATTTACACCAACCCAGCAGGGATGCAAAATTCCTGTGTCTGCTCAGGTCGGCACACCACATTTCCCCCCCGTCATCCCACCTGTTTTATTATGAGGTGTTTTTTACATAAGTTTTATGTTAATCTAATTTTACCATTGTTATGTTTTCTGCAGATATTTAAGCATTTTCTTTTTGAGTTTTGTGTATTTTAATTGCCGATCATAGCCGAGCGTTACAGACCCTCTTATAAATGCTCTTTATTATTAAATCAGTCCCATCTCATGTCTTAGATACACCACAATTTCTCATTGTCTATTTTTGCCATTCAGTCCCTAAGTTACTATAAAGATCAATATTCTTTTTACACAGTGGCCTGCAACAGCAACAGGCTGTTTGCAAACATAAGGAGAAATATACCCATTTCGATCACATTTTCCGTTTTCTGAATACTTTCTCCATACACTGTAGTAACACAGCTATTGAGCTGCATACACTGTGTGTCCAGACTTCTTGGATATTTCAGTTATATGTCATACACATCTTATCAAAATAGAGTAATTAACCTTTATAGATCTCCCAGAGTATGTACACCTTCTCTTTCCCACACCAATCTACTGAAGGAAGGACCTTTTGTTGTGAATCTCTTTCAATATTTCATGCACCAGATTCCAGACTTAGATTTAGTCAAAGTGAAAATCTCTGAAGCGTAACACAGGAGAAGAGTCTTGTGTTTTTCATTATTATTGTCCTTTATATATATATATATATATACATATATATATATATGCATATATATATGTGTGTGTGTGTTTGTGTGTGTGTTTTTTATTTTCTCTGTTTTGTATCTTGTTATGTTTAAATCATGGTGTATGTGCTGTGACAAACATGCCTTTTTCCTTAAGACAACAAAAACAAAAAGTGAGGATGTTACGTCCAGTCTGCAAGGTTTAACGAACAACAGTGATGACGGGAATAAAACCAGATCTATGAATCAAGTTTCTTAAAAATATATCTGAGTCATGTCTTATAAAATCATTTATGATCATATTTTCATTACAATCATATCTATGAATAATAACAGAATTCTTTCTCATTACTTATTAGTAAATTGGGAATTTTAACAAACAACCAGTCAGGGTAAATTTCCACCAATGGCAATGACAGAATGTACACACACACACACACACACACACACACACACACACACACACACACACGTGTTTAAATAGTGTCAGCAGCTGTGTTATAGTGTGTGTTAATGTGTCACATGTTGACTCACTGATAACATGCTCTGTACAGTCAACAGACAGATGACAGAAACTAAAAAAGTCTACGATGATTAATGAAACATGAAATTTTATCCATTGAGTCAGTAAACTACAAGATCAACTCAGTTTGAGATGATCTGAGCAAAAGACATAAATTAAACTAAAACATTTTGTTGTCAGACCAAAAAAATATTGGTTATTTGACTGTGACATTTTGAGAAGATGCCATTTAAAACATGTTCAACTTTCTACTTATTTTGCCTTTGTTTCAAAATAAGAGCACACTCAGTGTAACATCCATCAACATTATCAAGTCAAGTTCAAAACCCTGAACAGTGTTCACAGTTTGATTTCTGTGAACCGATACCAGAAGCTAAACAGTCAGAAGTCACTGAGTTGTGTGGAGAGGAGATTTCAACCAATTGGTGGTGCCGCTGCTGGTATTGTATACATGAGGCACACCTGAACCAGGTGTGTCCAACACTGATGGCACTGCCTTTAGTTTGACCTTGTTTTTTTCTGAGAAAATAAGTGATAACATGGTGATTTCCAAAACGTTTATTTCATGAGCCTCCAGTGATGCCAACACTGGTTTTGCTTGAAGAAAGGCAAACCAAAGATTGTTTTTAGGGTTGTCAGTCCAAAGCGTTCTGTGCGTCTGTGCTAGCATCTGTCATCATGTGTAGGTTTAGTCCTCTCTAACAGTGAATGTATGGCAGGACGTTACTGGTGTTAATTTAAAATGTGTTCTCTGCTACACAGACAGCTTAAGTCAGCCTCTGCAGAGTAAATTTAATCTGCTTCCTTCAGTCCGCCTCTGTGGTCTGGGCTACATGTGGATCAGGGTCGGTGATGCACCTGAACCTGTTTGGTAACTTAACACCAGAAGAAGAAGAACATCTCACCTTTGGTGGTTTAGTTACAACAGTATTTAAATTTCTGCAGATTTCAGTCCTTTGTGAATGTTGGATGCTTTTACACTGACCTGTGTACAGATCAGACAGATCCACATCTGATCCACACAGACTCATGAACTGACTCAGTCTAAACAGGGTCTAAGTTTAAGTCTAAGTTCCAGCTCTCTAACAAACTTCTGGGGACGTCTGGATCATCAGCAGCTGAGGAGCTTCAATGTTCCTCTCAGCGGTTAATGATTGGTCAGGTTATGTCAGGTGGAAGTTATTGATTGGTTGGCGTGTGTTTTAGGTATAAAAAACAGGTGGAGTTTGTGGGGCGACTCGAGCCATCATGGTCGGCCTCTTGATCGCCTCCTGTCTCGCCTTCTGTTGGTGCTGCCTACGGTGAGTCTGCAAGGTCATACCCAAGAATACAGGACAACAAAATTGATCCCACAAAAAACCTTATAAATAATGATATGAAATCATAATGACGATAATAATGATATATAACCAGGTTTAACAAATGAACAAAACAAGCAAGAACAAGTGAAACTCATCTAGAGAATATGGCCTTGCACCATGTATATTTGACTTTTCTACTAAAATGACCGTTATCATCAAATTTTTCATCTTAACTCTCATTGTGATTTCTAAGCATAATCTGGACAAATCTGTAAGTATTTATACATCAGCACAACACCGCAACAGGAAACAGAAATCACATCCTGTTCTTATGTCTGCTGTAGTCTGATGACTTTTGGTTCAGGAGGACTGATGTTTAAGATCAACGATAAAAAAATACATAAATAACCCAAAAGGACGGCTGCAGTAACATCTGTCTGACAAGAGGGGGATATGTAGCTACAGTTACAGTCAAACAGAGACCAGTCTGTAGCAGCCAGTGACTGATCCTGCAGTGTGTGTGTGTGAGTGTGTGTGTGTGTGTGTGTGTGTGTGTGTGTGTTTACTTTACCCATTTCACAGTTTTTTTATTTGAACCTTCATTAAAAACATAAATATATCTTCATAAATATAAGATGGTGGACAGCCAGAGTCACACTGACACACAGCTGGATGGTGAAGACCTGAAACAACAGACACTCCGGCAAAATAAATCAAAATGATGAGTTTAATTACGAAGACGAGAGAGCTTACAGTCTCCTGAGATGTTTCACATGCAGGTGATATGTGAGTAAATCAGGAACTGTGAGAGCTCACTACATTTAAAGTGGATTTAAGGTGTGGTTGTTAGGGTTAATTCTCTGTAAGTTCATCACTACCAGAGACTCCACAGTTTCCACATTCTAATTATATCATATAATGAATCAGCAGTGTTTTTGCAAGTCAGTACCTTCCATTTCGCATAGTTTAGTCAGATCAAAGAGGAACTCCTGCATCTGTGGGACAGCCTGATCAGCGGACATATTTGAAAGACTCTGCTAGATATTCTCGCTCTGGAGTTGGAATGCACTCATTCTTGTTCTTAACCCAGGCAGGATTAATTGTATAGACTTTTTTCATGTTCACTTCAATTCACTTGACCCAGCTTAATTAGCGAGTGGTGTGGCTGTATTGTGAAGACACAGCACTCGCACATACCCTGCAACTGCTATGACATTAATTAACGACATTTCTCCACTATGTTGATAACAAATGGAATCTGGGCAGCATTACACTACTGACAAAACATGTTTGCTGTTGCAGATTAGTTGAATACGAATGTATTTTCTTGGAGAAAGGTTGAACCTCATCTGAGTGAACCTAAGATCTATTCAACTTTATTGTTTTTCTTTGCAGGATGTCCCACCGTGTGAAAAAAACAACCGTCACTGAGGACATCCAGGTCAAGAAGGTAAGAAAGGTCAGTCCAACTGTCTTCGATCTGTCTGCCACACACTTTACTTTTCTGATGGATTTCAGTCTTCTCAGCTGTCAGAGTTGAGGAAGTAAAATGTTGTAAATCCGGTCACTGTCACTCTCAGTTTGCTTCCAGCTGCTCGTTAAACAGCCTCATTAGTCTTTAATTCTCATTTCTCTTTCGGTAATTTCATTTGTTCCCAGAACAGTTTCCTTTGTTGGAGGAATGTTGTGGAAATGAATGGGAGAAAGAAGAGAGCAGATAATCACAGTAAAAATGAACCAAGTAAAGTCAGCTCACTTCACTGACACATTTCTTTCTCTTCCTTTAAGGAAACCAGGGCTGTTATTAAAATAATTTAATGAAATAACAGCAGTGTTTCAACAGTGTGTCATTTTCTTCACTGCAGTTATTCTGTCTGTTTTCTTACTGCCATTCATAGAAAAAGAATCAAAACTGCACTAAAAGTCCTCACTCTGTCATGGCACCAGCTGTGCCTTTCCCATTCCCAGCGTCTCTGCTGTTTTCCCTCTGCCTTGTCATGCGTGTCCCCAGTTTGTCTCTCTCTCTGTCCGTATGTGTTTCTTCAGTTCGCTCCTGCTGCCAGTTTACCTGCGCACCTGTGACCCATCCGCTAATCAGCTCCTGCAGTACTTATACCCAAGCTCTACACTCCAGTCTTTGCTGGGTTGATCACAAAACTACAGCCAAACTCAAGGACTTTTTGTGTTTTTCTCCTGTGTTGCCCAAATCTTGTCCAATCCTTCGTTTGCTTGTGCCTCAGGATCATTCCCTGCTGTCTCCACTCTGCCTTCCTCACCCAGCACCTTGTCCATCCAGAAATTATCATTCTGAATTTGACCCTAAATATCTTAGACAAAAAAAAAACAAAACAGAGCTTAAGAACTTTAACATTAAGTCAACTTAATGTTAAAGTTTGGTTATTGTATAAATTGAGCTCATATTATGTTTATTTCAAGACCATGCTAAGTTATATTAGGTGAAGTTAAATTTGAGTAAATGATATTTTTAGAATAAGATGAAATCAATTAGTTAAGGATAATTTAATATAAATCAAAGTTAATAACCAGTTAATCTTAACCTAGTTAAATTTAGGTAGAATTAAGTTCATGTTAAATTATATTTAAGTTAATTTTCAGTTAGTTAATATTTAATTAGATTTAAATTTGAGGTAATATTTTGTGTAAATGATGTTGATGTTTAATTAAAGTTATGTTAAAATTAAATTATTGTTGACCTAAATCTAAAATCATGTTTAATTGATGTTAAATTAATGTTTAAAGTAAAATTAATGTTGATTTAAAATTAAGGGGACATGAAGTGGGCATGTTTTGGCACTGGTAGTGTTATTGTCTTTGAGATGTTTATTTTATATGTTAATGTCATAAATAATGTTGTTCAAACCAAAGATATGGCAAATTTATTTTCGTAATTTCCACCTCGCTATCTAGCTAGCGACTTGCTATCTAGTTATCGAGGAGCGATGTCATTGCCTTGGTAACGGTGTTGGCCAGTGAAGACAGGAACTATTAATAAAGCTCTCTGTCTATCTAGTATCTTTTTTTTAATGTCTGGTTTCTATTCTGGTCTTTACTTTGATTTTCCTGTTTGTAATAGGTGCTGTAATAGGTAATAGTTACTAGTTCTAGTTTTTAGAGACTGATTGTCAACTCATAGTATCTGTCATGAAGTGGCTGTTGCAGCCGAGGACCAAGCTGGGCCCCAGTACTATTTCCACAGTAAAAGGCAAACGCTAGACTAGACTGAAATACTGAAAATTGCCTTATTCATGAATATGTGATTTGGCCTACTGCTGATACTATATGTTCATATTGTTTATTTATTAGTGCTATGGAAATGTTGGTCATGAGTAAGAACCAGTGCAGTAGTGATCAGGTAGAGCTGACATCGGCCAATCAAAAATGTTTATTTTGTTGTGAGGCAATTCTGCAATGGTAAAAAAAAAAAACAACAAAAATAAGTCAGGCCTACAGTGGTTTCCTGGACTGATGGTCAGATGGTCAGGACTTTGGGTTGAAAAGGTAAGATATTGTTCCAAAAGTAAATTATTGTGCCTTACGTTGGTTCCTGATGGCTACGACCTTTCGCCGGTCGGGACATGTGAAGGAAAATCTATCTAAAAACCTTTATAGCAACAAGATAATGGTGAGGAAGGTGATGGAACTGGGGATAGCGTCTCGGATTCATCTAACGTTTGGAGTCCTGACTGATTGCTTTGGAAACGTGGAGTCATGGTGAGAAATATTTCTTTGGAGTTTTGAATCAGCTGTGACTTTCTCTGGCTGAGGAATCAAATGTAAGGTATGGAATGAGTTTTAGGTGAATACTTTCAGGCCCCGGTGTTTATAATGGTTGTGGTTCACTTTTACCTTCTGACAGTCATTTTCTCTGCTATATTGTATAGCCAAGCCCCCGTCAGATAACTCTGATGCTGCAGAGATGCGGTGGAAATCTTTAGGCTAGGTTACGTGTCTGACTGTTTGCCGTGGTGAGAAGGGAGCAACAGGGGTTCAGGAGTGCTGCTGTTTGGAGTGAAAGATGTGTTGAATGAGAGAGAGACACTGATGACGGTGTTCATATCAAACAGCTACGTGTCTGTGACAGATGCTGGTGAATACTGATTTTCTGTTATGGGCATAGTTGATGTCTTAGTACCTGCCGATTTCTGTGGGGTGCTAAATGCCCTACCTTCCCTGTCTGGCTGGCACGTTTGAGCGCCTTTTCCCTGCAGCGGACTGACGCCTCTATGGAGTATGTTTGGCGGGCAGCAGAGCATATGGTATAGGTGGCGAAAGCGAAAAAAGACGGAGCAACTTCAGGCTCCACAGCCTACCTAAGCTTGCCCTAGCTTACCCAACTCAAAGGTCTTCTACACACTGTAATCTTCCTCCAAAAATGTTCACTTCAAACCCATCACAGGGCTCTTTCTCTTCAGTGCCATCGCAGCTGTACTGAAAACGGACAGTTTTGTCCGTGGGTTCAAGGTCTCTGTTTTTTACTGTCTCCATCTTTCACTGTCTCTATCTTTAACTGTCTGTTTCTTTAACTGTCTCCGTCTTTAACTGTCTCCGTCTTTCACTCTCCCTATCATTGTATCTGTAAAAATCAGCCAAGCCAACCAACCCCGTGACGTCACAGGGTATAGTACTGCAACATGCCGCGCTATTGCTACAAAAAATATAACGGGGGTTTCCTGTTTCTTTTATATGTTTACATTTGTCATGTTTGTTATATAATTGTTGATTAGATTGGAAATACATTTAGTAAATAGTGTTAACTTGACTGACTGCTTTTTATTCACTTTAAATTAATGTTGAAAGTGAAATTTAATGGTTAATTAAAGTTAAATTAAAATTTTAACAATTAGATTAATTAATGTTAAGTTTCTTTTTCCACAAAACAAACCTCATACAACAAGCCAAACACACTCATTTATCATGTGAAGTTATATTTGATCCGATTTGGTACAAACTCATACTTGGAAATGAGTTTTTATTCATTTTAACACACAATACATGACAAGGGGAAGATGGCTAATTTCACTTTTGTATCCCAAATATTGCAAATATTATTGTGACTGAATACCATTAAAAACATAAACAGAGAAAGTCACATTATATTCCAATGTGGGAAGCTGTGTTTTTATTGAATGATTCCAGGAAATACACATGGCCGTGTCCTTCCTGTGCATTTTGTCTGGAATCTGAACAGTGAATTATGAATTATAGTTATTCTGGGCAAAAAGCTCCACTCCCTGAGCAGGATCACTGTTTTGGTCTCTGAATGAAACAAACAGATGATCATCATCTCTTCAGTTAGAAACCCTGCAGGTCATCGGGGAGCAGAGAGCATCACTCTGCTGTCTCCGTGGTAACCAGTCTCTCTCCAGCTGCTGATGCTGAGAAGACTCAGATTGTGATCCGGTCCAGTGTTAATACTGAAGAGATGAGAGAACAGATCACCTCCTCAAAGGTTTAAAGGTCATTTTATTACTATATCAATAAAAGTTTCATTTAATTTTTTCGGCATGAAGAAAAAACTGTGTTCCTGTATTGCTTCAAAGAAACTGCTGGTTAAAACACAGACATGTGACAAAAACAAACACTTCATAAATAAAGAACACACCTCCTGAAATGGCATCACAAAAAGAACACAGTCAAAAAGACAACACAAACGTATTTCAGTTACACACATTTTCTCTTCAGGGTTAAAATGTTTCTTATTCCATTATTGATTCAGAGTAAAGTGAAAAAATAACCTCCATCATGTATTGAATAACAACATTAACATGTATTAAAGACACGTGTCTATCATGTGTGTTTATGTATGAAGTCTGCTAACACACTGATGATGTCTCTGTAAAAACTGAATGTAATTAATGGAGTGAACTCTCGGCTGCTCATTCGTTCATTCAACTCATCATTTCAAATCAGAACAACTCATGTTTATAAGTTCTGAAATCTGTATATAAAAAGGAGAAGTTTTAAGGTGAATTTACTTGAAATGAAAGAAACAAATACATTTACATTAAAGACAAAAGATGAATTGATTTTAACTCCTGTATGATAAGTGACCTAACTGAATGGTGTATTTTTGATTGATTATGATTTTAACATTATCAGAATATATTTGGACTTGGACTGATTGTCCTCAGGTCCCTGTTGAATCAGCTTTGTTTTTTTAAATCTTCATTTCTGCCTGATGTTTTTCCTGTTTGTTGTGTGTCAGCAGATGTTTTCTCTAAGGAACCGAAGGCTGTTGCTGATCTTTTGAGGGAACTTATGAAGTCAGAACAACATGGGCACACTTAGAGGAAGTATTAGAGAAACATCAGAACATTAGCGTTGATGGGTTCCTGCAGGGAAACAAAGCTTATCAGCTGTGTCCCTTCATTCAATAAAAATTTTAAAAACTCCAGGTTTCATGTTAAAATCATCTTGACTCACCGAACCAAAAGCCTTTCCGAAAGAAGAAACTAATTTCAAGCTTGAATTTGAAGATAAACTAATTTCTTTTTAACATTCATCACAACAACTAAACATAAGCATATGAAACAGGGACCACAGAACACTCAAGACAGAATTAAAATGAATAAAATGCAATATAAAGAGAATATCCAAAGCTCAGAGAACATTCTAAGTTGCTCTAAAAGTAAAACCAAAGTAGAGTCTTTAATACTATTATCAAAGTAGGTGAAAACACTTTTTAAAAATGTTGTTTTTCATTGGCTGTAACAGGATTAACCGGTGGAGAATTACAAGTATTTGACATATTTATTTTCATGATAATTATATATTAAATACAATAAATACCTGAATACACTCTTAATGAAAAACAAAAACAGCCATCTCTATATCACATGTGATATTTTGCAAGTTTCTGTTACATTTAGACGTTTAGATTCTTCTCGATTATCGGTCCCATCCGGAGGCGTCTGATCGTTCCAGATTCATCCTGCAGCAGGACAACGAGTCCAAACACACAACCAGAGTCATAAAGAACTGTCTTCAGAGACCAGAAGAACAAGGAGTCCTGCTTCAGATGGTCTGGACCTCACAGAGCCCTGATCTCAGCATCATGGAGTCGGTCTGGGATAACATGAAGAGGTAGAAGACACTGAGACAGACTAAATCCACAGAAGAACTGTGGCAGGTTCTCCAAGATGCTGGAACGACCTACCTGCCAAGAACCTGAAAACCTGTGTGCAGGTGTACCGAGGAGACCTAGTGCTGGTTTAAAGGCGAAAGGGGGTCACAGCAAATACTCATCTGATTTAGGTTTCTTGTCTTTACTGCATTTTGGATGAATTTCACTGAGAAATAGAAACTGGTCATGGCTTTATCGTAGAAAGAAGATTGACTTTACTTTTTTAGAAACTAAAACCTCTGTACAGGTTTGTATATACAGATGGTGACAAATTAAAAGAAAAACCTGAATAAAGGAGCGGACAAACATAATGAATACAGATGCTTCCTTGCAGGTGCACTGCATTGTACAATTAAGCAGTTGACATCCAGACGTTCTGTTACAGCTTAGATGGAACAACATTTCACCTACTGCTCCTTTCTTTGGTAAACCTGCCACTAACAGTCAGTTTGTGCCCAGGTTAAATCCTGTTAACTGATATCTGTTACCAGGGCTGATAATGGATCACTTTATGAATAAAAGCTTAATCCATATACAGGTCTATTGTTTGTAGACTCAGACACAGTTCAGGGCCTGTTTATCGTTTGTAGTTAGCAGTCACGTGATAAGCAGATAACACACACACACACACACACACACACACACACAAACACACACACACACTCATAAACATATTATTGTATCTCTGATAATATAAATAATCAGAGAGGAAATGAACTCTGTCATCTGTAAACACGTCGTCTGATCACCTTCTGTTCTGTTGATCACATCTCACACTGTTTTTATCCACAATAACTTCCTGTACCAACTGTGCTAACAGCAGTTACTGTAGTACAGTGGCGATCCTAGACCCTGGGGGGGCCCAGGGAAAAGAAAGCCCACCAAACATTTGCCTGGTGTAACTACAGTACTTACTATAGTTAGTACAGTTACTCGAAAACTCAAAAACAGCTCAGAAACAACGTTAAGATCCTGGATCTGCAAGAATTCCCCCCATAGGCCTGTCAGTCCCCTGCACCCAAGCTGTCCGTGCCAGCTGCGCATCGGGGTCCTGGGCCAGTGATGGGCTCCTCTCCGTTACCTCCGCACCTGATGCCGGACTGCTCTCAGGCTATCCATCAGGGGAGGGGTGCAGCTCCGCCACGTGCTTTTCGCTGCTTTGAGCTGAAGGCTGGTACAGTGCACTCTGAGCGCGATCCAGGGTCCAGCTCCGGGGTTGCAGCTCCTTCACGGCATGGGGGAGTACAGGGATCACCGCTTAAGGTCTTTTTATCTTTTGAACATTTGGCCAGATATGATTATGCTAACACTATACAGATCACCTAAACAATCCTCAGTACTTCTTCCTGAATTCTCCGAGTTTTTGTCCATAACTCTTACCAGTTCTGACTGGGTAATCCTCATTGGAGCTATGAATATTCATATAAATAATATCGGTGACTCGGAGGCTATGGAATTTATGAATAACCTAGATAGCCTAGGATTAACACAACATGTTACTGAAGCTACTCATTGACGCGGTAATATACATGATGTGATATTATCTCATGGAGTAAGCATCACGAAGTGTTTCAGTGTCTGACATTACTAACTCTGATCATTACTGTATGCTCTTTGATGCCCTGTTACATATGTCCACTAACAAAAGAGAATGCAAATTTCAGAAGCGGTACTCAGACGCCATATCAGATTGAAAATTTTCTGAACTTGCAAACTCCCTTGATCTGTCTAATACACACTCTTAGTTAAATGAAATGGTTGATTCCCTCAATAGCAAGTTAAGAAACACACTGAACAAAGTTGGGCCTGTTAAGACGAAACAGAGATCAAGTGATCTCATATCACCATGGATAAATAGTACTGTTCATAAGCTTAAGAGACTGTGACTGCTGAACGGACATGGAAAAAACTAGACTAGAGATCAACAGTAGTATTCTGAAGGAATGCATTTCCACCTACAAAAAAACTATCTGCACTGAGAGAAGAATCCACTTTTCAAAGATCATTGCTGAGAATTGCAACAACTCTGGAGTAGTGTTCTCAACCACTGACAAATTATTAAATCCCGCTCCAGCCTTCGTAGCCTCGCTCCTGCCTCAAAATGAAAAGAATTTGCACATTTTTTAACAATGTAATAACTATTAGAGCTGGTATTGTCGGGGCACTAGTAACCCTTAAGATATGACCAGTAATAGGCCGGCAATTATGAGGAACCCTAGCAGCATCGCTGAAGTAGAACTCAGACAGAGTAAGCCTTGTTGTCTTGAACCCGTCCCTACGAAATTCTTAAAAAATGTGTTTGATAGTGTCTCCACAGCAGTGCTAAAAATAATTAACACATCCTTTCAGACTGGTATATTCCCTAATTCATTTAAAACTGCACTTGTTAAACCACTACTGAAGAAACCAAACTTAGACTACAGGCCTATATCCACCTTACCCTCATAGGCAAGAAACTTGAAAAAGTAGTTTTTAATCAGCTAAACCACTTTATACATGAAAACAGTATTTCAGAGAAGTTCCAGTCGGGTTTTAGATCTAATCACACTATGGAAACTGCTCTAACTAAATAGTTAATGTTCTTAGACTTTGTGCTGCTGCAAACAAGGTCTCAGTTCTTTTGTCCTAGATTTGAGCGATGCATTTGACACAACTGACAACAACATACTAATCGACCGTCTAAACAACAGGGTTGGTCTCTTTGAGTGCACTCTAAACTGGTTCTGAACATACATCACAGAGAGCTAATGTTATTTTAGTCGTGGAGATCAAGTATACAAGAAATATGACATATCTTTTGGTGTTGCACATGGAAAGTGTCTTGGTCCCCTTCTGTTTTCATTATACATGTTACCGCTATGTAATATAATCACGCAAGGTTAACTTTAATACACAACTCCATCGAGCCAAAAGATATTAATGCATTACACTCCATGGCTGCTTGGCTGTTAGATAAGTCAGAAATAGTATTAGCTGGCCCCAAAGCCGAAAGGGATGCACTTTCTACCAGGTAAGGAAACTTAAATCATCCAAATAGAAAGGAAGTAACAAGTCTGGATGTAATTTCAGTCTCCAATTCAAGTTTCAAATCCAACATAAGCAACGTAACTAAAAAAGCTTTCTTCCACCAAAGAACTACTGCCAAAGTGTTCCCGTTTTTAACTCAACAGGATGCTGAGATGCTCATTCACACTTTTATTTCAAATAGACTAGACTACTGTAATACTTTTTTTACCCGTCTTCCAAAAAAGTCAATTGAGAAACTACAGCTAATTCAGAACTCTGCCGCTAGACTTTTAATGAAAACTGTATTAGCTACACTGCGTTGGCTCCCTGTATATTTTAGAGCGGATTTTATATTCCTTCTACTTGTAGGCATAGCTCTTAGTGGTTTGGCACCCTCTTACATCACGGATTCTCGGTTGTTTTATGTCCTCCAACGAGCCCTTAGGTCCTCTATAGCAAGTCTTCTAAATATTCCCAAAGTCCCCCCCCAAAAAATTGGGGAATTGGCCTTCATCCATTATGTACCAAAACTGTGGAACACCCTACCGAAAATATTAAACATTTTTCTTTCAGAGCTGGTCATCCTTCTGGAAGTCTATTTCATCTCCACGGAGGATCTTTGGAGTTCTGCCAGACAGACCATCAGGTTCTTGGTCACGTCTTATACCAAGACGTGACCAAGAAGCCTTCCCCAGATCTGTGCCTCGACGCAATCCTGTCTCTGAGCTCTGCGGGCAGTTCCTTCGACCTTGTGGCTTGGTTTTTGTTCTGATATGAATTGTCAGCTGCGAGACCTTATGTAGTCAGGTGTGTGCCTTTACAAATCATGTTCAATCAGTTGAATGTACCAGAGGTGGACTCAAGTCAAGGTGCAGCAACATCTCAGTCATGATCAATAGAAATTGCAGGCATCTGACCTAAATTTCAAGTGTCACAGCAAAGGGTCTAAATGATTATGTCAATGTGATACTTCAGTCTTTCGTTTTTATTAATTTAGCTAAAATTTCCAAAATTCTGTTTTTGCTTTGCATTAGGCTGCAACATGACAAAATGTGGAAAAAAAAGTGAACATGAACTGAGTGAGTTAATAATAAAGCTTCAGTGACTGAGGAGGAGGCTGGGACGGTGGAGGGAGAGTAATGGAGACAGTTTATAAAACACCTGGATGAATATGATTGGATGATGCTGGTCACCTGGTAGCAAACACCAGATCCACGAATAAGCTGGTGATATGTGATGAGTTATCACTGCAGCTTGTACAGTGGCCCTCATGTGCCAAAGAAATAGGACCACACTAATCAATGTAAGAAAAAAGAAATGTGACTCTGATAGTTTGGATTCATCATGTGTGTTTTTATTTTGCTTTCCTCACAGTTCATCTGTTTTTTTCTTTTCCTTGAGAAACCGATCTTCAGTAGATTCAGCAGTAGCTCTGCTGTTTTAAATAAATCCACGGCTTTCACTGAGACACGTCTCCTTCTGTCTCTGAATTATTTTTATTCTCCACTAAACTTCATCACGTCCTACAACATGCGACAGATACTGTTTTTCAGTTCAAATAAAGTCAACATCAATATTCATTAAACACTGATAAAAACATGACACTGGGGTGGATCCACCACAGTTTATTATCAGAGAGCAGGAGGCTTCATGCTGTCACAACTGCACAGAGTTACTTACAACTGACCAGAAAGTACACAGGAACCGCCTACAAATAAAATCCTGATTGATCAAGGCAACACGAGTTTATAAAAAATAAAACAGGAAAAATGAACTGTGTGTCCTCCTCATGGACATTGCCTACATGAGATGTGGGCAACTTCTTTCCTCGTGAAGTCTAGCCTGCTCCCCAGCTCACCCAGACAGGGTGACACATGGAAAGGGCTGAATATTAATGTGTTACATCAAAGGAAGCATCGGGATCTTGTTTCCCAGAATCTGATTTAAGGCTGAATGTTGTAGTCTGACAGAACTCCTGCAGACCTACTGGCCGCCAATAAAGTGGCTGTACTTTGACATCCCCTGACAGGAAGCAGTATTTCATGCTTCCGTTAACTTGCCATATTTCCAGCAGTCTGTGGAGACCTTACTCCGCTGCCGGACGCGTGTGATCTGGATCATGGACCTGGTCTTTCAGTTAGTCCGTCACGGTCTTTTTCTCTAACTCTCCACTCCCCCTGCGGAACCCCAGCATGCTTCTGCCGGTTAACGAGTCCCACGGCTGGGCTGAACTCCTGGTGTCCAACCGGTCCGAGGCAGCGGGCGGCGTCGGCGGCACAGCGCAGGGCGGCGGGTCCGGGCCGGAGGCGTTGATCGTGCCGGTGGTGTTCGGGCTGATCTTCACGGTTGGGATGGTGGGGAACTCTCTGGTAATAGTGGTAATCGGGAAGGCGAGGCACAGCAGCGGAGGGGGTGGTGGTGGGGGAGGAATGATGAAGCGCTCAGACAGCCCGACCAACATCTTCATCCTGAACCTGAGTATTGCGGACCTCAGCTTCCTCCTCTTCTGCGTCCCCTTCCAGGCAACCATCTATTCTCTGCCGGAGTGGGTTTTCGGAGCCTTCCTCTGTAAGTTCGGACACTACTTCGCGACTGTCAGCATGCTGGTCAGCATCTTCACGCTGGTCGCCATGTCCGTGGACCGCTACATCGCCGTGGTGCACTCCAAGAAGTCTCCGTGCGTCCGGAGCCGCAGGAACGCGCTGGCAGGGGTGGGCGCCATCTGGACGCTGTCTCTGGTGTGCTCGGTGCCGGTGGCCCAGCACCAGATCCTAACCGATCACCCTACCGCCCCCAACAGCACCTTCTGCTGGGAGAAGTGGTCCGGAGCCTCCAAACACACCTACAAGGTGACTATTCTGCTGATCGGATACCTGCTGCCGCTGCTGCTCATCAGCTGCTGCTACACCAAGGTAAGTTGAAAAAAATACTCATTTAACAGGATGATTTTTGACTCTCAGCTGCTGCGAAACACCCATTAGTGTTTTGCAGCAGCTGAGGGACCAAAGCAGAGGGACCAAAGGGCGCGCACAAAGTCCTGCTTGTCATAAAATCTGTGCGTAAAACCTGCAGAAAGCGCGCGGAGACTAACCGCTGAGAAGTTTCAAAATAAAACATCTACAAAATAAGGGAATGTAAAAGTAGAGATCACAGTTTTTCTCAATGGCTCATTTTCGTATAACTCTAAACATAAGACTCCACAAATATCTTGTAACAGCAAACAATGTTACATCTTCTCTAAATAATATTTTGTCCTCAAATGACACACACACCATCAAATGAATGGGCATCTCTAAGAACCAAATAAACACTGATGTGCTTAATGGCAAGCACTACGATGACAATCTTATCAGTGGGCCTTTTGCATTTTCAGTGTTAAACTACATAATGTAAGAAACAGTAGCCTGTTGTGAACTGTCATGTCGTAATACACAAATATAAAACACACTTTCTGTAAAGAAAGAGAAAATTAGGCTGCACAGGACCTCATCGACATCACAGGCAATGTTCCCCCTGGACAAGCAGGGGGGAAAGTATCGCCTGGCATGACGAATCCAGCCCTGATATCACCACATGCTTCCTCCCTTGCTTGTATGAGGGGTATGTGCTCATGAGGCTTGTGTTCACGTGAATGCCTGAAAAAACTCCTCAGTAGGGTTGAGAAATGGAAAATATGGTGACCGATTAAGAACGGAAACACGTGGGAGGCTGATGAACCAGTTGTGGACCAGAGCAGCCTGGTGGAAACCTACGTTGCGCGAGAAGATATCGTACCTGGGCTGCTCTGGGCCGTCCATCTGCTCGGCTGTAGTGAGGATATTTTGTGGTTTGTCCAGGAAAGTGAAGAGATGGGCAGTATTGTAGGGGCCAAGGGTTGATGGTGATGGAAGACGCCTTGGTCATTTTGTATCATATCCTTGGTTTTTATTTACAGACACAAAGCCCTAAAAACACAAGTTTTCTAAAACAGTGGGATTATTTGGATTGATGCATAATTTGTACTGCTATGCCAGGTAACGTTACCTTCCTTGTTAGCTTAGCTACTAACCTACGGTCCTCTCTTCTGTCACTGTACTTTTGTAAAATCAATCTAAAAAACTAACTCTCACTAGTTTTTACTCCGTTGTGTTTGGAAGCTGCGTTTGTTTACATATTGTTTGTTTGATGACGTTTTATATTTTAACGTTTGTTTTGCTACAGCTCTGAGAAAAAGCATCCACTGGCATACAAGACGCTCTGGATTCCACCATATTTCTCTTTAGCTCAGCTTGCCCAGTTGTTAGTGTTGTTGTCTTGGGCTTGCACGTCCATGAATTTGGGGGGCAGAGCTTCTGAAGGAGCTCTGAAGGGAGGGGTGTATATGTTTTGCTATTGAGTTCAAATATCAACAGTCTTTCTCCAGAGTTGCTTAAACCTCATTTAATGCTATTGTTGGCTATGTAGCGATAGCAAAAACTTACATATAGCACCTTTAACTCTCTGTAACTGTCTGTTCACACACTGTTTGTTTTTTCCAGGTTTTATTTCATCTTCATAAAAAAATGAAGAACATGTCAAAGAAATCTGAGCGCTCCAAAAGAAAGGTACAGTCCTCCTCCTGCTCCACCTCTTTAAAGACATCACTTTTCAGTGTTTTCATTTTTCTCGTACTCAATTTTTCTTTGTTTCCTCTCAATGTTGCAAGCTGCAAGATGTTCATGATTCTTCCTCACCTCCTTACTATATTTACATATCTCTCAGCATGCAATGAAAGTAACACTCGATGATGAAGAAAACCTGAAGCATAATAATAATAATAATAATAATAATCACTAAATTATTCACTTATTTAATTTGAATACCATTTTCTGTAGAAAATGCATTAAAATGTGAGTTTAGTTGCAGTTACTGCTGTTGGCAAAAACAGGTTTAGTGATGAGAAAAAAAATGTAGGAAATGTGTCAAAGGGGGCAAAGGTCTGAGCTTTTCATTGACTGAGCTGTTGGACATATTAAGGTGACATCAGGAGACATGCCTTTTGTTACTCAGATATAGCCGGCCTGTCAATCTGCCTGCCTCAGTTCTGCCAATCGGACGGCTGTTTTGGACTTGGGATGGATGTCCAGATCATCCCTCCACCTCTGATACTGCCCTGGTGTCTGCACATCTGTGAGAGACATCAGAATTAACTGTTCTTCATGTTTTGCTCAGACACAGAGTCATTTCTAGCTGCTGCTGGGGTTGTTTTCTGTGTGGAGCTGTGAGTGGGTGGTGTTGATGGTGGTATTGATAACTAACTGCAGTAACACAGCTTAACCTGCTTTAATCTGGTTTAACCTGTTTTAACTGGTTTACAGTGTCACACTCTCTGACTATTGTCCATGTGAAGAACAACAGAAACATTTAAGTGTGACCTCAGAGCTGCACAATTAACTCAACTCTGGAGGAATCAGATTCAGATAGTGAAGCAGATGGAAGAGATGAGCCTGACACAGAAGCTGAAATAATCAGTTTAAATCAATCGAATCACTCATCTGTCTGTATGAATATGTCACAGCATTTTTTAATGAAATATATAGTCATATAGCTCTGTTTTCATGGCAACACTTAGTGAGGAAGTCCAATATATTACATTTTTTTTGATTGCCAAGACACATTTCTTGAAATTATGCTCCATTTCCCAAAACTCTAAACACAAATGCATAGTTGCACACTCATCTTCACAAACTTCAAACTTCCATGTCAAAACCAAACTCACCACTCAAAGCCATTTAATCTTACATTTAAACCAAACTTTTACTTCAGACATCACACAAAAGCCATCAAATAGACAAACACTGCAAAATAGCCATTACAATCTGATGAGATCAAATCAAAACACTACCGTAAAAACCTGTTACTCCAGTGAATAATGGTGCTTATGGTTTTCCCCCAGAACAACCTCTTTACATGATGAAAACAATATAAAGAAACAACACATGTACACATTTTCAAAAATTTTAATTCCTCAATATACTGTAGTAACATAAACTGAAATTCAGTGGGGAGAGTACATTTTTTCTCAATTCATGACACACAATTCCTGAAAGCATGGCTCATTTTCTAAAAACTCCAAACTCCACAAATCTTTTGCAAAAGCAAACACTACAGTCAAAACAATGTTACATCTTCTCTAAATAATATTTTGTCCTCAAATGACACACACACCATCAAATGAATGGGCATCTCTAAGAACCAAATGAACACTGATGTGCTTAATGGCAAGCACTACGATGACAATCTTATCAGTGGGCCTTTTGCATTTTCAGTGTTAAACTACATAATGTAAGAAACAGTAGCCTGTTGTGAACTGTCATGTCGTAATACACAAATATAAAACACACTTTCTGTAAAGAAAGAGAAAATTAGGCTGCACAGGACCTCATCGACATCACAGGCAATGTTCCCCCTGGACAAGCAGGGGGGAAAGTATCGCCTGGCATGACGAATCCAGCCCTGATATCACCACATGCTTCCTCCCTTGCTTGTATGAGGGGTATGTGCTCATGAGGCTTGTGTTCACGTGAATGCCTGAAAAAACTCCTCAGTAGGGTTGAGAAATGGAAAATATGGTGACCGATTAAGAACGGAAACACGTGGGAGGCTGATGAACCAGTTGTGGACCAGAGCAGCCTGGTGGAAACCTACGTTGCGCGAGATGATATCGTACCTGGGCTGCTCTGGGCCGTCCATCTGCTCGGCTGTAGTGAGGATATTTTATGGTTTGTCCAGGAAAGTGGATGCCTTGGTGATTTATAGTTGCTTACATGATGATGTTTCCCCCTTGTTGATGAGGAACCTCAACAATGGCACGCTGGCTGATGACGTTCCTTCCTCATGGGGAACTGCAACTCAAGAACTCTCTGAAACAGACAACACAGCAATCGCAGACAAAGACCTAAAGCGATCAATATTGTGAAGTGCAAAACATTACAATACATAATGTGCCTTTACAGTGCTGACTGGATACAATCAATTACAGTATTGGAATGCAGAGGTCTCACTTGCACATAGTCAGTGCAATTCTTTGACTCTTTCAGAGTTTGTCTCGAATGTCAACCTGTAGACCTACTTAATTTGTAGGTGGTTTCGCCATAGGACATGATTTACAAACTAGCCTGGTCAATATTTTGCAATATACCGTGGTCTTCAGTGATTTGAGTTTGTATTTGCGTTGGTGTTAAAGCATTATTTGTTCTGACCATATTGTGTGTTTCAGTCACCTCTTTCAGTCATTTAAAATATACATGTATAATACTATAAAACACTGTAATTATTAGAACAATACAGTAGCAACACTGCGCCCTGACAAAGTAGGAGTACAGTTCTCAATTTCATATATACATGAACATATTTTTTTTACAGTATCCCAACAGTAATTATTGAGTTCTGTCTTGATATGTAGTGCTACATTAAGGGGAGTAGAGTTCTTACCTATTCTCATGTTTGTATGTCTGGACGACTGAGGCCACAGTGAAGAGTCTGAAGTTTGTCTGGCCTCCCAACCCTGCCTCTATGATCGTCGGACCATGATTGACCACACGGTCCACCAAAGTGGCCCGAATCTCATCAGAGGCAGTTGCTCTCCTGCGTCGTAGTCTTGGTCTTCCTCTTGCTGGTCCTGCTTGTCCTCGTCCTTCTCCTCTGACTCTCACTCCTCTCGCTCTACCTTTCTCTGCAAAGTTGGGATTCATTGTTCTCCGACACAGGAGAGCTCACCTTTGGCCTTTTTATTACTAAAGCTATGATTGCTAATTGAAAAGCAACAGGTGATTGCCCATATGAGGAGTCAATGGTGTGATTGGTGGTTTGAGCTTAGCATTCTGAAAGGCAGTGTTTTCCATGTGAACACAAGAGATTTTATCAATGAAGACTGTGCCCAGTGTAGAGAATAATGTATAGTGTTTTGCAAAAAAGTGTGGTTTAGAACTGCACAATGAGTGAAAAGTGGGAAATGTGTTTGTATTTGTGCAGACTGGTTTAAAATAAGGTACATGAATTTCAGGTTTCAGTTTTTTCAATTAAATTCAATTAAATTCATTTCAATTCCATTTTATTCATTTAGTGCCAAATCATAACAGAGGTTATCTCAGGGCACTTTTCATATAGAGCAGCTCTAGACCGTACTCGTCATAGTTATATTTACAGAGACCCAACTTTCCCTCATGAGCAAACACCTTGTGACAGCAGCAAGAAGAAACTCCCTTTTAAGAGGTAATAACCTTGAACAGAACCCGGGTCGTGGGGGGGGGGTCTGCCTCGACCGGCTGGGTTGAGAGGGAGAGAGAGGGAGACATGCTGACCTGCTGCGGTAAGCTTATTGTGTCATGTCCAGTTGCAGTGAGCTGGAAGCACGGCTCTGCACCATGGAAACCAAATTGTTAGCTAGGTTTTAAAAAAGGGGAATAATGTTTAAAGTTTCGGGAAATGGGTCTTTCTTTTGATAGATGGATTTTTAGTTAATAGACCCAGTTACAGTGTGTAAGCAATCGAGAAAAGATTTGACAAAAATGATAATTATGAAGAAATATGGAATAAATGTACAGTATGTTACATGTGTACAGATATAATGTACAGCTACTTTATAGAAAAACTGAAAATGGTCAAATATTATTTGACATTATGGTATTGCTTATTTCTCTGTAACAGGTTGTGTTTGTGTTACTGGTTAGTTTGTCTAACTTCATGAGGGCATCATTTTATGTCATTGTTTTTTATGCACATATATTAACAGAAAACAACCTGAGCTCAGTGATTGATCATGTTTATTGATCACATAATGACAGCAGAGGAAACGGAATCAGTTTCAGATGACTGACTGTGTTGTTTTCTTTGTCGTTGAATGTGATGACGATGATGATGACGATGCTGAAGATGATGCTGATGTGGTGGTGATGATGATTTTGATGATGATAGTGATGAAGGTGATGATGAAACATATTTTTGTTGAAAAATTAATTAAAGGATTAAAAAGTGACGATAACAATTCACTGATTAATTTTCTTTGGATCACATGACATTTCCCGATCTAGATTATTTGTTGGAGGGTGGAGGTTGAGAGTTGGATGCATGGAGGTTGAGCTCCCACCCTGGCTGGCAGCCAACAGTGTGCAGACATTCTGTAGCAGCAGATCAGAGATCAGTTTCCTGCGGGGTATCTGCCATTGCTGGGTCAGTGCACTAGGAACAAAAACTGACGGGTAAATATTTAGATAGCAGGACTAAGAATAGAGGAGATTCCCTCAGAGTCTGAGGAGCAGAAATTAAACTTAAAACTTCATCCACAGCAGACCGAACATCTTCAACAGCTTCATCCTCTGTGGAAAAAAACAAGGCCAGACAGTTAAACTTTTAGAGCACCGCTTCATTTCAGATTCTCAGAGAACTCATGTTTATAGTGTATTCTACTGATGTACAACAGCAAATATGTTCTCAGAGAAAAACAGCGTCATCTGGGTTCTGTTTGGTTTTACTGTTTTAAATCAACTTATCAGGAAAACATTCACTGTCAAGATATTTAGTTAGTGTCCCTATCATATCGTTGATTGACACTAAATCCTGATGAAAGTTTTTTTGTCTGTCTTTAGACAGACAGACGGAGGACTTTTATTTCTTTGTGAAAGTCTTTATTTAAGAATTTATAGAAATAAATAAATCTTCACATCATTCCTTAAATAGCTTATTTATTATTCACATTTCTAGGAAAGTACGGGAGTCAGAAAATAAAGTGCTACCTTAAAAGTCTTTGTAACTTTAATTTTCAACTGCAGACAGACAGATGAGTCATCTGATATTCTGTTGTCTCAGTGACACTAGAAGGACATGGACAGAGGCAGCAGACAGTCAATAGAAATGTTCATCTGCTGAAAATAATAAAAGGTTGTTAAAGATAAAGACATTTATAAAGTTGCATAAACTTTGTTTCCACTTAAACAGTAAAAAACTGATTGAATCCTGAGTGCCTTCTCAGAGAAATTCAGGTAAAATGTTACAACACCGGCCTTTCAGAGTACACAGAGTTCAGACTCCAGTACTCGGGAGATCAAACCTAGAAAGTCCAAACTCCTGGGGACTGGAGGACACAGTACGATCAGTTTGTAACTGAGACAAGATTGTCTGAACTCAAAGGTCTACATACAGATTTTCCATAAACAGAAAACCAGTTTATTCTTTCTTTCATCTTCACTCCAATGTATATATGTATATATATATACATTTATATAAAACTACCTTTAACACAGACAGCACTGCCTCTGTTTGTTTCCATATTCATGTACTGTATCTGTACAGATGTTGATGCTGATGTGTGAACATATGCAGAGTCCAAAACTCCACAGAAACTGTCCAATAAAAACAAGAAGCTTCACCAGGTTTTTTCCGGGCTTAGAACAAGGCAGAGATCGTACCATTCTGATGCATGTGTACCATGCCTTCGACTGGCTCAAGCAAACACTTTTTAGCCCCCCAAGGGTCAGATGAGTACCATCGAGAGCCATGTGTAGATCTGTACTCTCTGGTTTATAAACCTTGCTCTCTGATTCACAATCCCATCCCACAGATTACAATGTTACACAATGAAAGCCATGAAACGTCCAAAAGGACAATATTAAGCAATAACAATTTAGGGGATGTCACCTTGTGCATTTTCAAAATTTCACGACATTTGAAGGACTAAATTAAACGATTAATCGAAAAAATGATCAACAGATCAACCGAGAATGAAACTAATATTTTCCTCTGCTCTACAAAAACCCTTTGCTGTCTTTGTGTCACATTTACAAATTCACTGTATTTTTTGAAGTCTGTACCAGTTGAATTTTTTCCCCAGCTGATATTTGGATATTTGAATGACAAAATGTCCTATGATTTTTTTTATTGTACTTTGTTTATGTTCTTGTCCTTTCTTCCAAAATTCTGATTATTTTACTGTGAGGAAAGACAAATAACCTCCCAATGTCCACAACAAAGGACTATGTTTTTGAAAAACAAATTTACTGTATGATGTCTTTATCTAATCATATCTGAAATGCACAAACTTTAATACTTCCAGGTCTCAGAGGATTTGCTTAAAATGTCTTTGGGTAAAATGAACAAAAAGTGACGTTAAAACAACGCAAACGTCGGCACAAACTTTAATACTTCCAGGTCTCAGAGGATTTGCTTAAAATGTCTTTGGGTAAAATGAACAAAAAGTGACGTTAAAACAAGGCAAACGTCGGCTTTGCGTTAATACTCTCCTAATGACCTGGCAACTGAATACCCTCCCCTTGAATCCTCGTCCTGTCCTACAGTCTGACTCTGATCCTCTCCATCATCGGTCTCTTCCACTTCTTGTGCTTGTGCGTTTTTTTTCAGACCTGACAAATTACCGAACCCCGTCCACGGAGGTTTCTCCCAGTGCTCCTGATAGCCCTTCTGAATATGGATGATATCTGCACTGTTTCATCTGCCCCTGTGATTATTCTCATTGCAAACTCACCCTGTAATTGCTGATTCTACAAGCCACATATCTACAAAGCTGAAATCCTTACACTGATGGGATGTAACGTTAGTTTAGGAAACCTTTTTAAGTAATTGGACGTGCTTGGATGCAAAAGAAACAATATTCAGCCATGAAATATCAGGGTAATGCCTGACACATTCCTGCTGTAGGGAAAAAACAGACACTCTTAGTTTGGAGGAAATTCCTTTGGGAACATTGCCGCTCTTTTCTTCCCGTTTGGCAGTTCTGGCAGCGCCTTTCCCGGTGCACTGTGCTGATTACGATACCGTGCCACCGCTTCAACCTAATGCTGCAATTGCAGTTAGTCTGTGTGTGTGTGTGTGTGTGTTTGTGTGTGTGTGCGTGTCATCATGGCAAAAATTGGTCCTACAGATTGGTACTGTAGCGAGAACTACCACAGAGGTGGTTTTGAGGACTTTGGCAGGTGTCTGTCTGTTTGTCTTTGGACAAATGTTATCACCACTATAGTATCACAACTGTGCAAGATACATTCACAAAACTTTAAAGGTGTGTAGTTAAGATCAAAGTGAAGGCTGAGCTCGTAGATGCGTATGGTCTGACCCATAGGTACCGAATACTCGTGTAATGATTTAATAATGACTCGTGGAACTGAACGTTAACATGCTGACGGGTGCGCGGCTGCAGTGATTCCATCACAAGATGGTGTCTAGTTAAATATTAGATTGACACCAAACTGTATCTTGCAAAGGACTTACTGTATATCATCTATCAAAACTCTACCAAAGAGCAAAAAAGCTGCTGACATCAAACCGTTCTCCACAGGAGGATGACCATGGATGCTGAATGAAAGCTCATCTTAGGAGTTGGGAGTCTTAGGTAAGCTGCTGCAACTGGTCGGTCGTCAAATTTCCGACATTATTTTATTAAACCGAGCACATATTGGAAATCTAATCTGTCACCGTCTTACCTAATAAATGATCAAAACTTCTTAAAGTGACATAATAACAGAATAAAATCAAAATAATACCAGGGTAAAAAAAATGAAAAGTTCCCTTTTTGTGGCTGATCAGAGGTCTGTGGTTGGGAAGAGCAGGAAGAGTTGTACTTATTGTTCATGTCGGCAGTAGGAGGCGGTGGGGAGGAGAGGGCAGGAGATGTCTTTTTTAGTCTGGTAACAGGTTTGCGGACCAGAACCAATCGCTGATCAGATCACTGATGTTATATTATTGACAGAAGAGACAGTCAGCCTCACTGAGCAGAGCAGAGCTGCACACATTTCAGACTACAGGTGATGGAACCCTCTAGTTTAATTTTGTTTTTATATCTTTTAAAGGCCTTTTGGGAAGCGGGGACATTTTTAGACATGTCGAGGCCTTTTTAACAAGTGAAAAAAAAGAATCATAATAAATATTTCTAGATAGTAAGGACAACCTAGAACCTGAGAACATTTTGGAAAAGTGAGGACATTTTAGAGAAATCACAGCAGCTTATGTGGGAGAAGAGTCTCTTTAATTAGATTAACTATAGATGTGAACTCAAACGTAATGAATAAGTGGTGCAGATGGCTACAGAGTTATGGGTGGAAATGTGATTGCGTAAAAGCTGGATGTATTGACTTTGGAGATGAGTCACAGTTAAGACAGATAGTCCCTCCACCAGTCCAACTATGGTGGAGAAACCTCTGACAGTTGAAAGTTATGAAGATGGATGCAGAGGTTGCTCTGTTTCTGCTTCACAGGTTTTTAAAACATTCGTTTTTCTATGTTTCACAGAGCGAATAGCTCGGTATGGTTTTGTTCCGTTTTCTAATGTTTGTGAGAGCCCAACTGTTTAGTTAGCTAGAGGGTACCGGTTTCGCATTTTGTGTCTGATAACGTTACATTACTTGCCCACGGACATTCGGCTTACTTTCTAATTTACCAAGATACATTGTTGGTGTGGTGTCAGCTATAGAAGCAGGAGAGTGGTGAGTATCGCTGTCTACAGCTGGGAAACCGTCTCGTCCTCTCTGCATGTTAGCCTCACAGCAGCAACTGTTGCCGCAGTTTGCTAACCCAAAACCAAGCTAATGTTAGTTAGTTACTTACTGTTTCGTTGGTTGCTCTCTATCATGATATTTGTCTGTACAACGCGTGAAAGTTTTTATAGCCAAAAAGACCTAAAAACACAGACGTTTGCTAGCACAGAGGGATTATTTGGATTGATGCATCATTTGTTATGCCAGGTAACGTTACCTTCCTTGTTAGCTTAGCTACTAACCTACGGTCCTCTCTTCTGTCACTGTATTTTTGTAAAAACAATCTAAACAACTAACTCTCACTAGTTTTTACTCCGTTGTGTTTGGAAGCTGCGTTTGTTTGCATATTGTTTGTTTGATGACGTTTTATATTATAATGTTTGTTTTGCTTAAGCTATGAGAAAGAATGTCCCCTTCCACACCGTATAAGACGCTCTGGATTTTGCCGTTGTGACATTGCCTTGGCAATGTGTGTCCAAGAATTCAGGGGGCGGCGCTTCTGAAGGAGTGGTGAACGGAGGGGTGTACTTGTTTTGTTGTTGAGTTCAAATATCAATAGTCTTTCTCCGTAATTGCTGACTCTAACTTTAACCTTTGAGAACCCACTTTTGTTAAATGGCCCTGTCGTAATCTTAAGTCACTCGGTGTTTCAAATGTCCATTTTAATGATGAAACAGTGAAACTGAGACGCTGTGTTCACTGATGTTGTGTTTAATGTTGGCAGGTGGGAGAAGTCGGGAGCACTGGGACGTTTGTTTGAAATGTCAGAGTTAGAAACTTTGATCCTCATTAGATTCCATCACAGACTGAAGTCTTTACACCCTGACTGTAACCTGAGCTAATTTGAAATAAATAAAACATAATAAGAGGCACTTTTCCTAACACTTTTCTCTTTCTTTTTTATTGAACAGAACAGGCACACATTACTTGTACCACATGAAAGACACAGAAAAAGACCACATTGTGAAGTGTATGGAGAGTTTTAGGTCTAGGAGGTAACATTTCATAAAAACATTTTTAACAGGAGCTGTATATAGAAGATGTTTAGAAAAGTTAATTCTGAAGCTCTGTATAAAAATCAAGAAGACAAACAAACTGATTTAGTTGAGTATTTATGGAGATTTTTGTGTTTAATTGTTCAGGTAGTATTTGTTGAGGGTTTATGGAGCCTTTGTGAAGTGTTCAGATGTGTAATGATGTCAAACACCCCCTCTGGTCCTTGAACGCACTGTAAATTCAGATTCAGACTGGTCTTTCCTCTCTTTTCCCCTGTAGACGGCTCAGACGGTCCTTCTGGTCGTCACCGCATTCACCATCTGCTGGATGCCCCACCACATCATCGCCATGTGGGTGGAGTTTGGCACCTTCCCCCTGAACGACACTTCCTTCGCCTTTCGTATCATCTCCCACTGCCTGTCCTACGGAAACTCCTGTGTTAACCCTGTCCTCTATGCCTTCCTGTCCGAGAACTTCCGTAAGGCCTGCCGCCAGGTCTTCACCTGCCGCTTCCTGTACCCGCCGCCACCCCAGGGCAAGGTGGTTCGTTTCCGCATGGAGAACTTCTCCACCACGCTCTCCACCAGCAACATATAAAGGACTTGGGGGTGTGATCGGATAAATTACAAGAACAGAGTGATTTCCCTCAACAGGAAACATGAGGTAGGGCTGCGTCTGAACAGATCAGAGGCTGACGGAGGAGTTTTCTCTTCAGCAGGAGGTGGGTCACATGACAGCAGAACAGCGCGATTGACTGAGGACTGCTTCTGTGGGTCCTCTTCTGGGTGTAGAGGAGCAGAAGATGGAGGTTGGTAATAAGTGAAACAGAAACAGAAAACTGCAGGACTCATAATCTCAAAAAAATCAGCCTCGTTTTCAGTTTTTCAATCCTGCTGTTTTTGTCATACATTTAAAGTCAGGTTGATATTAAAAGTAATTTTTTCTAAAAATCAGTCTAAGAGAAGTTTTATCGTCTTCTGAGAATTTGAAAAGTAAGCACAGTAACTGCAGTATCATTTAAGCTTATATTTTCTTACACAGAAAGTGGAAAGAATTGAAACTTTGATTGAAACTTTTCTTTTTGCTTCAAGGTAGAATTTTCCCAAATCATAAATATAAACATCAGCTTTAATCCTTTAGTTGAGTTAGAAATATAAAACCACCAAACATGGTACAGTACAGTACATGTGGGGGGGCAGTATTTGTTTTACTTTATTTCTTTTACTTTATAACTTATAACTCCTGAATCATAAACCAATATCTGATCATGTTGTGGTTCAGATTCTAGATTTATAGGTTTAATCAATAATTGTGTAAGTGGATAGAATCTTTTTTTTTTGTAGATTTCTTTATTTTGTTTAGTCAGCGCTCAGTAAACTGTAAAAAACTACATGAAGTTTTATATAATTATTTGTTGAATATATCACCTGTTTGATTCAAATTACGGACTTTCAGTATTTTTCGGTCATTGTGTTGCAGTTGATGAAGTTATTCAAACTTAAGAGTTAATTAATGAATCTCCTGTTCAGTCAGGTTTGGCCGTTCACAGTCAGGACTCAGTATTTCTCAATACTTTTATTTTACAGCTTAAATAAACCTTGTTAGAACAGAAAAAAGCTTCATTTCAAACCGTGAACTGTCAGAAATGAGCACTTTATACCACAGAGAATATTTGTAAAGATGAATGTATTTGCATGACCGATGATAAACTGATCACAGAACAAGTCCATATTACCACCATTCCACTGATTGTTTGACTTATTCATACCGTGATCTACATTTAAATCCCTGTATGATATGTTTTTATGTGTGTGGTTACAAATGTGTGAAGGTTTCTTTGTGAATGAAACATTAAACGAAATTAGAAGCTGTTTGACTCTCTTGTTTCGTTCACAGTCAGATGATTTTCAAAGAACCCAGAGAGACTTGAGGAGAGCGAGTTCACTGTGGTCCATGGAGAGACCCTGGTAGTGGTGATGGGGAATGTCAGGGTCAGGGGCTAAGGAAGAAGTACAAACGTGTGCGTTGCACTGACTGGATGTGGTGGACACTGTCCTCTGTCTTTAGTCTGGTCTCTCTCTCTGCAGACAATGGGGAGCATGAGGTGGGGAGAGAGAGAGAAGCTGTGCACAGTAACTGTCCGTGGTGTGTTCACACTGCAGAGGAGACGAATAAATTCTACTCAAAACAGTATGGAGACTGAAAAACCCCTGCTTCTCGAGCATGCTGCTAATAATAATAATAATAATAATAATAATAATAATAATAACAACAACAACAACAATAATCATAATCATAATAAAAATACCCAAATATAATACTATAAGATAAAAATTGGGTCCTGATTGTAAAAATCCAGTCACCATTAGACCGTGGCCTGTATTTATCAAATTGCTTAAAGTGAGGGTGGTTTGACTGTTTGTATTTGATTTGAAGATTTAACAACATCCATAAAGCCAGCATTGTCATGGTTCCCCTTTTTCCTCTGTTGTGCCTCTTCAATTGCCACTAACTCTCATGTCATTGAAGACCCTGCCACGCCCAGCTGCCCAGAACTAACCTCGGCTTTTCCTGCCATTCCCTTCGCCTGATTCCCCACACCCGCCGCTCAGCTGTTTCCCATTCCCTGATCAGCTTCCCAGTACTTATACTGCCCCAGTTTCACCTACATGCTGCCAGATTGCCTATTGTGCTGCATAGTCTGTACCTTTCCAGCCTTTCCTTTGTTTGATTACAAGCCCATGCTGGACTTTTGCCAGTCTTTTGGATTTTTGCCTTTGCCCAGCCCTTCATACCTGTTTACCTGCTTACCTGTGGCCGACACCAGCCAGCCAATGGACACTGGAAAAAACAAAGTTAGATTTTCAAGCAGTAAAAATAATGTACCAAACCCACCATTACGTTTGTTTTGGTAACTAAATCCTCCTTTTTCTAAACTGGTCGGGTGAGACAGGATGTGGCAGCTGAGAGATACCATTGTATGAGTCCCAGAGCAACAAGGTGTGAACAAAGGTTCCAACATAAAAGCAAAGACACCAGTGACTCCATAACATAATTAACATAAGCATAATTTGCAAACCACCATAAAACACAAAAAGGAAGGTCATCACAATAAACATGTCGGGGGGGATTGAGGAATCACCACCAACTGGAGCGCTGAGCGTTACAAGTCAGAAGAAAAAAGTTGGATCACGGAGGGTCAACAGATCAAAAATAAAGTGAGAAAAGTCAGAGGAAGTGTTGAAGTAGGAGTTTGTGTGGGAATTACATTTTTTTTGTCACTGCTGTTTATGGCTGCAATTCAGTATCCTAATGTTAGTAGGGGGAATGCTGCAAAGTCAACTTACTTGTTTATTCACACTTATTCAGTGGAAGAACACATAACTCAAAGTCACACAAACTATCTCATAGCATGTTCCAGCATGACCAGGTTTATTTTGTCATGATGTTACCACTGTAGTAACCACATTTAGTACCAGACAAATCCCAACTTTCATTTATCAGCCCTTTTGATGAGTTATCTAATTCACTTGACAGCCCTCAGACTGCATTCATAACTTATGCTCGGCTTGAGCTGCTCATCAACAGAGCTAAGCTATGTAAAGTACAACTCTACCAGACATCAGCCAGAATTTGTAACTTATAGTGTTATCAACAAAGCTAAGCTACATGCTAGCAGCCTCCAGACTATATTTGTTGCGGTGTTTGTGAAGATGATCTGAATCGTACCTTTAGTGGAAAATATTCACATGTTGAGTAACTCACTAACTGCCTGCTGCCGTGGCTTGAGTTATTACCACCACCGAGGGATGACTCTTCTGAAGAAAGTTCTGGGACATCCAATGCTTGATTTCAGAGAGACAATATGATGTAGGTTGACTTCTTCGGTGGTTTTTAATGGAACGTAAATCTGTGTCATCTGCCTAACGATGATAATGAATGTTGTATTTGCAGACAACATTTCCTAGTGGAAGCATGAATATGCAGAACAACAGGGGGGTGAGGATGGAGTCCTGGAGAGCCCCACAGAAGAGGAGGCATCACCAACAGTTACTGAAAGAGATGGCCACTACTGTCCCCCAATGCGATACGCAAAGGGAATGGAGGAGCTGCTCACTGCAGGAAAACATTGAAACTAAGGTGGTGAAACAGCTCCAGGAACACTGTGGAACTGAGACACACTGAGGAGGAGAGTGTAACAACAATCCGTTGGCTGCACTGCTGTCTGACAGTGTTATTCTTTATGTGACCACCAGATGGAGCCAAAGTAAAGGTCAAATTCTGATTAATCAGTGCTGTGTTTGTTTGCTCTGTTGCACCTGTAACCACACCCAGCAGTGATGTCACAGTGTACTGATTACACCTCTGCATCGCTGCAGCCAGGTGAGAGGTTAAACCACTGGAGGTCATCAAAGACAAAACATGAGGCTAATAAAATTCCCCTTGGCTTGTTTTATTAGCCTCATGTTTTGAGTTTATTTTCACCATCACAACAACGCATTGGATCTTGAAAACTAAATAAGTTGTGATTTTGAAATGACGGTTCAAAGACAAAACATGGTAACTCTGGGCTTCCGTAGCTGGACAAATTTTCAATTTTCATTTTATTCTATGAATAGATTAACAGAGCTGGATGCTGCTCATTGGATCCTGACAGTGACAACAGCAGAGTGAACTGAGACAAAAATAATAATCATACAGAGTGAAAATCATTTTCCAAAAGTGTGTAGTTTATTAGATGGTGTTGATGATGTGAAGAGGATGAAGGAGACTCCGCTGACACCGTCTTGATTGCATATAAAGGTTTATTACAAAGAAGTACAGCGTCAAGTCAGGCATCTGCAGATCTGCTCGTGAGAGGGTGTGCAGCCACTGAACCACTCTGAGAATCAGCCTTGATCACCGACTCTTAAATAAGGCAGTTGTCTTCCTGAAAACTGTTACAGTCACAAAGCATAAACTTCCTTTTCCAAACTGTGAGGCACCCTCTGAGGACCTTTGACCTAGGGCCTCTATGTAAACACATGGTTTCAATTCTACATATATGACCATACACCTCAACAGGAAGCATTGAAGCTCCTTTCCTTAGCATTTAGAGAATTCGACCAGCTCTTATCGTGGCTGCCACTTAGATACTTCCAGGAAATTTCACTCAGTGAGGAACCTTCCTAAGCAAACGGACTATTCGACAACAGCCAAGGAATTTATTATCAAACATAATCTCACTGCATTTTGTTCTCTGAGGTGACAGAAAGTCTTTTTCTCCATCAAACCGTTGTTGTTGTTGTTGTGAGATTGTAGACAGTACTGATCAGCTGATCGGTTGTTGTCCCCCTTAGATCATGGTGAGTCCGATGAGTTTTATTTGACACAACTCCAACCGGACACATCCTCAACTGTTTCTCCAGATATCAGGATGAGATGGACTCTTTAGTCCCTCACCATCTGAACGCTCTGCTCATCTTCTGTCTGATTGCCGCCTGCGTCTGCATCATTAACTCCATCATCTTCCCCATCGTGCTGCTGCCGGTGCTTGTCCTCATCATGGTCTTGACTCTCCTGCTCTGGTGAGTCATCAGCTGAGTAATACTGTACATCACCTTTATTTAATCAGGTAGCCGCAGTGAGGCCAAGATCTCCTTTGTAAGAGAGACCTTAAGAACAGCAGAGAGAAAGAAAAACACACATAACCAGAAAAGTTGGGTTGGTGTTCGATAGCATCCGATCAAATCTGAATCAAACTTGAATCCCTTATTGAATCTCATTACGTTTGTCTTTCAAAATTTGTCAGTAACCACAGTTATAAATAAAGATTCAGTTCAGATCTGAGATCAGCTGTTGTTGGACCAGAAGACAAAGGTCCTACAGTTTTTAGAGGCATCTACTAAATGAACCAGCATTAACATTAACAACCTGTCGCTCCAACCTGAAAATGAGCTGAAATGTTGATTGTTGATTGTTGTGACAGTGAAATAAAAGCTGGAACAAACTGACTTCTACACCAGGCTTTTTACTCTTCAACTATGCCATGCGTTGGCTGTCTTTCCTCGCTATGTGGCGTCATGACGCTGCCGGTTGCTCTGCTGCTCGTCTTTGGCCCTAATGATGTCTGCAGCCCCCCCATGAAAGCCCTCGCCCTTTTCTACATCATACAGGTAAAACTGTCACCTGACATACACTCAAGTGACCAAAGTTCTTTAGACAACGAGAATGAATAAATGAATAAATGAACTTTAACAATAAATACAACTAAAAACTGGGCTGGGTCGCTCCAAATGAAAAGTCAGATTAAAAAGTTCGGTCAGTAATTTCTTAATAATTCGGTCAGTAATTTCCTTCCAGCTGAGTTTGCTGTTCTAAGATCCAGAGGATGATCCAAGACACAAAGCAGCCTCAGCAGGGGGGGCCACCTGCATACACCTGCACTTACCGCACGACAGTGTTTGACCACGTTTGTGGCGCAAACTGTTTTCAGATGATGTTTAAGTAAGCTCTTAAACAGCATTCGTTTTCTGTATTCATTTTCTATGGGACACTAATTGAGACAGCGTATGATACATCCGTTGTTTTTTTGATGCACACATCAGCAGTGTTAATCATCCAGAACAGCTGCATTTTCCCGGATCAACACATCTGGATTCCTGTACCCGACCACTGCTTCTGTCAGTATTGTCTGATGTTGCTGCGACCTCAGGCAATGGCAGATGCAGCAAGGAATTGTGGGTTGGCATTATCTCCTTTCCTTTTGTAAAGGACGGTCCAGTGTACCCTATGCTAAAGGAGATAAGAAAGGAAGCATTGAAGCACGTTAAGCAATTTAGCCTTTAGAGAATTTGACCAGCTCTTATCATGGCTCCCACTTAGATACTTCCAGGTCATTTCACTGAGTGAAGCACCTTCCTAAGCAAAAAAGACTATTCGACCACAGCCAAGGATTCTACATGCAGGTAGCAGGTACACAAGGGACATAAAAAGATGAACTGACAAGGAGCTGGTAACAAAGGTTTAAATACAGACTCGGGTGATGAGGAAACTCGAATCAGGTGTGTGAGTGGGCAGGGAAGCACAGGAGATAACAAATGTTAAAGTGGTGAGCAGGTGGATGAGACAAGAAAAAAGTCTGGGACATCTGGTAGGCAGATGAAGAAAGGCAGGTCTGGGGAAATGAAGGAGAGAACATGGCTTGGGGGAAGTGAGCAGGGGCCGGACACAGGAGCTGAGGGCGAATGGGTAGCAGACTGTGACATTACACATAATGTCCCAGGAGATCTCCAACTCTGGAAGTTAAATTCAATATACGCAATATTCATATATAAACAAAAATATCCCTGACAAAATAAGTCTGCATTTATGCACTAAAAATCGAAAATGCAGTAGATCTGATTCAGTTGGATAAATAGTCCATAATCCATATAAAGTGTATATCTCTGATATTGTGCATGTGTTGTGTGTTTTGTAAAGAATAATATTAATGTTTGTATTTCTAGCTGACGAGTAACTGTCAGTATATGATCCAGTCACTGATGGAGGTGGAGGCCAGGTTCATCTCGCCGGAGCAGCTGCTTGAGTACATCCCAGTCAGTTGGGGGTGGGGGGGGCATTCACATAAGATTCATGATTCTTACCTTCTATGATTCTGAATCCATTCGCACTTTACAAATATTTATTTTTGTACGTAATGAAGTTATTTTGACAGAGTGACTCATTGCATGACCCAGACAGTTTACAGTTATCTTTTAGTTTTTATTTAAATTGTCTATAATTTATATATTTATAATACCATTGTATAAAATAATTAATACATAATGTGAATAAGACAATATTCAGGAGTCTGTGGTTGTGATGGGATCTTCTGTAGAACACTGTGGTTAACAATGAGTTTCACTGGCACTAATATTACACCACGCTAAGCAGAAACATAAAGTTAGTAACAACAGAAGAAGTTTTTTCCTTTCTCCTACTAATGAGCTAAAGTGATTGTTTTAGTGTAAATATTTGCTTTTATTGTGGTGGTGCTTTTGCAACCATTCTGCCAACTGTTGACACATCTGTAACAGTAAATGGTAAAATGGACAGCACTGCACTTATCTAGCGCTTTTCTTGTCTTATCGACCACTCAAAGCGCTTTACACTATTGCCACATTCACCCATTCACATTCACATTCACACATGGATGATACACTGGAGGCAATCTGTAGTACCTTTCACCAAGCACGAGATATCATCACTGTCAAAAATTCACCATATGTCCGACACTGAAATACAAGTCAGATACTGTGAGCTGAATCCTGCTGCCTGCTGGTCTGGTCTCTAATGTTAGTCACAGTGAGTGTTGGTTGTGATTCAGGGCTGTGAGTCAGAGGGCAAGTGGATCAGGTCTCAGAGGACTGGCCTCAGCTTGGAGTCATTACCTTCCTGGACTATGAGATGAGGTACAGACCAAACTCAGCTGTCGTCCTCAACGGGCTCCAGCTCCACATCAGAGCCGGGAAGAAGCTAGGCATCGTGGGAAGGACTGGCTCCGGTAAGAACATGTCTGCAGTCGTCCCACCCTACTGTGGTCAATTTATAATGAAGGAGGAAATCGAACAACAGTGTGTAAACTGTTTATAGAATAATTATCCAGGAATTGACTAGAAAACAGTGGGAAGAGGTAAAAGCAATAAAGAGGGGCGCAGTCACCTACAACCATTTATCCAGGTTTATGTCCTTCTTGAGGATCTTGAGGTTTTCACAGGACAGATGGCATATGTAATCCACCAGTATTTCCTGATCTAGTGCTAGTCAGCATCCCCTGAAATCAGGACAAAGACTGCAGACAGAGAGAGTAACAGCAGAGCAGAGCGATGCGTCCTCGTATTTAAATAATTCAATCTCAAGTCAGAGCGGAACTGAAACTAACTCTAAGTAGCTGTTGGGACTGACCTTGTCACATAGACGTCGCCAGGTTTCCTAAGAACTGACTCTGGTCATTACTCAGACATGAAAGAAACACGTTAAATTATCAGGACATTTATAGAACGAGATTCAGGTCTGACAGAAGCTTTTATTTCCCTCTGTGGACCAGATGGTAAATGTCATTGAGTGTTGTGTTTCTATCTCTAACACTCCTGTAATGTTTAGGGTCATTATGGGATATTTGTAAAAGCCATGACTTTAATAGATGATTGTAATGTTCCAGGTTCCCTGTGTGAACTCTGTCTCTGTCGTTGTCCTGCAGGTCGTAGAGTTCGATCATCCAGATGTGTTGAAACAAAGACCAGACTCACTGTTTTCCTCTCTGCTGACTGCCGCCAACATTGTGACATCCTGAAGTCCTCAGATGCACCGACACCATGAGGTCCTGAAGTCCTCAAACACATCGCAGTGTGATCCACTAATCAACAAGACAAACAGAACTTTGATGACTGAATGCGTTTTTCAGCTCAGTCGTATCTTTGGTTAAAGTTTGTTTCAGTATGAATTAATGTATTGTTTAAATGAAGAAAAATACAAATTTTAAATAAATTTTATTTATTGTTTTCACTGTTACATTTATAATAAATAAAATGATAATTAGCTGTTCAGATTACAGCTTTATCAAATGAAAAGTTTGTCCTCCTGACCTGTTATTATCCATTCGTGTATTAAGCATTACATTACTTACTGATGTCCTCACAGTGTATTCATAGTGTTATTGAGTTTTACAGTTCAGCTCTGGTAGCTAACTGACTGAGAGTTGCTGACTTCAGGTCTGGGGGAGCCAGTCAGTCACTGCTGCACACAATGGTCCAGCAGATTTTTTTTTTGGAAACCTTACAGATTTTGTTTTCAGATATTTTACTAATATTTTCTGGATATTTACTTTTTTTATTTAGGTTTCTCGTTAATAGTTAATTATAATATATTATATTTCAATTGTAATTTTAGCATATTTTACTGTTATTTGTGGGATATTTAGTGCATTTGTGAATTATTTTAATACGTATTTAATACTAATATTTTTGTGGTTTATTTCTAATATTTCTTGGATATTTTACTAAAATCTTTTAAGTCATTTTACTAATGTCTGTCAAATACTTTACTGAGTGTTGTTCAGAGATGTTCCTGTGGATGTTTTCTCTTATAATTCTTTTGGTGTAAAAACGCTGACCCCACCTCCTGACAGGAAGTTGGAGGATGTGTGTTGCCTCCTCTCTGATCTTGTGAGATGTATGATTAAATATGCAGACATTTTCACATTTCATTTACATGTGATTCACACAAATGAGGAAAAGACATGTGAAGGTAAGTGAGATGAACCATTCACAAACAGCGACAGTGACGGCAAACACATTTGTGATGATTTAGAGTTTTATTTTCGGAAGAAATGTTTCTGTACAGAGGTAGATTTCATTCCCTTTAATCCCAGTCAGTCTTCAGTTTGTCTTTTTTACACATTAAATGATCCCAGCTGTTCAGTTATTTCAATACTTGGATGAAGATCCTCTGCCTGACGTCCGGAACCCGTGGAAGTCACAAAATGCTGAGTTTCCTCCCTTGAGATGCTTTGCCAGGCCTTTACTGCAGCCGCCTTCAGTTGCTGCTTGTTTGTGGCTCTTTCTGCCCTCAGTTTTGTCTTCAGTGAGTGAAAAGTGATTAAACCTCAGATCACAATCAGACTGAACCTTAAATTAACTGGAGTTTATGCTGAATATTACAAAACATTTTATATTATACATACTATAAAATAACTGTTATCAGGTCAAAAAATTCAGTATCATGATACATGAAACTTCAGAATTTAAAAAATGTGTTTTGTCTATAATAATCTTTGTTTGTTACAGCTGAGACAAGCTGTACATCCATCATCTGTTGTCCAACAGTCGACTAAATTTACTTTTTATTTCTACTAGAGAGTAAAGTTGCTTCTCTGCTTTACATGTTGTCCAACATATTGTACAGTGACTGGGTCTGAATCAAATCCTGCACACTGTCAATCACGTGTACTCAGACTGTTAATGAAATATTGTCCTTAAGACCTTCAACACTGTTAATAAGTCATCAGGATATTTTACATCAAACAGTAAATACATTATACTTTATAACATATAAAAACTAAGATGCAGAAGTCCTCTATATGAAGTGAGGTATGACCAGGGGTGGGTTAACAAACCTCTGAATGGGGGGGTAGAGTTTTAAAGAAGGGGGGCATTTGGGAAGTGAGTAAAAATGTGTCAAGACTTAAATTCAACATTTTCAAATAAATATTTTCATAATAAGTATCCTACAGCCAAGGATTGGTTAAAAGACAACAGGCCCCTGGACACGGACAGCTGAAACATCCCTCCCACAGATAACGGGTGGGATGTCCCACCAAGACTGAAAGAGACCCCCAGACTGAAGAAGACACGAAAAACATAGTTGTATTCATCTCTTTCTGAAGATTTCAAGTCTCTTTTTGGAGGTTTTGCATCTCTTTGTGGTGATTAATTCTCTTTGTGGTGGTTTTGCATCTCTTTTTGGAGGTTTTGCATCTCTTTGTGGTGATTAATTCTCTTTGTGGTGGTTTCGCGTGTCTTTGTGGTGGTTTTGCATCTCTTTGTGGTGGTTTTACGTGTCCTTGTGGTGGTTTTGCATCTCTTTGTGGTGGTTTTGCATGTCTTTGTGGTGGTTTTGCATGTCTTTGTGGTGGTTTTGCATCTCTTTGTGGTGATTAATTCTCTTTGTGGTGGTTTTACGTGTCCTTGTGGTGGTTTTGCATCTCTTTGTGGTGGTTTTACGTGTCCTTGTGGTGGTTTTGCATCTCTTTGTGGTGGTTTTACGTGTCTTTGTGGTGGTTTTGCATCTCTTTGTGGTGATTAATTCTCTTTGTGGTGGTTTTACGTGTCCTTGTGGTGGTTTTGCATCTCTTTGTGGTGATTAATTCTCTTTGTGGTGGTTTTACGTGTCCTTGTGGTGGTTTTGCATCTCTTTGTGGTGGTTTTACGTGTCCTTGTGGTGGTTTTGCATCTCTTTGTGGTGGTTTTGCGTGTCTTTGTGGTGGTTTTGCGTCTCTTTGTGGTGATTAATTCTCTTTGTGGTGGTTTTACGTGTCCTTGTGGTGGTTTTGCATCTCTTTGTGGTGGTTTTGCGTGTCTTTGTGGTGGTTTTGCATCTCTTTGTGGTGATTAATTCTCTTTGTGGTGGTTTTGCATCTCTTTGTGGTGGTTTTGCGTGTCTTTGTGGTGGTTTTGCATCTCTTTGTCGTGATTAATTCTCTTTGTGGTGGTTTTACGTGTCCTTGTGGTGGTTTTGCATCTCTTTGTGGTGGTTTTCCGTGGTTTTGGGTGACTTTTTTTTGCTGTCACTGACCACCCCTCTGGACCTCCCCTGGTTAAGACACAGACAAATACCACAGTTTCACCTTTAATCATGCGTAACTATAATCCACAAACATGACGTTCTCTTCTTCTTTACAGCTTCTGATACGCTGACCGCAGCCTTTCAGAGGAAAATATTTTTCTTTTTCCTTCACTGCGTTTGTCTGACAGCGGCAGTAACTGTGGAAATTTTTACATTTTACGTTCAGCAGAAATATTGCTGTTGTATCTCCAAAGAACTAAAGCATTCAGCTGATGTGAACAGAAACACAGTCGACAGTTCAGAGTTCACATCAGTCCTTCAGGATCACCAGTCAGAGTCTCTCGACCCGGTCCTGGACCGAGGCCCCCCTGCCCCCCCACTGAACGTTGACACCAGGTCTTTGACGCTGCCGGCCGAGCGAGGCATCTCTTCGCTCTCCTTCCTCTTCCTCCTCATCTTCCTCGGGTTGGTGTTGAGACTCTTGGAGCGCAGCGTTGGGTACATCCTGTCTTCCCCTACCAGCACCTGCTCCGAAAGTTCCTCCCCCCCTCCGTTACCGTGGTAACCGTCCACTGTCTCACTCCCCTGCTCCCAGTCAGACAACTTGGATGCCTCCATTTCCTGTTTGGTTTCGGTTCCTCCACTCCTCTCCACAGACACTCTGGGTGATTTGGGGGGGGTCAAGCCGGTGGCCCCCTCCTGGTCCTGATGGGTGGGGCTGTAGACGATGCTGCTAATGGACTTCCTGTTGGAGGAGGGGGAGCTGCTGAGGGTCGGAGAAGATAAATACTGCATGACCTTTGACCTCTCTAGAGGGAAGGACACCGCTGCCTCCAGTCGGCTCTTCTCAGCTGGTTTCTCCCCTTCTGCGTCCATCAGATCAGCCTGATGTGAAGCAGGAATGGTATGGGAGGGTCTGAGGTCGGGGTCGCAGGGGGAGATCAGGATGTTGACGTTGGACAGGGACTGAGTCCTCTCCTTCATTCCTTCCACCTCCAGAGTCGAGTTGAACTCCTTCACGTCACCTGGGAACAGAAAACACGAGTTCAAACTAGGAATTCACATTATTTACCTCAAATTCAGCTTCAGTCTTTCTGTGTATATAAACTGTATATGTACACAGGTTTCATTATCCGGCTTCATTTTTACAGTCCTGCGTGTATCTTCAGTTTGAGTATCAAACCTCAGCCCTGTTTCAGTCCTCCTTTTCTGATTGTTTTTTCAGAATCCTCAAAGACTCTTTTCACCTGGATGAAACATTCTGTCTGCTGCAACATAAGAACATGTTGAAGATGGCAGCAAGATAAAACATGAATGAAAATATAAAATCTTATTTATTTATCTAAAACAGAATAAGACTTGCACAGCGTGAACTGCAGGACTAGATGCTGATGCTGGCAACTGCAAGATGAATGTATGATCAAAATTAACAAACATAAAATGCACAGATACATTGGTAAATATTAATGTTCTTTCTATTATTTTCTATTCATACCAAAAAAAGTTGTCATTGTTTCTTGTGTTTTTACAAAAAACACAAGAAACAAGAAACAAGGACATGTTTTATCCTGCTGCCACTTGATTAGAAAAGAGAGTTGTTCAAAATTGTTTATGTCGCAGCAGACAGAATATTTGTTTCATCCAGATGTTCAAAGAGTCTGTCAGAACAGCAGGAAGTCTTAAACAAAGGTGACCATTTCTTATTGGACTGTCAATCTGACGAACACACACAGACATAAATCTGTCTCTCCGAGGTGGCCTGATCGACTTTCCAAGGGTCACTTTGTACAGAGTTTATGATGTTAAAAAGCCGGCTATCTATCACCTTGTTTCTCTGGTGGGGGGGCGCCAGATTCCAGGGGGCCTCTGTGCCCCCCTTTGGCCCTGCCCCTGGTAATGTCTCATCACAGGATCCCTTGCTCTAATGTGTCATGTGTCTGGTCCAACCTGTTGTGTTTCCTCCTTGTCGCTCTGGACTCAGCTGGACCTTCCTGTCGTTGCCCTCCATGTCTCCAGACACAGAGATCCTGTCGTCGTGCTCCAGCTGGTATCGGTACAGACTGTAGCCGTCAGCGCTGTTGATGCTGCTGTGTCGCAGCAGAGAAGCTGGCTCACAGACAGACGATCCTCTGGAGCGCGTCCGGATGAGCTCAGCCCGATCGATGCCCGCCAGCCTCTCCAGAGCGTTCATCATCCGGCCAGAGAACTCCTCCAGCTGAGCCAGGCGGAGGTCCACTGTCTGCAGGGATGCCTTCATGGAGTGCTCCCTCTCATTCACCTCCTCCAAACGCATGAACATGTTCTCCACCCTGAACACACACACAGCAGAGGGCCACACAGGGCAAGAAATGTATTTAATAAGAACCATGTTGATGAGATGCTTGGTCTGATCGAAGAAAAAAGAAATCATAAAAGTCTGCATAGAAACTACTGTGAACTTCGGAGCTTTGAAGAAGGAAATAACCAAGTTAGGAGAAGGCATGTCGGGAGAAATAAAAATAAGAATTAATGCAGCAGATATAGAATTGCGGAAAAGGAGGACTGTGAAATCAGCACGACCAAAGTGCTTATCCACAGTCTGCTCCTACAGGAACAACTGGAAGAAAAATGTGAAGATCTCGAAGGCTGTACCTGAAGGAAGAATCCTCCGAATTTATTCAGTGCCTGAAAAATGTGAGGGAAATAACAAAGGGGAGTTTGTGCAAACTGGAGAAACTGGATGTTAACAGTGAAATCCACATTGAAAGAGCACACCGTGCAACTGGGTTACACACTGGGCACAACAATCATACCAGATCAATAATCGTTCGCTTCAAACCTAACATGAGGCAAATGGTGCTTCAAGCCTCCTGGGCAAAGAAGGGTGTTTGGGTGAATGACCAAAGGATATATTTTGAGGAAGACTTCCCCACCCAAGTGTTTAAGGAGCATGCAAAATACAGACAAGTAGGAAAACAACTTCACGAGAGAAAGATCAAGCCACGCATAATATTTCTTGCAAGACTGAAATTATTTGAGAAGAATGGAAATATGGAAGTGTTTTCAAAACCCCCAAGCCACGGCAGAGGGTCTACGTGAGTATGGTGTCAACATGGACATTCCAGGAGGGGATCCAGACTTGGAGTCTATGCTGCAGGCAGCAGGCTGGCGGACGCCCCACTCCAACAGTGGGAGAATGCCTGCGAGTGACCTGATGTCCAGTGTAAAGACATTACTGGATTCTCTAGCAAGATCCAAAAATAAGGCATGAACTGATAGTGATGGGATCGACAGGATCGTAGTGAAAAAGACTGTTGACTGTATAACCAAACCTGTAACCTTTATTTTCAATCTTTCTTTTCATACAGGTGTTTTTCCAGACACAATGAAAATAGCAAAGATTATTCCACTTTTTAAAATGGGAGACCAACACAGCTTTTCTATCTACAGAGCAGTCTTTGCTTTTACAATTTTCCAAAGTGCTTGAAAAACGGTTTGTAAAAAGATTAGACACTTTTGTTGAAAAGAATAAAGTGTTGAGTGAGAGTAGGTTTGGCTTTCAGACAAATCGATCTACAGTATTAGCATTACAGAAATTAATGGAGGAAATTACATCAGCAATAGGAAGTAAGAAATATACACTAGGGGTATTTATTGATTAAAAAAATTTCATATAGCACATGTAAAAAAAAAGGTATCTAAGAATATTTCTGTTTTGAACACGCAAAGTCTGACGACGAGGACCATAGAGGGAACTTTGATTTTAAGCATCAGTATGCACGAACTACCTTAAAGCAGGTATGTATTTCGGAAGCTGGTGTCAAACTGTGGAATTCTCTTCAGAATGATTTAAAGGGTATAAATATCTTTAGAAAAAAACAGAAAATATAATTAGACTATGTGAAGGTGTCAGGCAATGTGTTGTCTTAATTAACGGTGAATTACTGCGTATGGCTCTTGATGGCTCTTGGCTGTTGGCTGTTAAGCAACTGTAATTAACAAACCATCTATTTGGTGTTGGACTTGATCCTTCTCATGGCTGATTTTTGTTTGGAGTAAGGGGCAAGTAAAATATGGGTTCTACTCTCATTTAGAGCTGTAATTTGATTGTGAATCGTTTTTTTTTTTCATCTTTTTCAGGAGTTGTGCATTACATGATTGAAAAAAATCAAATATAAAATCAAATATTCCAATTATAATATGTATAAAAGCCAAAACACAATAAAAAATGTTCCCTATAAACACATCAATCAGAATAAACAGGCTGGGTAGTTTAAGTTTAGTTTCCTAAATCGATAAGATGAAAAACTGTGGCACGTTAACCTTCATTTTCTCTGGATGCGTTCTTTCTGCGCATGCCCTCGGTCTTAACGCAAATGCGTGGGGACATACGTTTCTCCCCTTCCCAAAAATGGCAGCTTCCAAGCTGAACTGTTCCTTTGTGGAGAGTTTGTTTTTTATTCAAAATCTTAAAGAACTTCACATTATTGATTAGGAAAGGTTACGCATCATACAGTACCATCGCCAAACCCGCCTTCTTGTGCTCGCCTGCTCCCCTTCGTTACTTCCGGCAGGAGTAAGCAATGTGTTTTCATCAGGCTGTTGCCTGATTAAGAGCAACACAATAATGGCAGCTACTGTGCTGAACAGACAATAAATATCCATCTTCAGGGAGCTGATCAAATGTGTGCCAAAGATAGAGATTGCCGTTAAGGAAGACAAATGCGTGAAGTATTCATCACTTTAGCACTTGATGAAATCACCAGACCGTGTTTAAGTCCCATGTAAAGAGTTGACCTGAACTCTTTACTTCAGAATGATTTCAATCAGAATGAAAGAAAAAACCTGTGCATGTAACCCAGGTGCGTTTCTAGGAATCGACAAGGTCGTGGGCTAAGCCCAGACCGTCTGGGGCTGAGGTCAGGGTCTGTGTGGATGTGGAGCAACCAACGATTTTTTCTTAGGTGGTCCCTGCTGTTCTGCCTGAAAGACTACTGCTTACATTTCATTTCCCTTTACTGCACTGTATGAGTAATGCAAACATTACCTTTAATTTGAAATTGAATTTTTAGTAGTAATGTTAAAGCCATTGCTCTGGATACAAGGGACATCTGCAGGGCAGCTGAGAATTCTCAGTCCTATGGCACCAGTGTTTAAGTGCTACTTCACTTTTTCACTCTGTTTTTACATTTTTATTTGACTCCTGTGATGTTTGGCACTTTGTGTTGTACAAATAAAATAAACCAGCAGCCTGATGACAGTAAATTGGTTGTACAAAAAAAACGAGTGCTTCAATTAATTTGGGGAATATCCAGTGTTTTGACTATCTCGCTTTTCTCCAAATTGTGTTACCGATTCCCCAACTATCCTGTATCCTTTAACTCATGTCATCTATGCCTGCACGACAAAATCACATACTACCTTAAACATTGTTCCCATAGCATTTTTTTTCATATTCACATAAGAATCAATCTTATAAATTCTGCTCTACATAAGAATTTCAGCGATATTTCCACGATACAGCATTCATATCTCTTGGATCACTTTGGGAAGTCTGCATTACGCAACGGGTGCAAAGCAGTGGTTCTGACATGTAGGGGCACTGTCACTAATGGGACTTTTGTTTATACCTTACCTTTTGTTGTTACCACTGCTGTATGAGCCTGACGGCCGAGCAGAGGCAGCACTGACTGCACGCGGTGCCACAGGCTAGGAATGAGCTACAAGGCGTACTTCACTTAGAAACGTTACCCTGCCCTGACATATTTCAAATATTCTAAATTCATCATTACCATCTTGACCAGGACATCCTGGCAGAAGAGATATTTTATCTGAGTGGAACTTTCGTGGTAAATATAAAGCATAAATAAATAAATCAATAATGTTTGGTGTGTGTGTTTCATTATTATCAGACTAATAATGCCCCAGTGTCTGTTTTCACAGTCTCAGAAAGAAAAGTCACGTTTGTTTATAGAAAATCAAATAAATAACTATGAGCTGAAATCGTCACCGCATGGGTCATAATATTATTGTATATTTGTATATTCAAACACAAATATAAAGAGGACAGAAAGAGAGAAATAGAGGTGTTTGAGTGTGTGGTCCCTACCTCTCAGATGTGACTCTTATTCGTTCGTTGTTGGACGACTGTTTCTCATCATCTTTCTCTCTGAAATATTCCTCCACACACTGCTCCTCGAACTCGTGCAAACTCTTCAGCTCGTCTGCACTCAGCACCAGCTCTGAGGAAACAAACACCATTTAAACTCGTGATTTCAAACTCTACATTTTCAACTCTTTTATTCATAATTTTCTGGGGAAACAAACGTCAATTGAATTCCGGCATGACTGCGAGAGAGCAAATACAAGGAGGATTTTAATCTTTCTCCGGGGGTGAATCTTACGGAGTCGTCTCTCGCGGTCGTCACGCTCTCCCTCCGGCTTCCGTCTGCAGCGGCAGCACAGCCTCTTCAGGACGATGTAGATGTGGGGGAGGACGATGAGAGGGGGGGGCAGGATAGGACGGTCATGGAAGGTCATGATCAGCTGATACCGCTGGAACTTCCACACCTGGTTGGAGATGGACTTCACCTCGAAGAACGTGTTGCTGTGGTGAGCAAGAAGAGGGAAGTTTGAATTGAATTGATTGACTGAAAGATAATTTTATCTCAAGTTTTAATTAGTTTATTGATCCCAGTCTCTGCAGAGGTCCATTTCCTTCAGTTCTCTACTACAGGTTTTGGAGACTTTCTGCTTAAAAAATGAACAACCCCATTTATCTGGAGTCATGAAGAATCATGTCTTATTTTCCTCTTTAATGTTTTTGTATAAAGTGAATGACATTAAAATAAGAAATTCATGAAACTTTCACAGATATCTGATTTGTTCGTACACAACTGCAAGCCTTTGTGAATCAGGATTCTTTTTGAATTGGACGCACATTCAGTCACAAAAAAACAACCAAATCCTTCTGTAAAAGGACAGTAATAATAAATAATACACCCTGACTGATAATGAATATTTTAGGCAGATAGTAACGTGGATTTTTGAGTTTAAAATATCTGATAATGATATAACAGGTGATGGTAAGTTTTTTAACAAACAAACGAACAAACAATCACATAATGTTTTTATAGAATTGTGAGCTGGGTTCATACTGAACATTTTATGGGTTAAAAATGAACCATTACACAGTTTGTCTGTCAAAAATCAGCTTCCATTATACTACAGTAATAACAACAACAACAAGAAAAAATAAAATAAAAAAATAAATAATAATAATAATAATAATAATAACAATAAGCAGTCAGGACCAGTTGTGGATTGTATTCATCCTCTGGAACTTTTTTGGAAATAATGTTTGTATAATGTGTGTTTTCATCTGTGTCTGTGGTGTTTCATAAAGTTCTGTTGTTGAGCAGCTGTATTAAAGAAAAATATAATAAATATAAATACATATAAACTTCGGATCAGACTTGGTATCAGCAGATTCTCCAAAGAAGGAATGTGATGAGTCCTCTAAAAAGAAATGTTAATAACACAGATTGCAAACACAGGAACTTTCAGTCTTATTTTTCTTTCTTTCTTTCTTTCCTTCCACCTTGTTAACTTTCTTTGTTATTTTTTCTTAATTTCTTCTCTTTCCTTTCTTTGCTTCTTTCCCTCTCTCCCTTCTAGGGCTGGAATCAACCTGAGAAAATCTTGGTCGACTGAAAATCGTAGCTTCTCTCGAACCAATCGATTGGTCACGGGGAGAAAAAAATCTGCACGTTATCTGTAGATGAACTAATTCAGCCGCAGAGTTCAGTCTACCTGGCAGCTTTATTAGCCTAAATGAATTATACATCAATATAAACAGCTGGTATTTGCAGCATTACATACTGAAATACACCAGTTCTGATACGTTCACACTCATTAAACACGAACGTTGACGGAGCAACCTGATGCAGAACAGTTAGCTACCGTTGTTAGATGATCGGCCATGTTGGTTGTTGAGCTGTGAAATGAAAACTGCTGTTTGCAATGTTTACACTCAACGTTTTATCATCAGTTTAACAAAATGCAGCTACACCGACGACTTCTTTGACATAATGTCATTTAGTTGAGCTGACTCAGAGTAAATGTTCTGTCAACGTTCAGTAAATGTTCAATAAACAGTACATAAGTTAGACCTAGCAGTGTCATTTAGGTTGGGCAAGTTCAAAGTTGTGAAAATGGGGGGGGGGTTTGAAAATTACAGGGAGTCTTTCCCTCTTGCCGCCGCAGTAAATAATGGATTAATTCTGGAAGACTATTGATGGAGCACTTTTCTCCAACCAATGAGAATTTGGTCGAGCGAGAGCATATCGACCAACCAATCGACCAGTCGTCCTGGAGAATACACCCTTACTCCCTTCTTTGCTCCTATTTCTTCTGCTGCTTTTTTTCCCTTTCTTTCTCGTCTTTAATTCCCCTCTTTCCTTCCCTCTGTCATTATCACTTTCCTTTCTTCTAGAAACAGGAATGAACATGTGAAAATCCACAGAACAAGAGATACAAGGTTTTCTCTTCTTTTTGGAGACATTTTCCTCTGACAGCAGGATGTTGAATCTGTGCTGCTGTCCATTTTCAACCACTGACATTCCTGCTGCTCTAACTGATGTGAGGTCTGCCTGTGTGCTGTAAGCCCGTGTTCAGAGTACTGACTTGAAGACAGCAATGAGCAGGTTGACCAGCAGGATGTTGGCCACTAGCAGGTAACAGGCCATGATGGCCGGAGTGAGCCAGGCTCCGGGGATACAGGGAGGAAGCTTCTTCCCATCTTCATCGTACATGTTGTCTCCACACGGAGCTGAGACATAAACACACACTCAAGCTTAGTAACTTCACACAGGAATGTTCAGAACTGATTTTACTCATGAATAAGAGATTGTGGTCGTATGTAGACCTTTTTGAACCAGCTGTAATATGAGTCCTGTCCGAATGGTTCATGATGCCTGTCTCTGTGTGTCTGTTGTAACTGACCTTTTCAGGGGCCGCAGATGGTACAATAAATCAAATGCTAACATTTCTTTCTAATCTCCTGCATGTTTTTAATATATAAATGACATAAGTGAACAAATAAATAATAAATTAAACATGAGGGAGACATGGAGAGTATCCACACTTTGGATTAAAACTTTACTGGACAGAAAAAAGGCAAAGTTTCACTGTAATATTTCTGTGATTCAATTATTTGGATTTTTGATCATGTGGAGCTGGACCAGCACTGGTGGAGGGAGTATTCAAATCTTTCACTTTAGTAAAAGTATTTATACCACATTATAAAAAAATACTCCACTCTGCGTAACATCCTGCATTCACAAAAGTACAGTGAAAGTATCGAAAGCGAAGTGAGGTTTTAAATTCTTCGTGGCAGAGTTCGACACTCACACTCAGCTTCACAGGAAACGCTACAGTAAGCCTGTGTTACTGTTTGTTGTTTGACGTGACTGATATCAGTTCACTCTCCTGCAGCTGTATCACAGCTAGTGCTAATGCTAATGCTAACATAACATTTGCTATTGCGGCCGCTGCACATTAGAACACTTAAACTGGCTTTTATTGTGAAGCAGGTCCAGGTAACACAATGTCTTTGTGTGCACAGTTACCTTTCTGCGTCTGCCACTATAGATGAATAATGAGCTGTGACTGACAGCAACATCTACAGTTCACAGTAAATTTTACAAAGGTTCTTTGTGACTGAGATACTTACGATTGATTTCCATCGCATAAACTGTCCAACAGTGGAAGACAAACAGAAAAGAGACAAAGAGACAGAAAATGATCAAGAACAGAAAAGAAACATCATTTTGACAATCAGCAGTAAGCGAGGAGGAAAGGGATTTCGTGATAAATTCACTCAAACACTATGTAATGCTTTAAAAAAAATAACAGTAAAAAAGAGAGGTCAAAACTGACAAGATGGATAAGGAGAAAAATATTCAACTTTAGGGGGAAACAGAACAGTATCACAACACTTTATTTTAGTCAGTAATTTCTGAATAATTATCAGTTGAAGAACTAATTTGATAATGATTAAAAGTTAAAGAGAGATGAATAAATTCTGTAATTAACTGGAATAATTACACAACAGGTCAACTTAACATGAAAAATGTCAAAATACATGAAGAATAAAGTTTCCACTGCTGAAAATGAATGTGTGGGGAAAAAAATAATGAAGTGTAATAAGAATTTCTTGAGTTGAAAAACTGTTTTGTTCAATTTAAGCTGACAATTTCAACATGAATCAAAATGTTTATCTCACTGCCATTTTACATCCTGTGAAGTACATATATATATATATATATATATATATATATATATATCATTTATTCATCACTTTATATTATTAAGTTTAATATGATGTAAAAAGATCAAAATAGATTATCAAAAGATTAAAATACATTTAAAATACAAGGATAGGATGGTTAGGATGAGGGCGAGGACTAACAGGTGACTGACTGAGAGTCTTACTATGAACTGTAGTCTCATGGTCTATGGAGGGTGAGGACAGAGGGTGAAGACTAACAGGTGACTGACTGTGAGTCTTACTATGAACTCTAGTCTTACGGTCTATGGAGTCTGCAAACACCTCTCCGTAGATCATCCAGTACGGCATGTAGAAGATGTTCCGAGCCAGACGCCATGTTGGCTCCTCGTCTGGGTGGAGGATGGCCTGCCGAGCTACGCCGAAACTCATCAACACCACCAGCATGATGACGACGAAGTACAGCATGTCGATCATCTGGATACACACAGGGAGGATCAGAGACATTTATTATAGAATGACTGTGAGTTCATTCGTCGACGTGATAAATAAAAATAGGTTTTATCTAACTTATGAATATTCTTTGAATAACATCTTGTACCACAGAGAAAACCTCATGGAAATAATAAAATAAAAGACACTTTGTTAGAGACGATAAAGACCACAAAGTCAAAACTGATTAAATTATGAAAACAAATAAAAATGAGATTGAAACAAACTTTCCGTTCGGTTCGGAAAATATAAAAATTTGTTTCCTGGATATATTCATTTTACTGATTTAAAAAGAAGAGCTTCTGAAATACCACCAAATATCAAATCTTGGACTCACAAATCAAAATGAAAGTGTAGGAAGAAAACCTGTCGGTTTATACATTACATCATTAAATGTCATTTAGTTTTAGAAGGTTAAGGTGAAAAAAAATCTAAGATGTGTCTGTTTTGTGCCTAATCTTTAATGTTTCATGAGGAACTTAGTAATTATTATTTAAATTCTTTTAATTGCACAATAAAAAAAGGGTTGTTACACCATTTTCCCCAAACTTCAGTTTTCTGTTCCAGTACTGTACCTGTAGGTACATTATCATTCATTTCTCTTTTCCTCTCCCTTTTTCCTCACAGTCTTGTTTTCTTCCACTGAACCTACATTTAACAACAAATAGGAAGTCAGTGTTTTACTCGGACCTGATTCATACAGTGAAGTTATACTGTAAATCACAGGTTGAATTATAAAGTGTTACCAGACGTTTAAGTATTTATTTTCTAAGGTTGACAATTAGAGAGGACAGTAAGTGTTTCAGCGTAACTTGTTCTTAAAGCTTTCAGTTTAATAAACCAATTTGGACTGGACGTCATGGTTACATCACTGCAGTTCCATTTGCATTGTGATGCCAGAAAAACAGCGGAAAACCAAGTGGAGGGAAGTGGGCGAGATCTCCGGGATAAGGAAAAAATGTCTTATTGTGTGGTTGGATGTCAGAATAGGGATGCAAAACAAGATGAGCTTCATTTTTATAGAATACCGTCGTCAAAGACGCTGTTCGAAGCTAAACACAGAAATCTATGCTTTAAAGCCATTAAATGGACACACTGGACTGATTAAATCTCCACTGTTTAGCACACACAAAGGCAAAATCAATGATGTAGTTAATAACGATAAATTAGTAAAAAGCAGCAACCACAAGGCTGGCTTTCTCAGTAGCCTGTTTCATAATGGTAAACACCATTGACCATCATTAGCAACATTAGCACGGAGGCAGAGGTAGCATGTAAACAAACCAAATTGCTCATAGGCACTTTAACGATAACCTCCACCAGCATTTATGCAAGGATTTAATGAATGATTGGGGCATACAATAATATCATACCTGTGATAAGAAATTTACTTTACAATATGACTGAGCACAAAATTAGCTAAGCCTTGGGACCACATAATATCCTTGGCGTTACAATGTAATGACTGAGGTTGTCTTACAGGGGAGGCATCCATGGATCCAGAAAGTCCAGATTTCATTCCCTCATTGTTCAATTATTAGCTTATTTAACCTGTCTTATGCTGTTAAACCACTAAAATAACTGGACAAGGCATCTGTTTGATCTATATTCCTATGTTGTAAATGGACACCTGACACCACTAACTGTCATTATCTGCCACCAGTTTGGCTCTGCCCACAAAAAAAACGTCAATGCTGCTTACAAACACAAAAAAGGTCTATTGTTTTTATTTTGTATGATGTTGCCCTTGAATTGAAATTAATGACACCGGTGGCCATTAAGTGAACTGTAGTCATAGGCCAAAACAGAGACGTGACATACAAAAGACTGAATGTAACTGACTGGCACCATGTTGATAGATGAGGTACCTAATGTTACACAGTTATTATAGTGTGACTATAAACTATATGTGAGACTGTAGACTATATTTGACTTACCTGCACAGGCAAAGCGCTAAAGCGAAGTGTGGAGGTTATGTGAGACTACAGTTTGACTAATGTTACGTTTTTTTGAAGTAGGATTTATAAAGACTATTATCGTTATCAGCTTGCTAACAAGCACAATATAGGCTAGTGATGCTGAACTAATTCGTTCTCATTGCATGATACATTATCTACATTTATATGATACCTCGGCCTTAGCTAGCCAGCTTTATTAATGATCAATTTATCACTGTTTGTCTGGCTTTCACTGACACTCAGCAATGTCAGCATAGCTATATTTGCTGGATGATAATGCTAGCGGTTATAGCGGGCACATTATCAATGAGATGTGTTGCCACACTTCATTATTGATGTAAAAGTTTCCATCACAACGCTAAATTGATGTGCTAATTTTTCATCATCATAGAAGTGACTTTTTATATTGTCAAGTAACGTTACTGTACTGAATGATTCTGGCAGTGGGTTGAGACACCGATAATCCTAAACTAACTTCAATTATAAACACATGACAGGAGTGAAATCTGTAATGTTAGACTGGAGATAATGCACATAAAATCTGCACAGTAAAAGGTTCTAAAGAACAGGCGTTTTGTTCTGTGGTGTGATCCGGTCATTTCTTGGCTCTATTTCAAAGTTAACGTTAGCTAGTGGTGTACACTCTTGGGCGTGTAGGGGAGCAGAATAGAGGCATTGAGGCAAAGCACTCAGGAGCGATCTTAAACGTCCCCTTTGGATATTTCTGGAAAATTTCTCCCGAGTCCTTTACATAGAAATCAGTCTACAGGCTGCTACAGACAACTGAGAAAGTTGGGGAAGGTCTAATTCTTTCAGTTACATTACAATCTGTGTATACATTGGCAATAAAAAAAGTGATTAATACATGTAAACTGCTTCATATTATAGTTTAAATTTTTGCCTTGTTTTGCTATGATGGAAAGTAACTAAGTACATTTACTTAGGTACTGTACTTGAGTACAATTTTGAGGTACCTGTACTTTAGTATTTTAATTTTTTTATGGTTCTTTCTACTTCTACAGCACCACATTTCATAAGGAAATATTGTACTTTTTACTGCATTACATTTATTTACCAGATTAGTTACTTTGCAGATTAGGATTTAACAATAACAAAGGATTTTATACGTTTCTATAATACAACACGTTATTAAAGATTAAATCAACTTTTTTGTCTTGACACCTTTTGTAAAAAACCCCCCACATAGTTCAGATATGTCTTTGCCCTCTAAACCTCTCACATGGTTTCAGTTAAATAACTGTGTGAGGACCAAAGATGTTAAATTATTAAGTATTTAATTAAAAAAAGAATCAGAGATCAGTCACAGAAGACATTTTACTGCAGAATTAAGTACTTTTACAGCTGCTACTTTAACTACATGAAGCTTGGAATACATCTGTACTTTTAATTCAGTAGGATTTCAAATGCAGGACTTTTACTTGTAATGGAGTATTTCTACATTGTGGTATCGGTAATTTTACTTCAGTAAAATATCTAATTACTTCTTTCACCACTGTTGGTCTGAAATATTGTGTCCACGCAACTCTAAAATGACTTTTCCCCGAAGAATAAAGTTAAATTGATTAGCATGTTCGATGTCACCATAGGATGTCCTACCATCTTCCCAATCATCATGACATAGGGTCCCAGGTACTTGTTGACTCCAAAGATGTCGAGAACTCGGATGTACCAGAAGATGATGTCGACGCAGTAGATGACACGACCGTAGCCCATGTAGGGCTCGTTCTGCATCCGCAGCAGTAAACCCAGCAGGAACACTGAGATGGCCACCAGGTCAGTGATGTTCCAGTAATCCTCCAACCACACATTGATCTTCTGCTTCAGCTTCCCTGGCTCCGACATCAGGATCTGGCAACAACAGAGTAAGTCAGGTCAAATCAGTTTATTTATAGACCACATTTAAAAGCAACATACATTGACCAGGGGGATTTACAAAGAGATGAAATTATTTGGTTAATGATTACAATCAAATAAAAAAACAGACATAATTAAGAGGACTGAAGTAAATTAGATAAATTAAAATGATGATGATAAAAGTGATGATAAAATGATAAAAACACAACAGCATTGCACAGGGAACAAATAAATAAAAACTGACTGTGATAAGTCCTGTCTTCATGATGACTATTAAAGGTATAAAGAAAGAGAGAGAGGTCTATATATAAGTTGGGGTGGAAGATCTAATAGTGAGGGTCAAACTGTTTAACACAGTTTAGGACCAGCAACAGAAAAATGCTTGATCACCTTCAGATTTTAAGTGGGATCTGGAATGGAGAGCTGTGATTGGTCAGCAGATCTCGGGTCTGAAGGAGTTCAGAGATATAATCTGGAGCCACTGCTTTAAAAACAAATAAAATCAGTTCTGTACTCTCCTCTTGATACCAGCTGCCTTTTGAACCAGCCGCCGGCACGATAAGGCTGACTGACTGATTCCTGCATAGAGAGACCTGCAACTATGATCTCAAAATCCATAACAGACAGGAATTATTTTAATTTTGCAAGTGATGTAAGATGGAAGAAGCCAATGCTTACAACAGAGGTGATTTGTTTATCAAATTTTAAACCAGAATCAAAGGTAAGTCCAAGATTTCTTGCGTTGGAGTCAAAATTCAACGAAATGTCTGCAGGGCTGAAAATTAGGATCTCAGTTTTATTCTGGTTTAGCTGAAGGAAGCTTTTTGCCATCCAGTATTTTACTCAGTGCAGTTCAGGGGGGAGCTAACACTGCATGTATCAGTAGTTTTCAGAGGAGGAGGTTCAGTTGGGGGTTGACTGCATAAGAATTGCAGGTGATATTATGTTTTCTAAATACAGACCTCGAAAGAAGCAGATACAAGGTAAAAAAAAGTGGGGCCTAATATGGAGCCTTGTGGTGCTCCACAGGAGAATGGTGCAGAGTAAGGGAGAGGCTGATCTGACTTGGTGGTAGGAGACAAACCACTGAATGGCCTGTCCCTGAAAACCGACAACATGCTCAAGGTGGTCCAAGAAGATGGAGCAATGGACTTTGCTGAAGGCAGCAGTGAGATGAATAAATAAGACATAAATATAAACTAAACAGGGAAAATACAGTTATTGTTATTGGTCAAAGGAGAAAATGACCGTCAGAGTTTAACAAAAAGCTGAATTCGACAAGAAAAATTCAAATAGAACAGTTTACCTGTCTGACTTTCTCCAGTCCCAGAGTAATGATGTAAGAGATGACGATCCACTCCTGCAGAGACGGCCAACGCTCCATCTTCACCAGGATGATGTAGTTATACAACATCAGATACACCAGGTATGAGATCTAATAGAGAGAGAGACAGGTGGTTAGTACAGGCTCACATTTAACTTGATATACAGGTCACATGGTGCAGCACTGCTGTGTCAGATTTACACAAAGTTGATGTGCAGCTGTTTGACTTGTCAACATGATTCAACTCAAAAACCTTCAATAATAACTCCATCCTCTGTTTGCTGTGTCTTTGTCATGAAGCCCCATTTTTTTAACCTCAGAAAACGGCTGAGCTGTGTCTGAAATCCCAGACTGACAGAGTTGCAGATTCTCAGGTTTAGGATGTTTCATAACGGGCAGTTAAAAAAAAGGGTAACGCAATACCTACAGTTTATTATGAACAAACGTTATTGCTGATGTATCTATTGTGAAAATCTACCAAATCTAAGTTCTTAGTAATAATTTTAATCTCAGATTTATATCAATAAAATAAAATGTAAAGTATACGTTTAAAATCTGAGAAAAATTCATATCATACATGTTTACTCCGTATGATGAAGTAAACATTTTGCAGTCAGGCTTCTCATGTGTGTGTATGTGTGTGCACATGTGTGTAGTATTTGGAAGAAGAGTTAGAGCACATGTGCACACATACACAGCTGTGCATACTGATTGTCTGACAAAAAAAAAAGTCACTAACAAAGTTAAAAACCAAACCTACTGCTCATGTCCTTGGATGACCACACTGAAATCTGCGTGCATCCCAAAATGTGTGACTGCACACTGACTGTGCATGAGCTAGAGGAGTAAAGTGGACACTCATGTCATGCTCTGTGAGTTTTCTCTGTATCACCACCCTTGGTCCTGTTCTCATTAAGCAGTGACACACAATGTCTTCTTTTCCTGATTTTTTCATGTTGTTCAGTTCTTCTTCTTGCTGTCAAGAGGTAGTCAGCATGTTTTTTACTGCGGTTTTTGGATTGTATAGAAGCATGTCTGCGTCCATTCTGGAGGATGGTCAAGGCTTATGGGAATCTTTGTCAAACTAAAGTAGCATGTCCTGGCTCAAACCCTGGAATCCCAGACAAGATATACGTAGAGTATCACTGTTGTCATTTAACAATTGTCTGCTGCTGTGTTGTGACGTATTTAAAGACGCCATAACCACGCATGGCCAACCACTGTGCTAACATGCTGTTATTTTTACTGAAACAAGAGGAGAGAGACTGGGAACTTGAAGCTTTCATTTGGTCATGATACTGTAGCCGATGACAGAAATCTTTAAAACATTTTCCACTCTGTGAACGCTCCAACATACTGTCTGTCCTCCTGTCCTTCTGTAACTCATCATAAAGACTGGGTGAGACAAACTGTCATAACCTTTAACGAAAATGTTCATGAACAAGTGTTCAGTAATGCTCTTTATGTCTTTGAATTGATTTTTGATCTTGTATAGCGACGAATAATGACACTGGTATCTTAATCTACAGTAAGAATGTGAAACTACAACATGTCATGGTGGGAAGAAATCTGCCTAATTTCATCAAATGCTGAGGGTTAAACCATCTGAAACACTGAACTGGACCCTTTAATAAAGTGTAGATCATTATGAAGTTAATATTACCGTTACTGTAATAATACTGGTTGATATTAAAGTACATTTTATTTTTTTAAAAATATGTACTTGCCGTGTTGAACCAGAACTTGGTGAAAGGAGCATTGTAGAACTCGTAGATCTTCCTCCCGATGGGAATCTTCCTCCGGTGTTTCTTCTGGTTTTCTTCTTCGTCTCCTTTCTTTGATGTAGTGTCAACATTGGAGATGGCGTCCTGAAACAAACTCTTAATTACTCAGATTGCTTTAAAAGAATGATCTCTCTCTGATGACATGAACAATACTGAAGCTCCTCTGTTTCGTTTGTACCTTGCTGGATTTGTTGTCGTCGTCTTTACTTTTACTGATGTCGTTCTCTTTGGACGAATGATAAGAAGCTTCATCTCCGAGACGAAAATCCAGGAGGAGGATGGCAGGAGGGAAAATGATCCCTAAAATCACCTGAACGCAGGACAAGGGGAACAAAGGACAGTTTCAGCAGAACTGTATTAACATAAACCATTAGGAGTACGGTGTAAGTTGCAATGTGCACCAATCAGCCACAGCATTAAAACTGGTTTTAATGCTGTGGCACATTGCAACTTACTCCGTAACTGTATGTTGAATCTTTCAGCTGAATATTTGATTACTTGTGGAGTCACTCATCCCTTATCTTTTCATTTATCTCTTAACTGTAAACTAAATTTATCGAACATATTTCTTTTTTCATTTTTATGCTGATGATCTGAGAGGCTGGTTCTTTCACCTCACACATTAACTTTGCCTCACCTTTCTCCTACTCACCCCTGGGGAGGCTCCTCAAAGTTTGAAAACCTCTGTCTTAGGGTTTTCAGGGCTTTTGCTTTTTTTAGTTGGATTCATTCAGTGCTGTGTTGTTGGTACCTTGAGGCTGTTGCTCTTGCCCATCCTCAGACAGCCCATCCACATGTCAGTCAGCAGCATCTGGCTGCAGGTATGGGCGATGAAGTCTCTGTGTTTGGCAGCTACAGCCAGCTTTAGACAGGTGGAGTTACTCCAGTTCTTCAGTTCGTAGGTCAGGAGCTTCATGGCCACTTGTTCATCATGTTTGTACGACTGATCCAAAAGCTCGTAGGCCAGCTGACCAAACTCCCTGCACAGAAAATAACAGCGCCCGCATAAGGCTGTGATGTTCAATACACACCAGTAAAACGGACACAACTTTACAGTTCTTAAGGTGTGTTCAGATTGAACACGAGGCTCTAACACAAAGCTTTCCAGAAACTTCCAGGAACTTTTCCCTCTAGTGAAAACATTTTCAGCTGGGGCGTATGCTTCTTTGCCTCAGTTCATGCTTTCTAATTTGTGTCTGATCAAGTCTTTCCCTTTACATGCAACTGTGAAACCTCCTGCTCAGTCTAATCACACCTTCAGCTCCTTACCACTAGTGGGGTAAAAATGAACAGTTTTTCCTGATGAGAGGTCATAATGCTACTTAAATCAAAGGGTTAATCCTCAATGTGGTAGCCTTTTTAAGACATGTCACACTCAGCTCTACACTGTCAGACTTTGATCAGTCTGGACTCGGAGTGCTGTTAATGCAGAAGGCGGCCCATCTACGCTGCTTTCTTCCATGTACACAAATGACTGTTCTAGTCATGACAGTGTGATGACACCACAGTGGTTGGGTTAGTAGTAAGATCAGCTGAATCAGCATATCGGAGGGACGTGTCTGATCATGTGAGCCATCGCAGCAATGTTCACAAATTGTACAGTTAGCTCCTCAGAGATTATATTTTTTGCAGAAGTTCAGGAAATAAGTCATTTTGAGTAAAGCTATGGTCCAGTTTTCCCCATCGGCTGTAGAAAGTGTGCTAACTTTCTCTAAGACAGTTTGTCTGCATGAGAGAAAACAGTTCAGACTGCATCTTAAACTTCTGACTCCTCCCTCTCAGCTCTCTCCTCAGTTTATGAAAGTCCAACTTCACCCAAAATTTTGCTGCTTCTCAGTCAGCAGCTGCCGCCTGCGAGGAAACTGACAATTGTTTAAAATCTGAGCAGTTTAATACAAATACATTCCCTTAGGTCATTTGCGTCCTGAGTGATAAACCCATGGCACTTTAAGGCTCATTTTGTTTTAGCCTATCTTTTAAATTCATGGTATTTTCTAATATGTTATTTACAGTTCATGGTGGTTTTTGTCACGTTGTCATGTTGTGTTGAAGGTTTGTTGTTATGGCACCAAAGTTAACTCAGCTCGACCATCGCTGACTTTCATTTCAATTTGAAAGCAACACCTGAATTTTTTTAAAACCTTGTTGTTTTGAGCGATGGGCTGGTCACATCACAGCAACGAAACACAGAAAAAAAACAGGATGTGGTTCTAATTTAAAGCAGCAACAGTTCTCAGATCAGCTGAGGTTCATGAGCCAGAGCTTCTGCCCAAGCTGCTTATTTTTAAATTCCGGCGAAGTACTTTCTTCTGTTTTATTTTTTTATGATAAAACTTGATAAAATAGATCAGATTCCAGTCTGCTAGAATTGATGTGGACTCTCCGGTTCTGAGCAGGACCTAAACAGGACCTGGACTCTGGCTGTGTCTGACTCACTTGGAGTTGTTCTCCAGGTCCTGGTAGATGTCATCCACCAGCTCGCTCTGAGACGACTCGTGAGCCATGGCCTTGTAGAGTTTGCAAGCCACCAGAGCTTTGGCCATGGCCTCCTCCCCCCGCTGCCACAGGAACAGCGCCATCCTCTGGCGCTTCATCAGCACTGCCCACACCATTAGCTCGTGGAAGGGGTACTGAAACCTGCTGACCTCGGGGTCGTCCACGTCAATGTCCACCTCCTCCTCCTTTTTCTTGTTCTTCTTTCCTTTTCCCTTCGGACGGGGCTCGTCGTCCTGAAAGGACGAGTCCACATGTAAGACTCACAGTAACGAACACGCCAGGAAGTATTCTTCTTAAAACACATAAACAGCACTCTAAAATCCAAAATAACATACCTCCATCCCAAGAAGTTTCAGAGCTTTAGGCTGTAAGAGAAAAGATGACAAGATCAGTTCATTACTACAGACATGATATTGTACTAATATTAGAGCCACATGTTATTTCTGCTCGGTTTTAAGACCCCAAATATGCAGCAGAACAGCGCTCAAATGAAATAGCAGATCCATGTACAAAAATTTCGTTTTAAGATCACTAAGTTGATTCCTCAGGCCCTGGATCCTTTGAAAGTAAATTTACACTAAATGCTTTGTTTTATTAATGATCTGTCCAGTCACTTTATTCTACCATCAGCAGATTCTGTTCTCAGTCTGAAATGTTCATTGTACAGCAGTTTATTTGTCTTTTTATAGCGAAACTGCAGTGATTCTTTCCTCAAGACTAAAAATAAATCTGTAAAGCTCTTGTCTGAAGTACAAGACAGCCTCATGTTGACTCTGATCTCTGTCCTGCCCCCCATGTGGATTAAAGTCACTAATATTTTAGTGTAAATTGTGAACTCAGCCACATGAGGTCGTTCCTGTAGTGTGGACTCTGTAGGGTTTTTTAAATTATTATTAGTACTGGATATTTGCTCACTCTTTTGAGACCATACAGGTTGTTGTACAGCGTCCTGAAGCTCTTCCTGGTGTAATTGCAGCGATACGCTCCACCCATCAGAAACTCCAGCACCAGTCCGATATCGATCAACGTGATCTGATAATCTGGAGGGAGATTCCCCTGAAACACAAATCTTCTCATGAATCAGTTCTCACATTTTCTTCGATTTTCTTCCACTGTCAACAGAAAAATGCCCTGAACAAGATGTAATCGTCTGTCTGAGCTGTAAAACAAACAGTTGTTAAAGGAGTCTGTTCAGTCTCACAGCTCCATCCAGAGTCTTACAGCCAAAACCAAAATGTAGAAAACCTGTGACTTCCCCTCTGACAGGATGTGACAGTGTACATATCTTATCCACTTATATTTTTTATTCAGAATTTAAACTGTTTGAACTTGCATCATTTTTTTTTTTACTCATTTCTATTTTTTGTATTTTTACGGTGTGTTAATGAGCTTAGTTTTTTTTATCCTGTTTCTGTTTCACAGCTGAAACCAGCTGACCTTCAGGACAAATCAGCTGATTGAATGATTCCTGTGCCAGAGCCAAAAAACACCAACATATCTAGGATCAGATGTTTGCAGCTGCACGGGCTGTTATAAGTCGACTTAGAGAAATGACAGCTCTTAATTCATCGTATTTCTTTGATTAGAAATGTTGAGTTGTTTATAAAGGCCTAGCCTCAGCTCAGTCTTTAACAAAATCTGAACGTTTCTTTCACATATGACCCTAATTAAAGCCACAGCACTCACCTTTTTCACGTCTCTGACCACAAAGTGCAGCGTGTTGGCTGGGCCCAACTTCTGCGGAAAAACATGGTCAAACAGCAAACTGATGAAAAATCAAACAATAACTAATTCTCAGATTAACAGGCTTTTCTTCTTAGTCTGCAGCTGTCAGCAGAGTGATTACAAACAAATGTTTATTCTAATTTGACTTGTTTCACTTCACAAATGAACAGATTAATTCAGTGTGTGAACATTAGTAAACCAAAAATCAAAGTGAGCAGGTCAAACACAGACGGGAGCAGAGAGCTTCACTTTAATCTGACAATAATGTGACTGACATGTTGTTTTAAGACCTTTTTATTTTAGTGAAGCAGATTAAGATTAGAGACAGCAGCAGTGATATAACAGAAGATGAAGTGGATCACTGATGGACGTTAAGCTGCAGATAAACATGTCAGTAAGAATATAGAGGTTAAAGCTGAAAGCTTTGTTTCATAACTCATCCTCAGAAGAGCAGTGTTTCACATTTTATTTTATTTAACATGAGAAACTAATTTAATAATGTGAGGGTGGTACAAGAGGAGAGCTCATGTTCATCATCCTCTGAGCCGCATCACTGTTTTCAATACATTTTTTAAGCAGTCTGTCAGATCTTTCTTCTGACTTGTCTATAAATGGAAGTTCTGACACGACAGCAGAGTTAGCTCAAATTGTTTTAGAGAAGTATTGCGTTATACAGAGAGCTGTTTCTGTTATTTAGCCCACCCTCATCAATATTAATGGGGCAGACAAAATAATAGAAACACCTGTCAACAGCAGCACAAACTGCAGCCTCCAAAATGACCACACCTCTGAACAGTTTCAACACAAAGTGGATTTTAACCGTCATGAAGGAGGACTTATTACAGGACTGTTCTATTAGACTGCGTTAGTTTTAGCCAGGTGTACCTAATAAACTGACAACCGGGTGTACATGATTACAGCATTTAGATTTATCACATGTGAAATGCCCAAATACCAGAGATGACAGTATGAGAATTGATCACATATTGAAAAATGGTGTTCCATGTGTAATTCATATTTAAAATTGTATTCAGTATTTTAAAATTAATTCATATGTTCTTTTTTCAGGGTTTCTGCAGGTTCACCAAGTTGATTTTCAGGACTTTTTGGGACAGTTTTAATACCACATAGGATGACATTTAGTACCTGTTTCCTACCTGTGTCACACTGGCCAAAGAATGAAAGTTATCAATGAAAAACAGTAGGGATGATATGCCCTGAGTGCATTACATCAAATACTATACTGACATCTAAGAGTCTGTAACTACAGCATGTGAGTCCCCAGGTTGCTAAAAGCCCCCAATTCTCAGAAAGATGACTGAACCGTGAGCTCCGTGTCCTCAACTGCAGCTACCACCCTGAAGTCTGAAATCATTTCTGCCTCTAACACGCTCCTAGCTGCCAGCACTTGAACACAGGTGATTTTTCATTCTTGACACAGACACTGAGAGAGTTTTCTCACCGTGTTGTACAGCTCCTCCAGGCGAGGAATGGTGAGGAAGCGATGGATGTTCACACCGTTCTCAATCAGCAGCTTCACAAAATCCACCCTGTCCAGCACCAGAGCGTCCATCATGGCCTGCTCCAGAGAGTTCACCTGTCATCAGCACCATCATCGTCATCATCACAATCACCCTCATCTTCCTCATCATCATCACCATCATCGTCATCATCATCACCATCTCTCTCATCATTGTCATCATAAGCACACTCACTCACTCATCATCATCATCACCCTCATCATCATGGTCACATCATCATCATCACCATCATCATCATCATTATCATCTTCATCGTCGACTTCATCATCATCACCATCATCATCATCAAAGTCGGGATTAGCATCATCGTTACCATCATCATCATCACCATCTTTCTTATGATCATCATCTTCATCGCCGATCATCATCATCGGCACCATTATGATCATCAATGACTCCATCATCATCATTATCATCATCATTATTGTCATCATCATCATCACCATCATCACCATCATCATTACCGTCATCATCATCATCACAATCATCATCATCAACGTTGTTATCATCGTCACATCATCATCATCATCATTATCTTCAGAATCATCATCGCCATCAGAGCTTTCATCCATCATCAGAAGCATCATTGTCACAATCACCAACATAATCATCATCATTATCATCGTCACCATCATCATAATCATCATCACACACACTACTATCATCATCATCGTCACATCATCATCATCATCATCATCGTCACAATCGCCATTGAAGTCATCATCATCGTCACCATCATCATCATCGTCATCATCATCATCATCATCGTCACATCATCATCATCAGCAGCACCATCATTATCTTCAGAATCATCATCATCATCATCACAATCATCATCATCAATGTCATTATCATCATCATCAGCAGCATCATCATTGTCACAATCGCCATCATAATCACCATCATCATCATCGTCACCGTCACCATAATCATCATCACACGTACCACTATCATGATCATGGTCACATCATCATCATCACCATTGTCACCATTATCATCATCATCATCATCATCATCATCATCATCATCACCTTTGAGCACAGTCACCTGACTAACTGCATTAAGTGCTAACGACCAGCAGGTTCCAAACATTGTGTGACGTGAGTTTTAACTCTGAAATGCAGATTCCTGTAATAATTATTCGGTGAGACTGACAGGCTAAAACAGTGTGGTTGTGGTTTGACGTTGGTTCAGTTTAACAGATGAATAGATTTATTAATTAACTAACAGGTCTGCTTCATTATTAAAACTGACTCAGATAAGATGAAGCAAAAAATAGTATCTATCACAAATTCCCGGAGTTCAAAGCTACATCTTCTTGTTTTATCTGACCAGCAGCCAAATTCAAAGAGATTCAGATTACTGTCATAAAAGAAGGAAACCAGAAAATATACACATCTGTCATTTCTTTATTAAGAATTGACTGAAATAATTAATTGATTTCCAAAATATCTGTCAATTAATTTTCGATCAAATAATCAATTAATCAAATGATCACTGCAGCTGTAGTTGATACAGCGTACATGGGGAAAGTGTGGTAGGAAACTTTTCTCCTCTGTCTTTGATTCAGCTGTTTGTAATATAAACTACACTGTATTTCTGAATATGGCATGAACAGATAAACAGGCATCTAGAGGTATTTAGTGTTGGCGTTTTTCTTGGACTGAAAGTTGACCCTGTTTGTGGTTATCAAAGTTCTTATGTCACTTTGGTTCCAGTCTCTTACCCAGTTGAGCAGTTCCAGTTTCCTGGGGTCGGTCTCCTCTGGTGGTTCAGGTTTAGTTTTGCCTCCTTTACCCTTCTTCCCTCTGGCTTTCCCTTTCCCTCCACCACCTCCTCCTGCTGATGCTGCTGCTGTTCTCTGTGCCGCTGGGCTTTTAGGGCGGTCGGTGGGTAAGGTGCTCACAGGCTGCACAAAGATACCCCCACAAAGTATCAGAAAAATAAACATTCATGGTCTATTAATGGACTTAAATAGGACAAATGATACGTGAAAACAGAGAACCAAAAGAAGGCAGGCTGAAGAAGGCTGCTTAGGGACAGAAAGACTTTGTAGGCTTGTCCTTTTTTTCCCTTTTGTTTCCTTCACTTTCATTTGTTTCTTTCTCCTCTGTTCTTCCAACTTCAGACATCAGGAGAAAATGTAAGGAAGGAGAAGACAAGGCAACACTTACTTTGTGTAATAAAACCTCCTCCGTCTACACTGTAACCCGCCAATGATACATGCTCAGATAGTTACATTTCTTGATGTCACTGAGACCTTGTCTTGCATGAGACTTTAAATCTACCTAATCTATGAAAGCAAAGACAGACTGTAATAACTCTAATGATTTTAGTGACTGTAATAACTGGAGTTTTATTAGTATTAAGTACATATACCTAATGCCTAATGTATCTGCTAGATAAGAAACTCACTTACTATTGAGGTGTCCAGGGAATATCTGAATGCAATCATATTTATCTTCCTATCGTATACATACACCTTATTTCTATATATTTGTGTATATTGAACATGTAATTGTATTCATTGCATTAGTAGTGGTGGTGTTTGGAACTCCATTCATAGCAAATAAATCCTGATGAAACTGATTTCTGCTTGTCTTTAGATCCTCTCAGCTCTGTGTTCAGGTTCAGGAAAGATGGATCTTTATGGTTAGACGAAACCATCAGATCAGTGTGGAGCGATGAGGAGACTGGAACCTTCCTCACATTAACACATGAAATCAAGAGAAAGATTTCCATCATGTTCTCCACATGGTTTTCCATCGTCTGAGCTTTGATTGGAGCTCTTTCAATGACCTCATCCTGCTGTGTCCTCTTCTTCTGTGGTGGTTTAATGGCAGCGACTGGAGAATCAGCTCCCCCTGCTGTTGCTCAGCTCATATTCACACAGCAGCAGTGGAGAGAAACAAGACTTCACTCAAGTTTTATTTGTAAAGTTTTCTGTAAATTCAATTAAAATTTGAGCTCCATTACGAGGGACACTTGATGATTGTAGTTTTGAAGAGACGGTGTTGGACTAGAACACTGAGGCAGTGAACACCACCTTAATGTTTGCCCATAGCAAGACAGACAGACAGATCAATGGTCAGATCAATAGACAAATTAATAGATGTATAGATTTTGTATCTGTAAACTCACAGGCCAGTGATGTCCATAAACAAAGATCTGACTGTGAGCGATGTCCACTCTGTTCCAGGCCAGAGCCAGACTCAGCTGATCTGACGCCGACGCATTCGTACCTGAAATCATCATCCACAAACACAACAGGTGTTCTCCTCAGATTCACACACTCATTACTCACTGCCTGTACACAGAAAAGGTACATCCCTGTAAACTGGAGGTCAGGTGAAGCTGAAACATGTGACATGTACTTACATCTGGTGAAACCTCAGTGATTTTAATGAGTGTAGAACGATGAAACATCTGCTGAATAAAAGTGTTGATGTTACCTTTGAGCAGAGCTGTGAGGATGGACATCTCAATGTCCTGCTGTCCCTCTGAGCCCATCCTGAACACTGTGATCTACATAAACAACACACAACGCCGTCAGCTACACACAACACACACACACACAAATACACACTGCTCTACAAAAACAAACACTGCTTTATACACAGCAACACACACACACACACACACAACACATGCACACACACACTGCTCTACAAAAACACACGCTGCTTTACACACACACACACACACACACACACACACACACAACACACACACACACACACACAACACATGCACACACACACTGCTCTACAAAAACACACTGCTTTACACACGCGCACTCACACCAACACATGCACACACACAAATACACACTGCTCTACAAAAACAAACACTGCTTTATACACAGCAACACACACACACACACACACAACACATGCACACACACACTGCTCTACAAAAACACACGCTGCTTTACACACACGCACACGCTGCTTTACACACGCGCACTCACACCAACACATGCACACACGCACACACACAATTCTACAAAAACACACGCTGCTTTACACACACACACACACACACACACACACACAAAACACATGCACACACGCACACACAATTCTACAAAAAGACACACACTGCTTTACACACACACACACACACACACACACACACACACACACACACACACACACACACACACAACACATGCACACACACACTGCTCTACAAAAACACACACTGCTTTACACACACGCACACACACCAACACATGCACACACGCACACAAAAACACACACTGCTTTACACACACGCACACACACCAACACATGCACACACGCACACACAATTCTACAAAAACACACGCTGCTTTACACACACACACACACACACACACACACACACACACACACACACACACACACAACACATGCACACACACACTGCTCTACAAAAACACAAGCTGCTTTATACACAGACACACACACACACACATACACTGCTCTACAAAGATACACACTGCTTTACACACACACACACACACACACACACACACACACACACACACACACACACACACACAAACTGCTCTACAAAAACACACACATACACACACAAACACACAGACACAAACACACACTAACACACACAAACACTGATCTACACAACTGTAAAATAAATCTGCATGACAAATTCAAGTTTGTGTTTGTAAAAACTAAATGAGAGTGTGGGAATAAAATCAATGAACAAATGATTCAGTGGTGAGGGAACACGAAGACACTGTGAACACACAAGTGCTTATATTAGTACAGATATAAAGCAGGAAACTGATCGTTCCCAATCTGTGTGTGACACTGAAGTTATATATACGAACTTTGACCTTGCCTTTATACCTGATTCTGATTGGACAATGGCAATCCAATCACAAAGCAGTTTACTGCAGTTTAAGCCAAACCACCATTCATTGGTTAATTAAGATCATGTGAAAACTAAAAATTAAGAACAAGTGAGTTTTATTTGTTATTTGCTTGAGGAACCAATAATTATGTCGTGTAATTTTATGTCTGTATTTTTTTTACTACATTAAAGTTGGGTTTTTTGTTGTTGTTTATTAACCTGCAGACATTTTATTAAATATTCTGATTATACAATATTGTTTAATTTGCATTTATTTCTGAAGATATTATAAAATTCTGGGCTTGAAATTCAGGATTGCCAATAATTTCAACCAGGACTGTATCACTGGATCACTGTGATACTGAAGAAAAATTAAAAACATGAAGATTCTGAAAGAAGTCCTGCAGCCCCTTTTTTTCTCAGATTTTTAGGTGGATTTAGTGTGGAAGGACATTGGAAATAATGATATCCTCAGGAAGTGGAAGTTACATTGAAACATAACAAAACAAGTTTCATGTCAGTGTTAATATCTGTCTTAGTTAGGACTCTGAGAAGGAGGACCATTTTTGACTCTAATTCATCTCACACAGTATCTTTATTTCTCAGCTTTGCAGCGCCCCCTGGGGGATCTTCTGTCTTTGTCCTGCTGAATGTCCATGTCTGTTCCAGACCAGATCCTGTCAATTCACCAGGGTTACATTAGCCATACCAACAGCTCTGTGAGGCTGCTCTAAGACACAGCGGGGCTTTGGGCTCCATCCTAACATCTCTGGTCGTTAAGATTTTTGAGTTCTGGACCAGAGCGGTGAACTTAAAAACTTTACCATCCACAGAGCCATGCTGTCAACATGGCTGAAAACAAGACTTGTAGCACTTAGTGACAGATACACATTTCTTGGTAAACATGAGATTTTTTGCACATTTTGGTGAAATATTTGTTTGATATGAGCATATTGACCAGCTCTGGTTTGTGAACCAAAAACTCGGCATTGGTTTGTTCCTGATGGTTTCCATTTAATTTCAGACTGCTGGTCAGGTTTGTGGAGAAACATCTCAACCTGCAGCAGAGCATTTTAATCTGACAACAAACCATTTTAAGTGATGAGATGTAATTTTTTTTAAATTTATGGCCAGACTGCTGCTGCAGCTGTTCTCAGGAGGAAGCAGAGGATTGTGGGATTAAATAAACGGTGGAGGGTCACAGAACAATCTCCACTAAAAGCTGCAGTTTTGGGTCAAAGGTAAAACCTTCATCATTATGTTAATGTCATAACGGCTGAGGTCACAGTCAGCAGGTTTTACAATGTGGTGATATATATGATTTATGTCCTGAGGGGTGCACCGCGGCCAGATGGGTGGCATAGGCCCACCCAAGAACCTGATTGGCCACCCCTGGGGAACGTTGAGCTTCATTCAATGAACATGATCCAGGCAGAGATTGTGTCTGACACCACAACAGAAATGGGACAACAGTTTAGTACTGTACAATTGTAATTTCTAGGAGACAGAGTTGGTTGATGATGGTGAATGATGATCTGTTCAGCAGGCGTTCAGTGTGAAAGATGAATGATGACACACAGATGACAGAACGAGTTGTCAATGGAGAGCTGTTTTATTGTTCTGGATTCGGATAAATAGATTCATTTATGAATATGAAACACTCAGGTAAGACAGTACACCCACTTTAATGCCTTCATGATATCAGTGTTGAGTGTTTCTGCCCGTCTGACCTACCAGAGCTCTCTTCCTCATGCACTCCATCACCATCAGAAAGATCTGCTGTGCCTGGCTGCGGCTGTAGTTGAAGGTTTTCTGAATGGTGACCAGAAGCTGATCTTTGACATTCTCACTCACCAGCCTGTGCAAGAAAAACACCAGACTGCCATATGAAAATCAGCACACAGTGATCGGTTAGAGAGCATTGTCTCATTTGGTCAGGCTGGATGTATCACTCAGACAGACGCAGTCAGGATCTGTCAATCTGAGAAGTGTCACGATTTACACCTGGCATTAACCAGAGACCTGGGACTAGATTAAGAAAAAAACCTCCTGTTATGCAGGTAGAAGTGCAGCAGGGCATATTTGGGATCAGAGTGAGGTTGGATCCGTCAGACCACATCTGGAGGTAGCCTGGCTCACATTGAGATCAGATCTCAGCAGGTGTAAATGGCATCTGCACAGGTGACCTCATTCTGAAGAAACACACGCCAGCAAGTTGAAAGGTCAACTGACTCCAGCTGTTAGTTTAAGCTGCCCGGCAAAAACAACAGGTAGTAGCAGTAATTTACTAACGTTAGCTAACAATCCCAGCAGCTTGAGATATGGTCACAAGTGGGCAGGATTGACAAAAGATATTTTAAACACAGGTGTAAAGGTAAAGACCTGTGGATCAAATATCATTATCCAGGTAACACATCAGATACAGAACACATGTTAACACCAGGTGCAGTTGGGGCATTTAGACCACCACACGCACCCTTGTTGCCCCCCTTCATATCCTCCAGCCTCCTAAGTTAAACACAGTTCAGCAGTTACAACCTGCTCCACATCTGTCTCTGTCTGACTGACCCTAAAGGTCAAAGGTCGTGGTTAGGATTTGATGTCATCATGGATGTTGGACCTGTATGAATCGAGGTCTGTCAGATCCTGTAACATCTGTAACATCTGCCATTTGGTGGAGGATTTAATCCAGAGATCTTTCCTGCAGTTCAGCCTTGATCCTGCTGGTATTGGTCTGGGTGTCTGCTGTGTTTCTTAAATGGAAAAAAGTGTTATTTTACAGCCTCGTCAGTTAATTCAGGGAGTTTCATCTTCCTATCAGTCTACAGGGTTGTGGTAACAGTTTGGCCACACTGCAGCCATCTACATGTTCCAAAACCAGGCTTCACTGTTACAAAAAGATGACAAAAGCATCTGATTAAATAAATACAACAAACGTGCAAAAATTAAAAAAAAAAAAAGAATAAATCAGTACAATCTAAGAATAAAGGATCTTGAGATGAGATTTAAAACAGTCAATAGTTTGCTGATCTGACCCCCAGAGGGTGACTGATCCAGAGTCCAGGGGTCAGGACAGAAAAAGCTCAGTCACCACGGCTCCTGAACTTTGAACGTGAAACAACTAGAAGTAACTGACTGATATATGGTGACATGCCTAAGTAGTAATTAGAAGGTTTTTAAATTAATCCCTAGATTTAACAGTGTGATGCAGACAGCATCAGGGTGATATGAGAACACCACGGAGTCTATGTCGGTCATCGTGCAGCAGAACTTTTAACTAACTGTACTCGTGCTTTGGCTTCTCGCCGTCAGCAAGAATACAGAGCATTACAATAGTCAAGATGCAAAGAGACGCAACAGTGAATGATTTGATGATAGAATAACTGACTTAAAATGATTCTGTATGTAAAACTGGGACTCAAAACCGACCCACAGGGTTCTGGAAACCAACTTTGAGTTAGAGGCCGAAGACTCAGTGTTGATGAAAAACATCAGAAGTTTGATTTGGTGCCGAGAGCAGATCTTCAGTTTAGTTGGGACTCAACTGCAGGAAACTCTGAGACATCCAGGCATTGATATCTGTGAGACAATTCTGTAAAATGGACAGATTTGAAAGTTCACCAGGTTTCACTAATATATGAGCAGGACAGGACCCAGAAAAGATCTCTGATGAGCTTCACAGGTCAGAGCAGATCAATTAGACACCTTATCAGCAAAATGAAAAAGTATGAATTTGATAAATTGGAGGAAAACCATTCCAGTGCTGTAACTGATATCCAAACCAATTTCTTCGGATGATGCAATAAAATATTATCTATGGTTTCAAAAGCCGCTCCTAAGAACTAAGATGCAGCTTTCACCAGGATCGGACTGCAACAAGATGCATTTGTGACTCTTAGAATATTTTTCCCCTGAGGTCATACCTGCTAAATATGGCCACCTGTCTGGAGTTTAATTTATGAATGTGAGAGAAATCCTCACCCGTCCTCCTCGCAGTATCTGTGAGCAAAGGAAATGATGTCAGAGGCTCGACCGCTGCCGTCACAGACCACGACAGGGACCGGAGGCTCCTCCTTCAGACTCTCCAGCACGATAGAGATGACGTTAGGACCCCCCTCCAGGATAAGACACACCACTGGGACCCCCTGACCCAGACCTGGCACACACACACATATCCATTATCTGTAATGTTGAAGCACTGCTGTAACAACCTTCACTGATACATTATTTGTAAAACTTGGATCTGATCCTGATCTATAATATGGAACCCAGATCTGACCACTGACAGTTAAATGTTATCAGACAACTCAAAAATGTTGCAACTGTTTGTTCAATATGGTTTAGATTGCTTTTTACACTGAATTTGAATGACCTAGCCAACAACATTGATTACTGATGTATTCAGTTGTATTTGAGTTGTCTGATACCAGTTTACTGCCTTTTGTCACTTCCAGGGCTCCATGCGTCAACACAAAGTCAGATATCTGTAAATCCTCTTGTTCTGTCTCCTCCAGAGTTGGATGTTCCAGTTTCGTCTCTCTATGTGGGCCAGGGTGTGTTTAGCCTAACTTAGCACAAAGACTGGAGACAGGAGGAAACTGTGAGCCTAGCTCCTTCAAAACAAGTGTGTGACTGACAGTGACAGTGGTCATCAGAAACACTTTGGATTTGCTGTGTGTTCCTCTGGTTCCTCTGTGGCTGCCGTGAGAGGTGACGGCTGAGCCTCCCTTTGCTGTCCCTGCCTTACAGACAGCTCCAGGCATAGGATGACAAAGGGAAACCCACAGGTCACATGGTTGGTCGCATGGTTACAGCAGGTAGGACTGATGAGCCTGGATAAAGAGCCAGGAGTCGTATTCACACAGTCTCCCCATCAGGAGTCCTCCTAAACATAGCTAAAAGGTCCAGCTCAGACAGTGAAATAAAGTGTTCCTCACCACACAGCAGAATGATGAGCACACTCCACTGTTATTTGTTCCCAACTCACCTGTCATTAAAATCTACTGTTAAAAGTTGGTTGCAAGTTTATGGTTTTGTTTCTGTAAAATTCTGATGCTCAAAAAAGTAAAAAAACAAACAAACATTTGGAGGATTAAAATCGACCTTCATTGATTCACCACTTCAGCGTGTGTCTCCAGGTGTTGGCGAGTGCTACTGCCTAAAGCTGTCGACGCTGGCTTCAGACCAGGCCGACACTGATTCAGAATCAGCGTCGACCTGGTCTGAAGCCTACAAGTCTGAAAAGTAAAGGCACCAGGATACATTAGCTCCATCTAACATAACACACCCCATTCTGACACCCAACTGTCAGAAAGCCAGGTGCATTGTGGGCACAGTAGGCCCCGGGTTTAGAAAAAGCAGAAGAATGTGTGGGGTGATACAAACCAGTAACTGGTTTTAATGTTGTGGCTGATATTGGTCTTACACGGCCCCAATGAAAACTAGAGCTGCATTATTATAAAGTCAGAAGCATCAGATCCTAGACAACTACAACCAAACGTCTGGGAGTGAACTCGGGAAGAGAGGAGATATGTTCGTTTGATCAGTAGTTTGGGTAAACTTGCCCTTTAACCTTTTCAGGTACACTGTAAAGGTAGAAAAGCTGAAACAGTGAAGCAGGGATTTGTTGTGTCAGCACGTCATGCAACTCACGTGTGTTGATCTTCTGCAGGGCAATGTGTTTCTCCAGTTGTCGGCGGAGGCGGACCTCGGCGCCGTACTTCCCGCTGGTCCCGTTATCAGACAGGATAAAGTGGGAGTGGCTGCTGTTCAGGACAGACAGCTTGCTGAGCGGATTGGACATGGTCTGATAGGGCCGAGTCACCTGAAACCCACAGATGTGATTGGTCCAATGAGGGGTGGGAGGAGGAAGTCACTGTTTTACAAATCACAGGTGAGTCTGGACTGAAGAAAGAAAAGTACCAAGTCTTCATGGTAGTGTGGTCAGTCCCGTTCAGCTCAGTTCAATCCAATACAGTTCTGTTCAATTGTGTTGAACTGGGTTGGTCTGATTCAGTCTGGTTGAGTCCATTTCAGTCCATTTTAGTCTTGTTCAGTTCTGTTTAGTCTGGTTCAGCCTTGTTGAGTCCATTTCAGTTCTCTTCAGTCCTGTTCAGTCCTGTTCAGTCCAGTTCAGTCCAGTTCAGTCCGATTCAGTTTTGTTCGGTATTGTTCAGTCTGGTTGAGTCCAGTCTTGTCAGGTTTAGTCTATTTTAGTACTGTTTAGTCTGATTCAGTCTGGTTGAGACCAGTTCAGTCCTGTTCGATCTGATTCAGTCCGGTTCCCTCTGGTTTGACTTACATCTCTCCCGATCAGGTCTTCTTTGTTCTCGATGATCCCCCACGGTGCAAGGCCGATAGCACAGACTTTCCCTCTGGACTTGGACGAATGATCTTTCAGAGCGTCTCCAACATGGCGGATCACTCCTGAAACACCACAGAGGACCCAGAGGAGGTCAAGATCCAATTGGTAGAAGAGTTTATAAAGATAATATCTGATATAATTATCGTCATCTGGCTGGTTTTCATTTGATCACCACAAGAATATCCGTTAAATTCATCCCCTCCTGACAGATTAAAGACGGTGTGGGAACATGGTTTTACTTTAAACCAGTTTAAGTTGAGAAAAAACTTCAGTGAAAGCATTTTAACTCTTCAGAGCATCGTTTCTGTATGAAATTTTTAGTGGATCATCCACAGCTTCATAACTGATTCTGAATCAGTGTTTCAATTATCATCATTGAAATTATTGTCTCGCTTATAACATTATTCATTATTATTATCATAAGTTACAGTTGAAGATATTTGAAATGAAACTTAAAAAATAAACCGCTAAAGGGTATAATCAGTTATGTTTTACTGGCTATTTGGAAATTTAAAAGAATGTTAATGTCACTCCTGTTAACTCAAAGGAATAATTCAGGGTTTTGAGAAAACCTGTAATTCTCTTTCTCTGAGAGTGAAATGTTCAATACATGTTTATCTTGGCTTAGCATGGAAACAGAGGGAAACAGCCATTTTAGCTTAGCATAAAGACTGGAAACGGGGAGAAACAGCTAGTCTAGTTCTATCGAAAGGGAACAAAGTCCACATACCAACAAACGCCTTTGGAATTCACAGATTAACATTTTATATCTGAAAACTAAAAATTTCAGTTTAAGGGGTGGTTACATCTGAAAAGTCTGATCAGTCAGTTATCAGTCAGTGATCAGTGATTGTGTGTGCAGACTATTAAGTATGGATCACGTCAGTCTGAATGAAAAGACCAGAAGGAACGTCCAGTCAAAGCAGACATTTAAGAGTGAATCCACTGAAATGAGCTAATTTCCCTGCAACATACCTGTTTTAAACCCTGCTCTACATGTACCTGACAAGATCTAGGAGGAGTAGGAGGTGCGGGAGGAGCCTGAACTGTCGTACCTGTGCTGACCCCTCCAGTGAAGATCCAGGCTCCAGTGGTCACGGCAGCTTTGATCAGACCTTTCCCAAAAACCTGCTTCAATTTGGGTGGTAGGTCAAAGTTCTGAAGGCCTCCGTGGACGGAGATGAGCAGTGTGGGGAGCTCCAGCTGCCAGTCCCTCACCATCAGGTGGAGCAAGGAGTCCGGTTTAGAGTCATAGGATACCCTGATATACTACAAGAGGAGGAAGAGGAGTTGTCAGTGACAAAGATCTCCTACATGAATCTCACCATTAAACCAACTTTTTTCGCCAGAATTGTAGTGTGTCAGTTTGGTACCATGGCCTTGTTGATGTGTCCTCCTCCCTGGAATTCGATGATTCCATAGGCATCGGTTGGGGAGGTCTGAGTGTGTTTGAGGGGACTCCATTTCTCTGCAGGTTGGCTCTCCAGCTGAACCAGTGGGGCCCCCTCCTCTTTGGCCCCCTGAGGGATGGCGGTGTGCTGTATCACGAGCTGACCACAACTGCACCTGAACAACAACACCACCAAAGGAGAGACATGAGCAACACCTTTGAGCTAGTCCTGGCTCAAGCTGCACTGTTATACACGTGTAACATGTCTCACTCTCCACAATCATCTATCAAACATACCCACATTTCCCATCTCCCCCTCTGCTGTCAATGCTACTGCCACCACGCATCAGTATTGCTGCTTGTTCTTTCAGTCCCACCACCACCCCAGAGTCCACCTGCAGGCTCTGGCTGAGGAATTAAGATATTTGCTCATTACCCCCCAATATTTCTGTGTAAACATATCTGCGGGCAGTGATAAGATCAGAGCCCAGGCACCAATATCTAACTAAGCTCTGCTGCTGTTATAAGCATTTTAAATGTGAGTTGTCTGACTGAAATACCTTTATTAGACAGTAGAGAGATGACAATGATGGAGAAATGCAACAAACATCCACCACTGGACTTAAACCAAGGACGTTGTAGTGAAAGGACAGGTTCACAGTTTTTCAGCTTTTTATGTCTGTCTTAAAACAACAGTCATGTGACAATATGAACATGTGAACAGGTTTTTCTTGCTGTAATCATCATACTGGACAATAACTGATCTCTGCAGAAGTCCCGGTATTCAGGTAAACAACCACTTACTTAAACGGTTAAGTAAATGATCTGAGTTTCTCTCCACCTCTGTGAGGTCCAACACTCCTTACAATCACTGGATTCAGATACATTTTTGAGTTACAGTAAAATCTGGGTAAAACTGTGAATGTGTTGTATGTGTCAGTACCTGCTGGCATCTTTGCTGGGAATAATCTGGATACATTCTCTCTTCTGGAAAGTCTTCTCGATCCACACTCTGTGAATCTGAAGAAAAACAAAGGTTTAAACATCAGCACTGAGTTCTTCTAATGCTGCTGTGTCTTCTTCTTTGTACTGTAAATCTAAACTCAAATACAAAACATCTTAATTGACTAATCGGAAGAACTTTTCCTGTGTCCATGGTGCAGTTCAGTAATGGTGCCAATAAATAAGAACATTAACAATCAACCAAAATTAAATTAAGAAGATCTGGTGCAGAGATTTACGTTTGTTTTCCCCAGGAAACCAAGTTGTGATAGTTTACCAATGGTTACTAATGCTTCCATCTTTACAAACTCAGAACTTTATTTAAAATTTTATAGGTGATATCAGTGTGTCATTCTGAATTTGGTTTAAATGTGTGTAAAATTATGCTGCAGACATACAGTGGGGTCCAAATGTCTGAGGCCACTCTCCCATAGGAAGGTGGTCCCGGACTTTTTGTAATACACTGTCAGACTGGAGGGACTTTCTTTTTCTTAAATGATTAGACAATTAAAAATTAGTCAACAGAAATTCATTCAATGATCATTCCAATGATCATTGAATTGTTTAAATTATTTCTACAATAAAAACTTTAACTGTGATGTGGCCCCAGTTTCTCTAATGTGAAAAATTTGCTGTTTTTGTGTGTCATTTGAATGTTAAATTAAATTATACACTCGTAAATATAATCTATACAAATTTAGTATATATCTGTTGCTCATTTGTTTTAAAGTTGTGTGTTTTACATCACATTGCTTTAATATTTCTGTGTCTCAATAATTGACAGGTAAAGTCGTATTATTGCATCATAGGAGAACTGTAAGACCTCAATCAACAATTTTTCTCATTATCAATACATCTGACAATTATTTTCTTTATCAATTGAGTGGTCAGTTTATAAAATCTCAGAAAATAGTGAAAATGCCTCATTATTCCCTGCAGCTTACATTAGTTTACATAGCAACAGTCAAAACCCACAACTTTTTTGCAAATTTTGAGTTTGCTAGTTTTTTACTAAAACTACCAAATATTCACACGTGAGGAGCTGCTACCGGTGAATTTTTTGCATTTTTACTAAAAACAAACGATTAAACTGATTAATCAGTTATTACATTTTCTGCCAATGAATTTTCTCACAGTCAACTAATTGTTTAATCACTTAATTATTTCTGCTGTAGTGTACTAGCTTTTTTCTGGGTTGTGTGGGTGTACAGTGGGGTAGGTACAGGCCCAACAACAACTTTTTTTAAAAACTTTTTTAGCTTCATTATTGTTCACTGATAATATTTAAAAAAAACACATACTTTATAATATTAACAAGATCTTTAAGAAGTGTAAACTAAACTACAGAAGAACAACTAACTCTGTCGGTGTAACCCAAGGGAAAAGGCTGAAAATATGAATGTATTTCTGTTCAAGAGGTGAATTTATGGGACAGTTGAAGTGAGGAACTTAAGACAATTTAAAATGAATAAAAATGATTTAAGGCACAAATGTAAATGTGTGATCAGACTGTCATGTTGGCATTAGTGTGGCAGTGAGAGAGTAAAATGTAATTTTTGACATCAAACGGGTGTTGGACTGTTGAATGTAAAGAAAATGTTATTTAGAGAAAATATATTTGTGTTTTAAGTTTCTTCTATGATTATTTACAGGCCAAAATTAATTTAGAATAAATTAACTGGATGGAGCATGAGACCGACAGGCAGATCATTGCAGCATTAGGAGTAAAACAGGTGTTGTACAGGATTGTTGTGGTGAAAAGGGAGCTGAGCCTGAAGGCAAAACTTTTGATTTACCAGTAGATCTATGTTCTGACCCTCATTTATGGTCATGAACTCTGAAATTAGTTTCTTCTGCAGGGTGTCTGAGCTCAGCCTTAGAGACAGGGTAAGGAGCTCCGACATCCAGAGGGAGCTTATAGGAGCCTAGAGTAGACCCGCTGCTCATGCCTAATGAAAGGAGCCAGCTGAGGTGGCTCAGGCATCTTATCAGGATCCTCCTGGACACTTTCCATTGGATGTTTTTCAGGCGCTTTCAGAACCCAGAACACGCTGGGGAGATTATATATCTCATCTGGCCTGGGAACGCCTCAGGGTCCCCCAGGAGGAGCTGGAAAACGTCGCTGGGGAGTGGGACGTGTGAACCACCTTGCTTAACCTGCTGACCTGACTTCGGATAAGCTGCAGAAAATGGATGGATGGATGGATGAATAAATAAACTGCCACAAACAGCTGAAACATCAAACTGTTCATGTGTGCATGTATCTAGCTAATTACTGGGAGAGTGGAGCTTTCCATTTCTTTATGCATCCAATCCTCTTAACCTCCGTCCTAATCCTGTTGCACTGAAAAACACACAGAAGTGCTCTTTAAATCTGTTTCCTGTGTGTGTTTAAATCCATACAGCATTAATGACTCTGTGTGTTATTGTGTGTTGTGTGTGTGACTCACTGAAGCACTTTGTCAAATTCCTGCACTCTGGATGATGGAGGATTAACAAGTGAATCATATCAACTGAGCCTCAGTTTCATTGTCTTTTTCACGTGAACGACAAAGTGCCACCGCCACCACCATCATCATCATCATCACCACCACCACCGACATCATCATCACCACCACCACCGACATCATCATCACCACCAGCAACACCAACACCATCATCATCATCATCATCCTCACTTCCACCACCACCACCAACCATCATCAACACCACCACCACCATCATCATCAACACAACCAAACTGCTTATTAATTCATCAGTTTGAACCTGGTTGGCACCACCAGACAAGTTTTAAACAAACTGAATTTGAGGTGAAAGTGCATCAGATTTTTTTTCCAGGAAAAAAGCTCTTGAGCAGGGCATCAGCAGCCTGTAGAGACATGTGTTGAGAAGAGGCTGGAAATTATGAAAGACTAGCTGTGTCCTGATCCCAACACCAGATGTTCACATGAAAAGTAACAGAAACAGAGACCTGCGAGAGACATTCAAAACCTGCCCACTTTCTCACCTGCACATAGCTGCCCAATCACAGAGGGAGTCGGCTGTGATGTCAGAGTGATGCCAGGTACAGAAATGGTCGGAAAAGGACCCCTTTGATGTGATGTCAGAATGGTGTGTGTGTGTGTGTGTGTGTGGGGAGGGGGGTCAGTATACCGGCCTCATGAGCCGTTAGTGGGCAGTGCAGACGTTAGAGTTACAAATGTAACTATGGTTCTATGAATTCCAGGCAACCGTTAGATGTTTTCAGTGGGTAATCAAGGGGGGTAAGAGGGTAAATGGGGAGGGGGGTCCTAATGTATTATTTGAACCTGTGAAGCTTAAACAGGGGGGTAAGTTGCTCTTTAAATGCTGGTCTTTAAACTGAAATGATGAAATACTTGCACCACAACACACCTCATTCAGACACTTAAACTTCACATAAAGACCAAAAGTCTCATGTACTTACTTTTCTTGTTTCATTGGAAGAATGACTGTTTAGAGTAACTTCAACTTTTTGATGTTTTTGAAAATTGTGTCACTTTTCCACAGAATTAGCGGATTTTTTTTCTGGAAAAAGGAAATTAACTTGTGTTGGAATTAACAGTATCTCATAACATGTGACCAGGAGAAACAGAGAGCGTATTAAAGTGATTGTACATGTCATTTAGTGAGTCAGAAAAGTGTTTTAAAGTTGATACACTGACATTTCATGGTAAAATGATTTACTTTCAGTGGAATGATGGAGGAGCGTCAGGTGAGACACAGCTACAGCGTTTTTATGTTGTCAAAGCTCTGAATGTCCTTTTTAAATGCCCAGAATGAAGTTAAAACTGTTCATACATTTCCTAGAAGCAGATTAAAGCAGTTTGCTGCAGTGGAATCCAGAAAACACATTCAAATCTTTTTTTCTTTTTTTCCTTTTTGAAGAGTTTTGTGACTTGAGAAGAGACATAATGACTTTTTTTTTTTTTTTAAGTTTTGTGCAATTTTTGTGTTGAAACCAGCAGAGTTGATTGACAGACTGATGTCAATTTTAGGACTCTAGTTTGATAACATCTTGCATACTCAGACATTTTGGATGTCAAATGAAGAAACTAACAGATTTGTTTGTTTTATAAGACTTTATAAAAGAGGAAATTACTTCCTTTTTCCTGCACTTTTTGCCCAGTTTCCTTCCAATTGACCAAATCAGGAAGCACTGGGGTAGAAACAAAGTGGCTATTTTGACTGTTTCTGAAGACCTTTAGGACTTGACAGTTTTTTGATATTATTTACACTCAGACATGTTGGATATCAAATGAAGAAACTTTTAAACTCCCATCAAACCTCTGAGACGCATCATCTTCAGATCATGTAGAGGAAGAATCATAATTCTGACTGGACGGCTCGTCCCGCAGCAGCAACATCTCCTGTTTCTACTTCAACGTCTTGTCCCTGAAACTGATCTGGACTGAAGATTGAGGTGCTCTGTGAGGCCCCAGCAGCTCTGTGAAGACCGGGTGTCTCAGCCTGGAGTCTCGGTGCAGCTCTGTGAGGACCGGGTGTCTCAGCCTGGAGTCTCAGTGCAGCTCTGTGAAGACCGGTTGTCTCAGTCTGGAGTCTCAGTGCAGCTCAGCAGATAAGAGAGGAGTTGACTTGATGCGGCTGAGCCGGTTCATATGACGAGCATGTGAGGCAGCAGGGCTCTTTGTTGGAGCTGGTCTCATGACTCTGGTCCGAGGTAATCCTTCTGGGAGTCTCATGACCGGTCGAGCTTCAACACAAGAGTATTTTCATCCCTCGCTGGAGCCTTGCTCAACAAATCTGCTTTTTGAAATCTGCACAAAACATCCAAACTCCGTAAGGTGAAAAAACTCAAATTCGTCCTTCTCAGTGTTTGTTTTCAACAGATGTGAAAAATGAGTCCATCCTCTTCGGTCCAGTTTAGAAATTCTGCTTCTTTACTAATTTACTTTTATTTCCATTTTGTTGACTTTGTATTCATTTTACTTCTCTACAATCAGATCCACAACCAGGATTTTAGAAATACTGAAGTCCAAATTCCCTCAGCACCAACCAAACCCCATAACACTCTCTAAGTATTTAAAAAGTATCCAAAATTTTCAAATTTTATTTGTTGATTGGACTGTTTAGGTATATTTTCTCTAAATTGTTTCTGCCTGGGTTTGGCTCTAAATGAATTCTTTGTGATCCTGGTTGAGAATAAGAACTCGCTTTTATTTACATGGTTGTTTGCCTGAAAAAATAAGAAATCCAAATGAGGCCAGAGCCACAAAGGTCAGAAACTACTGGTTTAATCAGAAGAACTGCACCATATTTAATGAAATGATCAAATCTTATCCTGTGAGGAAACCAGTAACCACATAAATGTAGTGCAGTAAAATGTACATTTCCCTCTGAAATATGGTGAAGTAAAAGTATAAAGTGCTTCAAAATTGTACTTGAACACATTACTGGGGTTTTATGTCCTTTAGCTGAAGTTTTTTCCCTCTGACCTCTACAGATCTAAAAAATATGACTTCAGTTTATTCCAACAATAAGGTTTGTGTTGAAGTCCACGTGCAGCTCGCTGACACTTTGCCCAACATGTGCAGTAACAAACTGTGTGTTTTATTAATGACCAGTGGAATGACAAGAGTGCGACAGATTAAAGAAAGAAAAGACTCAGCACAACAATGACCAGAGACTGTGAGAGAGGTCGGGAGGATTTAGATTATCAGAGTTGTAAATGAGATTAATGCTGTTCAGAGGAACTACTTGTTTGCATAATGAGCTGTTGTGTTATTTTGTACAGAGACAGGAAGTGGACCTGCAACTCTGAACCGATCAGAGACCCCAGTTTACCCAAACCTTAAGCCCAGTTTGGGGAGCAACTGTAACCAAACACAGTCCTGGGTTAACTTCACCCAAGCCAAATGGAAACCAATCAAACCTGAGATAAACTGATGCCTGCCGTTAGTTTTACTACTAAAACCATATCTTAGTTTGGGTGAATAACCCGACTGGAACAACACCCTGGTACTGGGTAAAGTGAACCCTGCGATTTTCACTGTGAATGCAATAGAATTAAAACATAGAATTATATTAGTACAATAAATTATATTTATGAATTATTCGCAGTCATGCACTAATGTAAAAGCTGCATTTGATTCTGCAGTTGATTTTAATTTATGTACTGTGGGGGAGATTCATCTAAAGTATAGCAGTGCATTACAGCTGCAACAGTTAGTCAGTTAGAGTTGATCAGTCGATTGATGGAAAAAATAACATGCATCTCTTTCAGTGATCGAATCGATTCTCATCCGTAAAGCTTTGCTGCTGTTTTGTCTCAGGTGACAGTAACTTCAGTATCTTTAACGGTTGGCATTTTCTACACAGTATAATGGTTCATCAATTAACTACATGAATGAAAATTTGGCGTTTTAATTGATAGATGATCTTCATACAACAAAGAGTAACCCGCTTCTGTCAAACCGAGTGCAGCTGGGTTTGAATCCACATTTAAAAATGAAGTGGATTTTATTATGGATGTGTTGTATTTCATTAACATTTAAACCATCTGTAATGACTTTGTGGTTGGATCATTATATAAGAAATGTAGTTTGGGGAGAGAGGCCTTTCTTTGTTTGAATGTCATGGGTTTTTTTTTAGTTTCCAAAGTGACACCAATACGGACCAAGGACAGTTCAGTGAGTCCTCAGGCTGATTTCACTGTCACATGAAAATAATAAAGCTGATTGTGTTTGTGGAGCAAAATCACATGAACTCAATTCACCCAGAACTGGTCAGGTCACATGATCAGAGGAGGAGGAGGAGGAAGCAGTTACAGCTCCACAAGTTACGTGTGTGACCATGATTCTCTGAGTGGGTGATCTCTGTAGGCTGTACCATATCTAGTCTGTGTCTTTCTATGTGCTCACAGGGCAGCGTGATCCAGCTCTGAGTCACTGTGATGTAAAGATCCCACAAATTAGCAGATTTTCTTTCTGGTCAAGGACCTGCTGAACTACGAGACTCCACCAAGAAGAGACAGTGCGAGTCTGTCCTCAGAAAAATGTTGTCCTGTGAGTCCACTGCATGATTTCACACACTATCCCCCAAACTTCAGTCTGAAGTGACACTTTTTGGTCTCTTCTAGAATTGTAAATGAAGTTGTGAGGTCAGGAGGTCTCAGGCGAGTCTTACCTTCTGTGATCCGGAGGATGCGCTGCGTTTGATGGACGAGCGTTTGAAGGATCCGTTAGTCCCTCTCCTCCCTCTGCTGTCCATGTTGAGAGGGTTCAGCTGTCCTCCACCTTCATCCTCCTCCTTCTTCTCTCTGTCTCTGTCCCCTGTGACTCCTCCACTGTCTCCTGTGTCCTCCTGCGGTCCTGCAGCCTTCACTCTGTGGTTCGTTCAGGCATCTGTGGGTGGGATGTGGCAGACGGAGACCCTGTCCTCTCTCTCCCTCTGTAATCGGGATTAGTGGACGCTACTGAGGACAGAGGGCAGTGCTCTTTAATGGATGGAGATTTAATAAATGGTGATTGAAGGTAAATCTACTTTAGGACGACTCTGCCTCCAAAACCACTTTCAAAATGTAGCACAGAGAACACGGATAGCTTATTTATTAGTTTCTGCTGCTGTTTGGATCAAATCCACACAACAATTTATTCAAGTGAAATACTGGCTCTTAATGTAAAGGTCTAATTTCATACCGATGATTACAGGCAGCGGGTCATCTGGCGCAAAGCTCCACCTGCTGGCAGCATAAGAAAAGTGTGGTCAGGTGGGGTTGACTACCTGTTGCCTCGCTGCTGTTTGATTGGCTATTTGCTGAGACCAGTTAGTCGTCAGAAGTTAGTATTTCTTTGAAAGAAGAGAGCATCTGATAATCCACTTGGTCTCCATCAACCAAGTAGATTATCTTCTACAGCACAAATGTGAAAGTCTGACTTTAGAGGAAAAACTGAGATTAAACTTCTCTCTGCAACAAGCTGTGAGATATTGTTATAAACCAAACTTCTGGTAAAAAATAATCAGATCTAATGTGGAGCGGGTGGTACGAGGTCAGTAACAGGTCTCAGGATCTCAGGCATCTTTCTGATAGGATCACCAAACATAAAAGCAGCAGCAGTCTCTAGACCAGGCGGTAAAACTGAGCTCTGAAGAGCAAACACAACTACCAAACTGAAAACACATCCAAACTGATCTGAGAAAAGCTACATGCTCAGTCAGACTCTCACCTGGATTAAACTGTGTGGAAAATGTGACATAGTGCATTATGTCAAATTAAAATTGTGTAATTTTCTGGTTTTGCATCTGTCCACAGCTGCTGTTTTGGCCAAACCAGTGTCTTTCATCTAAAAATGCAGCTGCCAGTGACACATCCTCCCCAATACACAGTGTGTCCACACCAATGCCGCTTTTCCTAATAACGTTTGATCTTAGAAGTTAAAGAGTTCATTTCTACAAATGTTGTAAAATGTCTGAACTGTCTGAAACGTCAGAACTTCAGTTCAAACTAAAATCTTCCTAACGTCGTCTGTGTGAGGAGCTGAAGATGATAATGAAAACACTATAAAGTAACTTCATATGTTTAGCCGTATTAGAATTATACATCACAAGGTGTTGTAAAGGACACAAAAAAAAAGGTTTTATTCTTGGAGTTCAGAAGACAGGTTCACAATTTTTCAGGTCTGTCGAAGAAACAACAGCCAGGTGACCTCATGAACACTGCTGCAGGTCTTGCATTCTGTAATCATTCCTCTAGATCATACTGGAAATTAAGACATTTACTTCATTCTGAGCTTTCAATGGAAGTGATCATGAACAAAATCCACAGTCCTCGTTTTGTGCAAAAATGTATTCAAAAGTTTAAGCAATGCTTTTACAAGGATTAAGCAGTATGGGTTGGTCAAAGTGGAAAACTTCCAAAGTCGTTTTAGTCTAAAATTCCCACTTTGTGTTTCCATGGACGGTGCAACAAAATGAGGGACTTTTGTACTAAAAAACTGTCACTTTGGAGGATAACTCACTCAGACTGCTGACGCTTCAGTTTATCTTCAGACAATATTTTTGCACAAAACAAGGACTGAGGATTTTGTCCCCCATCCCTTCCCTCCTGTCATTAGGAGGGAGTCCTTTAGTGTCCAGTATGAACAGGAAGTGTAATTAAAGCAAGAAAAACAGTTGCGTTCATATGGGCACCTGTTTTAGGACACACATGCAGGGTGGAGGTCGGTCTGCTGCTGGACGTTACTCTGAGACTCACATTAAACCTGAAATGAAGCAGGGATGGTTTCTGAGTTTCATGAATCTGCAGCTCATCTACTGTCACAGTCATTCTGTCGTTACTTCAAACGTCACTTAAAGAACATCAGAGGTCATGATAAAAGTACAGAATGAAAAATGAACAGAAACAATAAAAACTTGAATAAAACTTGTGTCTTTATTCTGACCACTGAGACGTACAGTGTTTTTCTGTACATCAAAATATTTACTTTTCTCATCAAAATGAGGAGCTTGTTCTTGTTACTGTTTTCAGATTCAGACCCTGAATTCACTTCTCATGTGTTTTCTTCTCAGCTTCAATACAGGAGCGAATCCTCTGAGTCAGGACCAGACTTCATTCGTGTGTGCCCGGCTCTTAACACCTAACACAGGTGGGTGACAGGAAGTGACCTCTGTCATCGAATGTCCACAGTTCAAACACTAAAAACAAAAACATTCATCATTTTGTAAGTGAACACTTCAAACACAACTAATCAGAACTAGTGTACTACCTTACATTAAATCCTGACAGAGTGCCTTTACATGTGCATCAGAATCCTGGTTTTGAACCTTATCCTGTTTTCGATCATATTCGGGATATGGCATTTACATGGAATTTGAAAAACCTGGTTATTCATATCCCTGTCGACATGATCATAACAATATCCAGGTTTCTGATCATCTGTGTGCAGGTGTGTCATGATGTCTCACAATCTCATCCACTTTGAGATGGTTCAGAAAGCTGAATAAGGTGTTTACATACCACAGTTTCCCGGTTTCTATTGGAGTACTCCAGATAGAATATCCAGCACAAAACATAACCAGGATACTAGTGTGCATGTAAACACATCGTATTTGGTTTATCGCAAGACATCATCAGTGACATCATCAGGTGTCTAATACCTGCTGGGAACACCCGGCGTGGGACAAGGACAACTGACGTCCGTCTTTGGGTTTTCTGTCTGTTTGAGGTGGAAGACAATTTGAAGCTGCAGCACAGGGACATCTGCTGGCAGCCGCTCGGGACTGGATTCGAAAACACCACAACACCTTGCTGATTTCATTATTACATGACTATACTACAAGTGTAATACTACTGCAGTAGATCCACAGGTTATTGTGCAACATTACAGTAAAATTGTAGTTTATTAGGTGGTGATGATGATGTGAAGAGGATGAAGGAGACTCCGCTGACACCGTCTTGATTGCATATAAAGGTTTATTACAAAGAAGTACAGCGTCAAGTCAGGCATCTGCAGATCTGCTCGTGAGAGGGTGTGCAGCCACTGAACCACTCTGAGAATCAGCCTTGATCACCGACTCTTAAATAAGGCAGTTGCCTTCCTGAAGACTGTCACTAACACATGGTTTCAGTCACAAAGCATTAACTTCCTTTTCCAAACTGTGAGGCACCCTCTGAGGACCTTTGACCCAGGGCCTCTACGTAAACACAGCTCTAAATATTTAAACATACACCTCAAAATAACTAATATAACTATCATACATATATAAATATGAATGGACCTTATATACAGTATGTGTAACAGTGACATCCCCATTTTTTTGTAATTTTACTGTTGGTCTCTTCTGTACTCACGACAGTGAAAACCCTCCCTTTCATTTGGTCTCGGTCCGGGTGTTTGTTCCACACCAGTTTGTTTTAACTGAGCCAAACAGCCGAAACCCGGACTCACCTGCAGCTCACCTGTCTGTGCCTCTGAGCTGCTCAAACTGCTGCTGACAGGATTTACTAATAAATGATGAATGACGTTCACTACATACTGTCCGTATTATAATGACCCATACAATCATACCTCAGCTTATGGTCCGCTCATGAGACAGGGGAGGAAGTGGTGTTTGTTTAATGAACGTTAATGCTGCACAGGTTACCAGTGTTAAAAAAGATAAATGTTTGCTCCGGTTTACAGAATGCTCTTCTTCAAAAGGCCCTGACCTCCATCACCTTCTGGGGCCGTTTGTGCCAGAAGTTAATAAAATTTGCTGCAACTTTGTTGTGAATGTCTGTGTACAGACTGTTTTCCCAATGCGAGCCACTCCCTTTGTCATCACGGCTCTGATTGGTTCACCTCTTCCAGGTGAGGCTTTAAAGATGTCTTCTTGTCTGATTGTGGTTTCCTGGATGCTGTTTCAAACTGGCCTCATGTTCTTCACTGACCCCTCCTGTCCTTCCCTCTGTGATGTAGAGCTCTGCGTAGATCTGATTCAGAAGGGTTGGGTTTCCTGCTTTAGCAGCCCCTTCAAACACACACTGGGACTTTGCCTGTAGAGTAGATTTGAGTTGTTGATGACACACTGCGGCTTGAGTTCCTGAATGAATAGACATCGCCATTTTCATTATGTCCATGTTCATGGACGTGTAATCTGATCTCATCTTAGTTGATCCGTTGACTAATTAGTGGTTGGCTCTTTGTTCACTAAGACAGTTCATATTTCATTATTACTTCTTCTAAGCTGTTATTGAGTAGTTGATGGCAGATGTGACAGTAAGTGTGAATAATGATGGTGGAGTGATCTGAGTGCTGAGCTCTGACATGGAGAAGAGTCATGGACGGTTAGAGATCCTGATCTCACCTCTGAACTTTGGTCTGGCTCTCATGTTCTCCACACAGATTGGTTTTAGAGGGAGCGACTCCCTCATCTCCATCCTCACACTGATTCATAGCAGAGCCTCCACCTGCTGGGAGAGCTGCAGTCAGTCTTTACAACAGGCTTTCCATCACAGGACACATTAGTTCTCATTCCTCTCTCTTACTGTTCGACCAGTTCTGACATTCCCTGCATTTTTAGATGATGATGGGAGCTCAAACAACAATCAAACTGCTGTGGGTTTACTAGAAAACCACCAACAGTAAAACATGCAAATCCTTCTGAAACTACTCTGGTTTACGCCAGAGAGAAACTCTGAAGAATAAAACTCTTCTATAAAAATCGGAAGAATTAAACAGATCATCCAGAATCATCGTCCAGATTGCAGTCAAACGACACAATGTGATCAAAGTGATCCCGGTAATCAGACATTTACAGATTTCTCTCCCTCTCATCAGAGGGACGTCAAAATCTGTCAAACCGGTGGTCTAACTTCAGATAATGGAGTTCTACTATCTGTCCAGTAGATGGTGCTAACTGGTCGTCTAACTAAGTTAAAGATCAGCCCGGCACCATCAGCTGCTGTCAGTCATTTCTCATCAGCAACAGGGCTCAGCAGCTTGGATCAACTTGGCTGTGGTGCATTTTTATCCAAACCACAACACTGAGTTTCCTTCAGCCTCAAATTTTCCACAAACAGTCAAACATCCCAGGTGTTTTGAATCCAGTGTTTGGCCTTTATAGAGTTGGAAATTAACTAAGATCTTTGACTTGATTGCTGTTTACTTCAGAATTAAGTATAGCTTTCCTTCCTTTAATACTGTTACTAGAACTTAATCAATAAATCGGGCCAGCCGGTATTAGCTTATTGGAGAGTCAATTCAATTCAGTTCAATTTCATTTATTTGCTGCCAAATCATAACAGAAGTTATCTCGGGGCACTTTTCATGTGGAGCAGGTCTAGACCGGACTCTTTATGGTTATAGTTACAAAAACCCAACATCCCCTCATGAGCAAGCGCTTGGTGACAGCAGCAAGAAAAACTCCCTTTAACAGGTAGAAACCTTGAACAGATCCCGCCTCATGGTGGGCGGCCGTCTGCCCCGACCCATTAGAGGGGAGGGAGAGAGGGATGGCAGGAGGGAGGAACGAGAACATAGCACAGTAGACGTATCACAATAATGAGACTAATAATAAAACTAATGATTATAATAATATTACTAATAGTCTAGATATAATAATAGATGACAATCATAATATTTGAAGCAGTGGGTGTTGAGCAGGATCATGGGGCAGTAGGTGGTTTGCAGTCACAGATCCAGACTCTGCAGCACCAGGGACAGAAATACCTGCAGAAAGCGACAGGACGAGAGAGGAGAGAGACGAGGAAGGACAAAACTCTGGGAGAGAGAAGAAGCCGAGTTAGTAACGAGCACTGATGCCATATGAATGTGTGCAGATGGAGAAGAAGAGGAGGAGTCAGGAGCTCAGTCCATAATTGGAAGTCCCCCGGCAGTCTAGGCCTATAGAAACATAATTAGGGGATGGTTCAAGACAAGCCTGAGCCAGTCCTGACTGTAAGCTTTATCAGAAAGGAAGGTTTTAAGCCTACTCTTAAACGTGAGGAGGTTGTCTGCCTCCGGGACCCAAACTGGAAGATGGTTCCACAGTAGAGGAGCCTGATAACTCAAAGCTCTGCCTCCTATTGTTCTTTTGGAGACTCTAGCAGCGTTCTGGATCAGATGGAGAGTGACATCTTAGAGAGAAAGGGAAGGTTAGATATGAAACTATAGTTGGCTAAGACACTTGGATCAAGAGTAGGTTTTTTAAGAAGAGGTTTAATTACAGCTGTTTTAAAGGACTGCAGTACATAGCCTGTTAATAAGACATATTGATTATATCTAGTAAAGAGGTGCTAACTAAGGGTAAAACTTCCTTAAGCAGCCTAGGAGGCTAGGGGCTACGCTGTGTCAGCTCGCACCGGCTACTGGGGGCTGGCTAACGATTTGCTTTCCAGTAAACTCCAGTGTTTAGAGACCAGACAGACAGAATTTCTTGGGCCAACAAACAGGTTTTAATAAATAATAAGAACCTAAATAAAATACGATAAAATAACTTACTTCCCATGCCCTAAAAGAGAACATACAAACACCACAGATATGACAGTATTTAAAGTAACAGAAACATTAATTCAATTCAATAAAACATGACCCAGAACAAAATGAATTACCAAATTAAATCAGAACCTGATCAGTCCAGGATGGGGGAAGGTCTCAAAAGAACTCAGGGGAGGGTGGTCTCCCCAGGCCCTTCTGCAGTCACACAGCTCTGTATGCAGCTGACTTTCTTTTACTGAGCTCTTATAGGTGCTGAACTCCAACAAGCCAACCTCCGGATTCGTCTCCTGCTGGCTCGGTGGGTCACCCTCACCTCTGGCTGAGCTCGACTGGCCCACCCTCATGGTCTGGTGTTGTTCAGTTGGGGCTCGTGGCTGCTGGACCGCTGGCGTCCTACTAGTGTCCTTCCTTCTCTCTCTCTCCTTCGGTTTCTTTACTCGGTCCAGTCCACCGCTCCTGTCTACGTCTCTGCTGCCTTCCTCCTTCCTCCAGTCCTCTTTGACATAAACTCAGCCTCAACCACTTCAGAGGACATTATACTGACTTCCAGCCCTGGAGACCAGCCTTTACCTTAAATCAAGTCTTCAAAATAAAAGTCTAAAAGTCTTCGCCCTAACCCTAATGAGCTACATGGAAGGTTGTAGATTAACAAAGAAACATGAATTAACCTTTAATCTACAGGAATTTCAGTAACATCAGGCATTAAGTGAGAGCAAAAAACAATTATGTAATATTAATAATAGTAATAATGATTAAAACTTGTGGTACCATCTGACAAAGCTCACATCACTGAACTGCTTGCACTCAATGACCCTGGTGAGGATTCTGTGCCGACTCAAGGGTTTTAGTCTCAGATCAAAAAATGTGCCTGGGCAAATCACGGCAAAATTCTTGTAGTCTGCACTGACCATTAAAGGTGTCTGGTCCACCTGAGGAGACGAGCATTAAGTGACTCAAAAGCTAACCCTGCAGGCACCACAGGGGAACAAGTACCTTTTCAGGAACTTTTAATCAACTTTACCTACGTTTTGAACAGAGAGACGTGGGTCTAAAAGGTTCCTGAGTTCCAAAAAATGTTCCTAAAAATGTTTCTGCGGTGGAAACAGACAGCAAGAGGACAAGAGAACAGAAAACACTGGTCTTTATTCATTCAATAAAGTCACTTCCGCTTCGAGTTTCTGCACCTGCATAGACTCCAAACAGAAAGAGCTTCAGACATACACAACCAGTTAATGGGGCAAGTTTAAAATTATTATAATGCAGATAAAGAACAAGGCTGCAAAAATAATATATTACAAAACAAAGAAAAAATACCAACATGGCTTCAGTTTTCAGAAAACTGCAAATCTGTTTCAGTTTAATTCAACATGGATCCCAAAGTTGCTGCAGATTGAAGACACATGATTGAAAATCCCAAATTGTCCTCAGAGCTGAAACCGTGAGCTCAGAGGATGTTTGGGGATTGAATTAGGATGCTATAACAACATATTTCAGAAGACATTACACTACTTTAGTCTTAACTAGCTGAGACATTCCTTAGTAGTTACTAAGAATTCAACAAGAAGAACTTTACACAAGAACTGAATCCCCACTCAGTCAGGATGAACATCACAGGGGGAGTTGGGAATGAAATCCTTACTGTGCTCTTCGGTAAATAAACTCACGGTTCAGGACGACATTTTAACCCTGGTGAAATGACAGGATCTGGTCAGTAACAGACATGGACATTCAACAGGTCTGAAAATAAACCTCCAGAAATCCACTTAGAAACCAGAGGAAAAGAGGCTGCAGAACTTCATTCAGAATCTTGTTTTTTTTAAGTTTTGTTCAGTATCACAGACAGTTGGACCAAATGGAAACAAATACAGGCTAAAAAGACGTACGAACCTGTAGCTACATTACAAAAGACCATACGGGGTCTTTCTCTCCTCATGGTCTTAATTTGTCTGTCCTCATGTTGGTTCCTACTCAGGCCTGTACGTTGGTGTCAGCATGTTTCCACTCGTCAGATCAGCAGAAACATCTTGACTTCCTCCATTTTCACACAAAAGTCAAATTAGAAGCAAAGAACTTGGGCTGGTGGGTCTACAGACAGTCTTGTTCATAATAAGGACACCTGGTCATGTATCATTACTAACAAACTGTGATACTTCTGTCATATACATGGGTTATTATAGTCTACAGTTCTGATCTGAGTGTAGCTCATTAGACTGAACATGAAACTCTGTCAGTCTGTCCAGTTCTCTCTCTCTCTCTCTCTCTCACACACACACACACACACACACACACACACACACACACACACACACACACACACACACACACACACACACACACACACACACACACACACACACACACACAGAGGGTTCAGAGTTCAAGGTTTGATCCAGACTAAGTGCTGTAGAGGAGCTGTACTTTCTTTCAGCTCCCAGCAGGGGGCGCAGCCTCCTGCCTTGTTATTTCTCGGGCTTCATCTTGGTGTCGTATGTCCCGGCGTTCTTGTACGCTCCCACGTAACCCGTGTTCTCCACAATCTCCTCCCGGCCCTCCCGACCTTTGCCCTTGCCGCTCTCGTCAAAGCGCTCTTTGTGCGATCCAGTGTAGCGGGATGTATCAGTCAGACGGTCCACAGCCGCCGTCTTCGCCACTTTCTGACGGAAACACAGAAGACAGGAAATAAATCAAATCAGACCAAAGTCCCAACTGTCCCACCTACCTGTGCTGCAGCCGTACTGCCCCCAACAGGTGAGGAAAGTATACAGCGCACTAGCTACAGAAACAATGAAGTTGAGAAGAAATGGTTAAAAGTTTTCTGGACAGTGAACTGGTCTTGTGTATCCTCATTCGCGTTTGCTCAGAGATCAGAAATACAAGCACTGGAAGGTCCATTACCTACAGTCAGCTCCCAAAGCTTGCTGGCTGTAGTGATGGGTGAAGCAAAAACACTTCAGTCATTTGGAGCATTCTTGCTCCCCTCATGCACACTCACAAGGGACTGGAGTGTAATCGTTGTGTGTCTAATTACCATTTTAAAAGTGTGTGTTTCAGCCAGATTGGTGTTTACCGGATCCTCTCTTTTGACTGCAGAGTGTTTAATGATCTGAAGATGATCCAGACTGTCTCACCTCTTGGCTCAGACTCTGATGACTTCATCATTATAATATTAAACCTCTCTGATGTTTGCGGCAGTGATCTGATAAGTATTAATGAACAGGCTGCGATGTCTGACAGCTGCAGTTCTGAGACATTAGAGCAGAGTGAGCAGTAGGTCTGTATAGCAGCTCTGGACTCGTTTCCTGCAGCTGAACGATGCAACGTGAAAATGAGCCAGAGGTGATGTAACAATGAGCCGCTGTTTGTGCTTGATATTAAAGATGAGCAGCAGATCATCAATCGTGTCCGATCATGTTTTAATGATGTTCTTCACAGACAGACGCTCTGCTGTCTCATCTGCTCTGGACTCAAGATCAAACCTCATTCTGGTGTCAGATAAGCTGTCACGTCCACTGTGGATGGGGGACATCCACCTTACTTTTCCACTATCAATGTAATGTCCTCTCTAAAATCTGTGTAAACTAATCAGTAAAGCAATATAAACGTATATGCAGATGACACAGTTTTATCTTCTTTTGGTTCTTACTCATCGTCTTCTGCTTTTTCCAATGCTCACTTCTATTCACCAAATTTTTTTAAATGTAGGTAAGAACAAGTGCATGGTTTCCTCCAAGTCCACCACTGTCTGACTCCTGCCAGTAAAATCTAAACAGAAAAGCTCAAACAACAGATGTACTTGAGCGTTGAGTTCCCTCTCAGTTCTGTGAGAGGGAACTGTGTAATTCCTAACAGGTCCAGCTCCTTCAGCCAATTCTGCTTCTCTGTAAGAGCTTCTCAATTGTTTACCACCCTCCCAACTTAAATAACAAACTGTACCACGAACCTTCAGACAAAGTCTCAAGGTCTGGCTTCTGAAAATTTAGACATGGAGACTTTTAATCTACAACATGCATAGGTCCTTTTATATTATTATTATTATTATTATTATTGTTGTTGTTGTTGTTGTTGTCGTCGTCATTATTATTATTGTTGTTGTTGTCGTCATTATTGTTGTTGTTGTTGTTGTTGTTATTACCCGGTGTTATTTGGTGTACTCAATGCTACTTTATGACCAGTGCGGTCTGACCTTTGTGCTGCAGGGTTCATGTCTTTGGCGTATGATATAACATTTTACTAACTTAGAACTGCACCTTTTAACATTGAATCTAGATCAGCATCACGATTGTGGTATTTTATTTCCGTCTTTCTGCCGCTCTGCAAGTGTCAGGGACCCCTGGACTCGTGTTGTTTCGCTGCGTTTCCTTGCTTTGTGCTGCTGCACGGCTCCTATTATCATCGTACCGATGTTTTGCTGTTTACCATTGCTCTTCATGGCTCGTGCACTGAGAATCCTGACTATGTTGCAGTTGCTACCTTTATGGCGTCAGGTTCTTTTCTGCCTGTAATTTGTAACCGTCACCTGCACTGGTTCCGGCAGCATCTGAAGGACTGCAGCTGATTAACGCTGACACATTTACAGAAATCTTCATTCATGTGCTTTGTTGTTCAAAAGAAAGAAAGAAATGAAACATAGATGTTTAACTACTACCAAGCAGTGCCACTCTGATGGTGTACACAAGTGATGTTCTTGCTGTTCATGGTCCTGCTTGTTGAACTGACTGCAGCTGCTGCAGCCATCAGCCTTTCCTCTGTTTCTAACACTGTTGCTGTTCTTCACAAGAACAATGTGTTTGTCAATATTCATAAACGGTTTTGCATTTAACATTTATCGTTGATTGTGGATAGTAGTGGGTGGGATATGAGGCTCATCCACGTGCACACATTTTCAAATTGATTGTGATTCATTAAGGGAAATTTACACCATTTTTGTCTTTTGCGCACATGTAAAGTTTCAGTGTGGATCCTACGCACCGTTTTATAAATCAAGCTCCTCATCACTATCATAGAAACTAAACATGGGTATGGTGCAGAGTTAGTGCACTAATGATATAGCATTTTACACAGCATTCACGTTTTATTTGTGGCTTAAGAAAAGTGTTTTTTTGTTGACTTTACTGTGCCCACCCCCACTAGTGAAACAGCGAACAGCATCAGGACAGTCCAAAGACACGCATTCAACCCCGAGATCAACCCATCCTGACTTTTTCTTCTGTCTGTATGATGTGTTCCGTGTGTTCAGTGTGCAACAGGTGTCAAATGCTCGGCGGTGAGAGCTGTATTAGGCTTCAGCTTTCATGTCAGTAAACTGGCTGTAATGACCAAGACTTTTCACTTTTATCAGTTTTAAGACAGTTTTGTGTTTAATGTCGTGTTCAAGTCATATGATATACCATTTACCCTCAGACTGTCACTACAGAAAACCGTCCACATCACCCTCCTGATTGTACTAAAAACACATGATGGAGTTTTTAATAAAAGCGCCTTGTCTCACTGTCACTCCAACGTTGGTGGGCTCTCTGCCTTCCACCAGTTTGAAGATTGATTGCAGCGCCTCCTCTTTACTTTGACCTTTGAACCTCTTTGGAGCCAACTCTTGCATAGCTCTCTGAAACTCCTCGTACGTGATGACCCGAGATGTCTTCTGTCTGTGCAATGAAACACACATACACCATAGACAGAGTTCAGAGTCACAGAAACCACCAACCTGGAGTTACTGTTAACTGTGAAAGAACTGCAGGTGTTGACAAGTAATCTGTGGGTTCTTTTTATCATGATTGAGTTTATAAAATGTCAGAAAGCATCTTCAAAACATTTATCACAGTTTTTTGGTTTTACTTGAATTGTCTTATTATTATATGAATGAAGTTTATACAACAGTTTGGGAACCTCTGAAAGGGCAGAAGATCCAGTGGTGTAATGGTGTCTTGGTGGGTCGATATACCGTGACCTCAACAAACCTCTGTAAAATGCTGTATCACTGACAATAATCCAGTAATATAATACCAATAGAATATAGCAGTCACGGGGGCACTTTACTGAATTATGAGGCGTCGACGTCCGCTTTTTGATACTTTAAGTACAATTTGCTGAAATCTTCAATGTCGGAGTATTTTTAAATTGCAGTAGTGCTATTTTCGTGATCAGAAATCTTTGTTCACCACTGCTGGACAGCATCAGAGATAGAAATATATATGAACATGAACTGAGTGAGATAATACTGGGGTGGTGGAGGGAGAGTAATGGAGACAGTTTATAAAACGCCTGGATGAATATGATTGGATGATACAAGATGCATCAATAAGCCGATGATATGCGATGATTGACGCTGATCAGCTGATGTGAGAGTGACTTCAGTGCTCTGTCTGAACTAACCTATGCTTCATTTGTGCGAGCTATGTTTATGTCACAGTTTATGGAAAAACAGCAAGAGAGTTCAAACTGTCCAATCAGAGGGCAAATGGTTCCGCTGCCTTCTTTTTTGTCACAGGTCCTGAAATTGGGTTTACATACATACACAGCACATTAAATGTTGTTTTTCCACAGCATCGCCACATATAAATAAACCTGGGTCGTGGAAGAGCCCGCTGCGTCACCCATCTTGAAAATCTACTGCACCTTTCTGACAGCCGAACCATCTGCCCTCTGATTGGACACTTTGACTCTGCTTCGTGATTGGACTGTCATTGTCCAGTCAAATTAAGGTATAAAGGCAGGGTCAAAATTTGTACATGTAACTTCAGTGTTACACACAGTGTGGGAACTTTAAACACTGAGTTTTCCACAGTTTTGTGCTTTATATCTGTACTAATATAAGCACTTGTTTGTTCACAGTGTCTTCGTGTTCCCTCACCACTGAATCATTTGTTCATAGATTTTATTCCCACACTCTTATTTAGTTTTTACAAACACAAATCTTTTCTACACAAGCACAAACTTGAATTTCTCATGCAGATTTATTTTACAGGTTCACAAAGGTTGATTTACAACTACAACCTTTGGAATTATTTGTGAGGATAGCATTCAAAGTATTACAGGTCACCACAAGGGGGAGATACACTGACCTACACAGAGGCAGAGCTTAAGCTCTGACTGTCAAGTATGAAAGAGTGACCAGAAATACCCATGAATGATGAAATGAAATTGACTCGTTAGGACTGGATGTGTTGCATCAGCGACTGTGGATACTGAAAGTGGTCTGCAGACTCACTTGACTTTGGAGAAGACGATGTCCACGTCAGTGCAGGTGACATTTTTGCCGTCGATGATCTTGCAGTCTTTGCACAGTTTGGCCCAGTTCTTCCCATTCAGCTCCTTCCCCGTGGCCTTCATGTCTCCATGAATGGCAAACTTTTTAAAAGCCGTCAGGAGCTGCTCCATGTCTGCACTCTCCGCCATAATGGAAAAGATCTGCAACACAAAACCAAGGAGAAGAAAAGCACAACTGATGATTTGCTGTGATGTAAATCAATTCAACCACCTCTGCTCGGAACAAAAAGAAATCGCTCAAAATGAAAGAAAACGACACACTGGACCTCAGGTGAGAACCATTCACCTCAGCAGACTCACAATTAAGTGGGAACAAGTGAGCTGAACTCATCACATTCACCAGTTTTTAAACTTCGACTTTTCTCTTGGAAAGAAACAAATCTCAGGAGCAGTTCAGACCTCTCATATGAGTCATGTTCAGAAAGTCGACAACCCCAGTTTGACTGAAGAATTATAATGACTTCATCTGAACGAATCTGTACTTTACACGTTACTGAAGTCAGCTGAGATATTAATAAATAACTAAAAACTTATATAAAAATAGTATTCCATTGATAGTGGTCTTTACATCCATGGCTACACTGCAAACAGGAGCTGATCACAGCTGATTCAACAACTTTTACTGGGATAGTTTGACTGAATGGAAACAAATATAGATGAAACATACAGGGTCCAAAGAGAACAACAGTGCATGTGATACTGGAGCAAACTGAAAAACTATCTTCTCTGATTTCTAAATGGATGTATGGACTGTCAGTCAGCAGGTGTTGGACTGTTGGTTGGACATCACCTTCTGTTAGTGGCAGTTACAGAATCCTCCTGCAGGTAGACCGGTTGTTACGTCTGTCACTAAATTCACTTTTCAAATAAAGGTTCAATTTCAATTTATATAAATACATTGAAATTGAATTTGCTCTTACTATCAGACAGCAACAGCTCCTGTAGAAACGTGTGTTCGTGTGTGTTTACACAGGTATTCAGGTGTCATATGTCCTGTCAGTCAGCACATTTACAGTTCCAGTTCAGTACGTTGAACTTCAGTCTCTCTGTGTTTACCTGCACTTCAGTAACCAGACACGGAGAAATGATAAGTTACCTGGATGTAATTATAGTTCTGTAAATCTACAGATGTGGTGTTGGTGGTGGTGCTGGTGTTGATGTTGGTGGTAGTGGTGTTGTTGGTGCTGGTGTTGGTAGTGGCACTGGTGGTGGTGGAGCTAGTGGTCGTAGTGTTGGTGCTGTTGGTGGTGGTTGTAGTGGTGGTTTTGGTGGTGGTGTTGGTGATAGCGGCGATATGTTTGGTGGTTGTGTTGATGTTTTTGTTGGTAACGTTGGCATTGTTGTTGGTGGTGGTAGTGGCATGGGTTTGGTATTGGTAGTGGCACTTGTGGTGATGGTGCTAGTGTTGGTGCTGGTGTTGATGCTGATGTTGGTGGCTGTGGTGGTGTTGTTGGTGGTGGAATTGGTGGCGGCGGTGGTAGTGTTGGTTGTGATGGCGGTGGTGTTTCGGGTGGTGGTAGTGGCTGTGGCGGTGGTAGTGGCGGTTGTGGTGGTGGTGTTGGTGTTGGTGTTGGTTTTGGCAGCGGTGATAGCAGTGGCGGTGGTTGTGATGGTGGCACTGGAGGTGGTGGTGGTGGCTTTGGTGGTGGTAGTGGCAGTGGTACTGGAGGTGTAGGTGGCTGTGGTGGTGGTAGTGGCGATGGCACTGGAGTTGGGGTTGGCTGTGGCGGTGGTACTGGAAGTGGTGGTACCGGAGGTGGTGGTACCGGAGGTGGTGGTGGTGGCTGTGGTGGTGGTAGTGGCAGTGGTACTGGAGGTGTAGGTGGCTGTGGTGTGGGTAGTGGCAGTGGTACTGGAGGTAGTGGTGGCTGTGGTGGTGGTAGTGGCAGTGGCTGTGGTGGTGGCAGTGGCGATGGCACTGGAGCTGGTGGTGGTGGCTGTGGTGGTGGTAGTGGCAGTGGTTTGGTATTGGCAGTGGCACTTGTGGTGATGGTGCTAGTGTTGGTGCTGGTGGTGCTGGTGTTGATGCTGATGTTGGTGGTAGTGGTGGTGTGGTTGGTGTTGGTATTGGTGGCGGCGCAGGTAGAGTTGGTTGTGATGGCGGTGGTGTTGATGGTGGTAGTGGTAGTGGCTTTGGTGGTGGTAGTGGCGGTTGTGGTGGTGGTGTTGGTGTTGGCGCAAGGATAGCGCTGGTGGTGGTTGTGGTGGTTGTACTGGAGGTGGTGGTGGTGGCTGTGGTGGTGGAAATGGCAGTGGTACTGGAGGTGTAGGTGGCTGTGGTGGTGGTACTGGAGGTGTAGGTGGCTGTGGTGGTGGTAGTGGCAGCGGTGCTTGAGGTGGTGGTGGCTGTGGTGGTGGTAGTGGCGATGGCACTGGAGGTGGTGGTGGTAGCTGTGGTGGTGGTACTGGGGGCGGTGGTGGTGGTGGTGGTGGTGATGGTGTTGATGATGGTGGTACTGTTGGTGTTGATTTTGGTGGTAGTGTTGGTGTTGGTGGTAGTGTTGATGTTGGTGGTGGTAGTGTTGGTGTTGGTCGTAGTGGCGGTGTTGGGGGTGTTGCTGGTTTTAATGTTGTTGGTAGTGTTGGTGGTATTCGTGTTGTTGGAGGTGGTAGTGGTGATAGTGGCAGTGGTGGTGGTGGTGATGGTGGTGTTGGTGGTGTTGGTGGTATTGGTGATATTGGTGTTGTTGGAGGTGGTAGTGGCGGTGGTGATAGTGGCAGTGGTGGTGCTGGTGGTGGTGGTGTTGGTGTGGCCAATCACATCACTGCTCTCACTGTTCTGAAACAGCTGAGCCCCCAGTGAAGCATGACGATAATAGAAAACACATACCAGATTGAGACGCAAGCACACCTTTATCACCTGTATGGTTGTTGTAATGTTTCTTATATATTTACATGTTTCCTTTAGCAAACATAGTAAGTAACCTGTCTTGGACCCCCAATCCCTCTGAGAGCCATAATGTTCAAGCTCTGAGTTCGAGCACAATGTCCTGACACCACCACTGTACCAATTCAGCTCCAACAATCATTGTCGTCATTACCGCTGAAAGGTTCAGAGAAGAGGGGCATCGTAATCGAAGAAACAAAGAGCATTGAGGATCCACAAAATTAGACAGAAGATGAAAGCACTGAAGTCCCAGTACAAGGAGGCAGGAGAAGAGGAATTCTGAACCAGATGGGCAGTTTGACATGTCAGAGCTGCAACTGAAGGAGGTCAGAGAGGTTGTTTGCAAAGCAAGGGCAAGGTCTGCTCCGGGACCAAGCAGCACCTCGTATAAAGTGTAAAACAAATGTCTTAATCTCCTGCCGCATCTGTGAAAGATCCTGCAAGTCTTTTTGAGTAGGGGGGAAATCCCATAACAGGGAGTGGCTGAAGGTGTGTGGATCCTAAAGGAGGAAAACTCCACTCAAGTAGACCAGTTCCGCATAATCTCCCTGCTGTGCGCTGAGGCGAAGATCTTATTCAGTGCCATTTCCAATCAGCTGTCCATCCTACCTGGCAAAGGTAGACAGCTACAGAATAACTATACATCAGTCCAGAAGGGCTGCATATCAGGGATGCCCGGCTGTCTGGAGCACATTGGTGTGATGACACAGCTCATCAAGGAGGCCAGAGAGAACAAAGGCAACAAATGTAAATGGCTCAATTCCACACAAGCTGGTGCAGCACACACTGACCAAATATCCCATGCCTAGGAGAAACTGTAGAGGCAAAAATCTCCTCTATGGTGAGGAAGTAAAGACAACAATGGGTCTTCAACGTAACAAGATCCAGAGAAGTGTTATAGTACAGGTACTCGAGTGATCCGAAGGTGGCACCATCAAAGAGAAGGAAAGGCGCTGCCTAGTTCAGGAGTTGGTGTTGAGAGCAGAAGTGGAGGAGACGAGGCGGTGGGAATAAAGCAGGAAGGAGCTCGCACAAGATTGGAGAATGCGGTAGAGAGGAAAGTGACCTTGGCTGAGCTTTGGAAAGCCAAGCCGCACCACATCCAACTTCTCATTCAGGCAGTGTACGATGTTCTTCCAAACCCATCAAATCTGCACACATGGGGCAAAGCTTAGTCACCAGTGGGCCCTCTGTGCTCCAAGCTAGGAACTATGGAGCACATCCTCAGCTGCTACAGAAAGGCAATTGGAGAGGAATGGTATAGATGGAGGCATGATCAGGTCCTGAAGACCATCACTGAAGCCATTAGCGCAGGAGTTGAGTGGGTGAGGCAGTCCCGACAATCCAGGCAGGCCATCACCTTTGCACAGAGAAGTCAGAGAAGGAGGGCACATTTTATAAGATGTGTACAAACATGTCAAGACTCACATTCAAAGCCCTGATTCTTAATAAAACACTGCACATTAATAATAGTTCTTGTGTTTTTTCGCTGTAGTAAATGATTGACAAATAAACAGCTTTAAATATTCTAGTATGAAATAACATCAATAATATTCATAACTCCAATTATCCTACAGCCATAGACAGATTGTACACAGACAGACAACTGAGAGAAAAGACACACAAAAAAGACAAGATGCAAAATGTGGTTAATTTTGCGTCTTGTCTCTTTTTTGTGTCTTGTCTCTTAGTTGTTGTTTGACGGAGTCATTTCATACAGAGACTTTTATATTTACAAGCCAACTGTTTGGGACTTTGCCACCCCTCTGGACCCCGCCCTGTAGATCAGTAGCCTTTGTCCTCCGTCTCTTGTCACACAGGATGTGTGCAGGGTCAGTACTGATTGTAGGTCATCTGTGTTTTGGCAGCTCTCGGAGCCCGACACAATAACTGGTGCTATTACACATGTAATATGCTTTGGGTCACATTGAAGAGCTTATACTGTGAGTAAAACATGAGTTGTTACGCAGCCTGTGTAGAACAACTGTTCTGTCAGCTGTTCTGTCAGCAAAGTGTGAGATGGACAACTGAAAAACACGACGTAAACACCTCCTGTGCAGACACACAGTAACTGTTTAAGACCAGTCCAGCCAGGTCATTCACATCAAGGTTCTAACCATTTAGTGCAGCAACATGAATTTTATTTTTTAGCAGTTTGACTCCGCTCACGTGATGCTCTGGAACTAATTCAATTTTCAGTTTAATCCAATTTTATTTATATAGCACAAAATCATAATTTACATTATTTCAAGACACTTTACAGAGTCAGGTCGAGACCTGACAATGTTGTAGAGAGACACCCAACAGTTCCACCATGAGCAAGACCTTGGCGACAGCGGCAAGGAAAAACTCCCTTTAACAGGAGGAAACCTCCGACAGAACCGGACTCAGGGTGGCCGGCCGTCAGCCTTGACCGGTTGGGCTGAGAGGAGGGGGGGGGCAGCTATAGATACTGTTGTAGATGGAAGAGTCATTGTCAATACGAACAATCTAAATATGACTTAAACCAGTCTAGTGCGGTTCCTTTAATCCCAATGACATGTTCCAGTCTCTCTAATAAAATCTTGTGATCAATGGCGTTAAGTGCAGAACTAAGATCTAACAGGACAAGTACAGAAACGAGTTCATTGTCTGAGGCCAAGAGAAGATCGTTGGTAACTTTCACCAGTGCGGTTTCTGTGCTATGATTCACTCTAAATCCTAAAATCTTCAAACACACCATTGCTATGCAAATAATCACATAATTGGTTTTCAACAGCTTTTTCAAAGATTTTAGAAATAAAAGGGAGGAAAAAAGAGGAATCTGGAAAAAGAGGTTTAATTACTGCAACCTTAAAGACATGTGATAAGTAGCCCGTTAATAAAGATAAATTGATCAGATCTAATTTGGAAGTGTTAACTGAAGGTAAAGCATCCTTGAACATCTGTGAATTGTACCATGGAGCTGGCCTCCTCCGATTCACTAGCTTCTTTTTTGGAGGGTCAACAGTGTAGTGTGTCATAAGCAGTGAGGCTGCAGCGCTATCACCAAGATCAACAACCTGTGTGGGAGTAAAGTTGGGAAAGCTGTCCTCCATTGTATTGACACATGGCAATGGAGTAAATAACAAAGGAATTCTTCCATTACATTTGGCTACAGCAATATCCGATAGACACCTACTGTAATGGAATTTTTTCCCAAATGCTGTGTAGTGCATTACTGTGAACTCAAATGTCACTAAAAAATGATCAGACAGATGAGGACTTTGGGGAAACATTATTAAATATTCAGTTTCTATGCCATACTTTATGTCAGAACAAGGTCAAGGTTGTGATTAAAACCTTGAGTGGGTTCATTTACATTTTGAGAAAAGCCAGTTCAGTCTAACAATGAGTTAAATGCAGAACTAAGGCTGTTGCTTTCAACATCTACATGAATGTCGAAATCACCTACTGTAATTACTTTATCTGTACTAATTACAAACTCAGATAAAAAGTCAGCGAATTCAGTAAAAATTCTGAATAAGGGGCAGGTGGACAATATACGGGAACTAATAGAACTAGTTTTTGCGTTTTCCGGCTTGGGTGTGAAAGGCTAAAACATGTTTACTTGGACCATCATCAGGGACCCTGCAGGACAGCGACACTGCAGGTCAGGCTCCAACACGATAGAAAAGAATAATCATTTAGTTGGAGTTTATTTAATCTATGAAAAATAATTATTAACTATCATGATAGTTCATTCATTGTTTAAGTTAGTTCTCATGTAAAAACCAATTGGGTTTTTTTTTGCTTTTGGACTCTGAGACCCAAAGATAGACTTTTGTCTTTACCTGGACATTTTAACAGACTAACATCCTCAATAATTAATAAGAATAATTGTTAACCGCAGGTCTGTGTGAATGATACAAATAAAGCTGATTTACATGGTTTTTCTGTTTCCAAGTAGAACAGCAGGTTTCCTTTAGTCTGTGCGTTTTGGTTACAGCGTGTTATAGTGTGTGTACTGTATGGGTTTGTCAGTGTGTGTGTGTGTGTGTGTTTGTTGGTATGCACCCTAAGTGTCGACACACAGAGTCACTCAGGTCATTTAGAGCCACTGAAACCCAGATTTCAGACTGTCCTTAAACTATCCAAATACGAGGTCATTAAACATGAAAACATGTTGATGCACAGTGCGACTATAGATTCAGCCACTGTGTGTTTGTCACTGTGTGTAACAGCATGTACAGTCTTGTACATGTGTGATGTCAGTATACACCACCATCACTTAATATTCGTACAACACTCACAGTATTTATTCCAGCATTGCACAGCACAACACCAACTAGAGCTGAAACAATTAGCTGATTCATCGATTAGTTGACTGACAAAAAAAGAGTTAGAAAAAGTTTTTAACAATTTTAAGAGATTAATCACTCAGGTCTTTTTCAAAAAAGCCAGAAATGAAGTAGTTACAGTTTCTGCAATGTGAAATGTTGCTGCTGTTTGGTGCAGTTTCTGAAGAAAATCTGAATCTCTCTGGGTTTTGCACAAAACAAGAAATTAGAAATTTGATGTTACTTTGGGAATCTTCATGATTATCTGACATTTTATAGAGACAGTCATAAACTGTAGTCTATAAACTGCAGTATTTGTTAAGTAAATAATCAGCAGATTAGCTAAACCTGTACACACAGTCCACTCTTTTTGCACATTCAAAATAATGTTTTACATTAGAAGTGTCTCTCCTATTGAGTCATGTTGTGTATTTATACCTCTGTCATACTTATTTTCCTGTACATGTGTGTTATCAGTTTTGAGTGTTGTCTGTTTAGCTGAATGTGTACATTTATCCTGCTATAAATCTGTTCATCAGTTACTGCATGTGCCCCGATCAGCCACAGCAGTTAAACAGGTAACTGGTTTTATTGTTGTGTTTGATCGGTGCAAAGAACAATGAGAGCCACTGGAGACCAGAGGCAGACTCTGGGAATCTGGTTCCCACAAAACATTTCAGTAATTAGAACTTGTTTGTTTTTTGGACATTTTTTCTGTCTCTTTAGTTCTTACATTTCCCAATAATCTGCTAAAATCCAGTTGCTTCTCCAGCATTAAAAGACACAGTGTCCTACCTGTCTGTCCTCCTCTGTCTGTCTCCTCTTCTTCACCTCCGTCTTTCCTCTGGCCCTCAGCAGCGGTCGCAGCATTCAAATGAGCCCTGAAATGCTGAGGGCTTGTTATCATCTGTTTACCCTGTCACCATGACGACATCCTGTCCAACATCAGGGGAGGGCAATAAAACAGAGGGAGGGAGGTTGGGAGGGAGGAGGAGTTGGTCCTCCAGCAGGGCGTCCATGCAGGCTCCTGTTGGCTCCTGGAGCTGGAGGTGAAAGGTCAGAGGATCATATCAAAGTGTTCCACGACAATTCTTATTAGAAATAAAGCAGTACAATATAAATTATTATTTATATATATATATATATATATATATACATATACACACTCACGTACACACACACACACAAACTGATTCAAATAAAGCACAAATATAAAACAAAAGAAGCACTCAACCTGTTCAGACAGAGAAATCTCCAGGTCCTCAGCGCTGCAGCCGACTGGTTTTTAAAGCTGCACCAAGTGAGTTCTGGTTAAATGCAACAGTTACTTTGTGTAACTCAAATTAATAACAGTTACTAACTAATCTACACTGCAGACTGGGGCCGGAAGATATGGAAAAAAATATTATCACAATATTTTTTTCATATTGGTCAATAGAGATAATTATTGATATATACACATAATACAATTAATGGAAACGCATTCAACATGTTTGATAGACTTAAAAGAAAAACATTGTTTACAAGTAAATTCCTCAGGGGGGCTTTTAATTTGAAGTTCCAAGGATATATTCAGTTTAGGACTGAATCCTACATAAATCACATAAAGGTTTGTTCTAGTTTATATTTAGTTATCATTGAATCAATAATTTACTCCGTAGCCGGCAAGCTTTAACATTTACACCTCAACACAGCAACAACAACAACCCTTAAATTTACCTTATGTGCCACATAATAATAAAAAATGAAAATATATAAATCAGACAAACGGCGAGTGGTCTGGTTCCTGACAAAGACTGAGAGAAGAGTGAAGTCCGACACGAGCGGCTGCTGCTGGGGTTTGAGCTAACTCCACCACAGGAGGCTTGCTATCGAGCCCTTCTGCTAATTTTAATGCTAACAGTCTGGGAGAACAGACTTTGTCTTTCTGTTCACTCTGCGGGAAGGTGACACCACCTGTTCACCTGCTCAGGTCACTGCATATTTTACGGCGGACTTCGCTCTGCTTTTAACCCAGCTTTAGCTAACAACCCTGACAGACTGACTGTGCAGAACGGATACAGTCATCGTACATTATTGAGTTTATCATCGTTATTGTGGGAATGTTTTTCGCGATAATTACCGAGATGGTTTTATCGCGCAGCTCTACTGTAAACCTCTCAGCTGTTAGCGCTGCCGAGCCAGCTGCTGTTAGCAGTTAGCTGCTCTGCCGCAGCTTCAGATACAGGCTGAGCTGGGAGAAGTATTCACATCCTCCACTACAGTAAAAGCACAAATGCAACAGTCTAAAAATACTCCATTACAAGTAAAAGTCCTGCATTCAAAATCCTAGTGAAGTAAAAGTACAAAAGTATTATCAGCACAATGTACTAAAAGTATCAGAATGTAAAAGTGCTCTGGCATGTTCTAATGTATTGCATTAACACCGATGCATTAGAGTGTGAACGGACCGACTCAGTTGTGACACTGACTTTGGTGAAATACTTTTCTCTCTCCATCTCATGATCTGAGCTGAGAGTAGAAAACCTTCACGCAGCAGCTTCTCATGTTTATCGGACTCAAAATGAGCTCAGGTCAGATCCACTGTCACTGACTACTGTTCACTCTGAGCTAAAGCAAACTTGTCTGTTTGTGTGTCTGAGCTCAACCACAGGGCATCTGTGGGTGAAGGACAAATGGACACCGCCTTCATAAGATGGCGGCCGGGTCACAGTGAAAACACCGCCATCGTGTTTCTGCAGGCGTCACCACACTTTTTGGGGTTGTACTTATCCAAACTGACTTGTTTCTACAGACCTCAGGTGGTTGAGCTTCACACCTGGCTGCAGTGATGTACAGGTGTACCGCAGTAGGCTGTGAAGTCGCTGCTGGGTGTAGTTATAGGTGACACCGAGCACACCTGTGATGGTGCTGCGATCAGGGCAGAAACAGACTGAAACTTCAACCAGAGGGACACTGCTCCACATCTGTCTCCACGACGACAGATATGAATAAACACACACACACACACACACACACACACACACACACACACACACACACAGACCTGTTGTTCTTTTCTGTGGATCATTGTTCTCCTTCACTTCAGAAACTAAACAAAGTGTTTACCTTCTGACTATGTGTGTGTGTGTGTGTTTGTGTGTGTGTGTGTGTGTGTGTGTGTTTGCATGTCTTTCTGTGGTTGTGTGGAAACATGTTGGTTTGAAACCGTCGTTTATGAGGACATTTTGTCTGGTCCTCACACCTTCAAAGGGCTGGTTGAGGGTTTAGAACTGGTTTTAAGGTTCTGGTAAGAATCTGGTTTGGGTTATGGTGAGGGGCTGGGGAATGCACTATGTCAATGACGGGTCTCCGCTAATGTAGTAAAACAAGGATTTGTGTGTGTGCGTGTGTGTGTGTGTGTGTCTCAGCAGCAGGCAACGACCTCATGTCAGTGGTTGTGTCAGCAGGAAGCAGATGTCAGTGTGGGAAGACTTCAAGATGACATCATGTTGTTGAGGGTGGGGGGTCACTGGGAATGAGGACGTCCTGCGAGGACAGAGTCACATGACAGAATCGTCAGACCGCTGCTGTTCAGCTGCTTTCTCGTTGATTTCATGACAAAAAAAATCAACAAATGAATCCTTTCAGTGTTGAAACACTGCCTGTTTTTACAGATCATGTTCACCTGTGTTTCACCTGCTGACCAGCTCACTGGCAGAGGATCACACTGGGAGCTCTCCTGTGTGTATTACACACATCTGACATGATGTGGATACTTTGATTCATTATCTAAATCTCCCAACACTGCACATGAAGGTTCTGACGCTGAGGCTTCTCTAAAAACAAATCTCCAAACCTCATTTAGCATTTGTTTGATTAACAATATAACAACGGCTCCAGCACTTTACTTTTTCATGTTGGATCAATAAAGACTGATGTTTATTGGTCAGTAAATACTAAAAGTGGGCAATTCCAGAAATTTTTATTTGGATCTGAATCCAAGTAAAACCAGGTGAGGATCACTGATATCAGAAGTTTTTTGTTAAAAGCAGCTGACAAAATGACAAACAAAATGCTCATGGTGTGAATTCTCTGAACTACAGAGGGCGTCACTGCACACAACAGCAGCAGAGGTCCAAATACTGCAGCACAAAGAAGAGTGTTCAAGTGTCCAGGATGTTTTCTAACATGTGATTTATCCATTTTTTTGTATCAATCATATTGATACTAGTATCGATACATGGGGATTGATCCACCCACCCCAAGTAAATACATGCAAACCTGCAGAGAATGATCATAGCAGTGTTTAAATCTGTGCCAAAGGTTTAAACACTTTAGAACAGGTGGGCAAAGGTGGGCAAACTATGGCCCGTGGGCCACATCCGGCCCGTTGATCTTTTTATCCGGCCCGCCGAAGATTGGTACAGAATTGCCCAAATCAAATCATATCATAATTATGACGGCATTCATTTGACCTTGTCTTGTAATTCCTGGCGTTCCACCAGGTGGTGCATTAGGCGCACTGATACATTGACTTGATTTTGCGGAGCCCAGGCTACTCTCTGCTACTGCTCTGAACCCATCTGCAACAATGAGTGGGCCAAAGAAAAGAAAAGTCGACAGTGAGTGCCGAGTGTTTAATAAGGAATGGACAACTAAATACTATTTCACTAAAGTCTGGTCAAAGGCTCTGTGTCTTATTTGCCAAGAAACTGTTGTGGTTTTAAAGGAATACAACATCAGCCGTCACTTTTCCACCAAGCATGCTAATTATGCTAAAAACAAGTCAACGTAAGAACGGACGGTTACCGCTCAGAGGTTGGCAGCTAGTTTGTAGGCTCAGCAAAGCACCTTTATCCGAAGGGGAGTTTCTCAAAGAGTGCATGTCTAGCAGGTATCTTGTGTCCTGAGAGCCAGAACAAATTTGAAAAAATTAGCTTATCACGCAGGACAGTGACTCGCCGTGTTGAGCTAATGGACGAAGACATAGCTAGCAAGCTAATCAAAAAAGCGGAGTCATTTACATTATATTCTTTGGCAATGGATGAAAGTAATGACATAAAGGACACAGCTCAGCTTTTAATTTTTATCAGGGGATTAATGACAATTTTGAGATCACGGAGTTTCTGGCCATGGAATCCCTAAAGGGGGAAACGCGGGGAGATGATAGCGTGTCAGAGGTCATCAAGAGGCAAATGCTACCTTGGAATACGCTCACCAAAGTTACCACAGATGGATCGCCAAATCTGACAGGAAAAAACATCGGATTGCTCAAAAGAATCCAGGAGAGGGTGAAAGAGGACGACCCTGAGCACAAGGTAATTTTCTTACACTGCATAATCCACCAGGAAGCACTTTGTAAATCCATATTGCAGCTTGACCACGTAGTGAAGCCAGTTGTAAAACTTGTTAACTTTATTCGAGCGAAGGGTCTTCAGCATCGTCAGTTTAGTAAGTTTCTTGAAGAAACTGACACTGGTCAGCCAGGACTTGCTGTACCACTCCAATGTCTGGTGGTTAAGTTTGGGGAAAGTATGCCAACGAGTGTGGGAGCTCAAACAGGAGATTACCTCATTTTTGGAGCTACTTGAGAAAGCTGGCGATTTTCCTGATGACGACACAGATGGGCTTTGTGATTTAGCTTTATTCTGTGGACATACTGACACACATGAATGAGTTGAACGTGAAGCTACAAGGGAAAGACCAGTTTGTGCATGAAATGTACACAAAGGTCAGGGCCTTCAAAACCAAGATAGCTTTGTTCTCAAAGCAAATGTCAAACAAGTCATTCGCTCAAGACCCTGAAACGGCGCCACAGGAGTTGCAGTTGGAACTGATTGATCTCCAATGTGACACCGTCTTCAAGGAGAAGTTAAACTCTCTTGAACTGGATGAGTTTTATGTTTCATTAAGCACAGCCACATTTCCAAACCTCCAGAAGATGGCACAGAGGATGCCGGTGTTTGGCTCTAAGTATATGTGTGAACAGACTTTTAGTGTGATGAACACCAACAAAGCACCCCACAGATCCCAGTTGAGTGATGAACACCTCAGATCTGTTCTGAGAATTGCCACAAAAAAACTAACGATAGACTTTGATGCACTGGCAAAAAAGGGTGATAAACAACACTGTTCCCACTAAAACTGAATGTAAGTATTAACACTGTAATGCTTTTTTTATGTTTATGTTTGATATGTATGCACCTGGAGCTGGCCCGGCCCATCTGTCAAATTTTAAGTCATTGTGGCCCCTGAGCCAAAAAGTTTGCCCTCCCCTGCTTTAGAAGTTCAGGTTCTTCTCCATCATCAGCCCCATCAGGAGGAGTCTGATCATCCCAGATTAATCCTGCAGCAGGACAATGAGTCCAAACACACAGCCTGAGTCATAAAGAACTGTCTTCAGAGACCAGAAGAACAAAGAGTCCGGCAGCAGAGGGTCTGGACCCCACAGAGCCCTGATCTCAGCATCATGGAGTCAGTCTGGGACCACGTGAAGAGAAAAAAGAAACTGAGACAGACTGAATCCACAGAGGAACTGTAGCAGGTTCTCCAAGATGCTGGAACCACCTACCTGCCAAGAACCTGAAAACCTGAGTCCAGGTGTAGCGAGGAGAACTGGTGCTGGATTAAAGGCAAAGGGGGGTCACAGCAAATAGTGATTTGATTTAGGTTTTTTGTCTTTACTGCATTTTGGATGAAGTTCAGCGAGAAATAGAAACTGGTCATGGCTTTATTTTAGAGAGAATCCTGACTCTACACATTTTTTCACAAGTTCTGTACATGAGGAACCTCTGACTTCATCTTGCAAATAAAACCTGCAGGTCTGTTTATGTGACTTCTTCAATCAGAGGGTTAAAGAACAAACAGTTCAGCTGCTCAGTGGAAACCAGTATGAGGCTGTGGCTGAACTGGGCACACCACAGACCACACAGACGTGTGTGTGTGTTTGTTCTCAGTGACTTGTTCGGGTCTCTGGTGTCCCCACAGGAACCACGCAAGGATAAATGTGTTATTGTGTGTGTGGGTATGTGTGTCTTACTCATTTTGTGGGGACAAAAACCAAGGTGAAAACTTGGTTTTAGGTCAGGGTCATTCTCCAGGAAAGGAATGTAGGTCAGTGTGATGTCCTCTGAAATTACGGAAACATGACTCTGTAAGTGTGTGTGTGTGTGCGTGGGCCTATTTTACTATTTGCATGGGGTCTGAAAACCGGGAGCCCACTATCTTTATGGGGTCAGACAGCTTTGTGGGGAATAAAATGCTAGACCCCACAAGTTTAAGTGGCTGTTTAAGGGTTCAGGCCTGGTCTTAGGGTTCAGGTTAGAACGAGGTTTAGGGGCTACCTCAATGAGTGTCCTCACAGCTATAGAAAGACCAACACGTGTGTGTGTGTGTGTGTGTGTGTGTGTGTGTGTGTGTGTGTGTGTGTGTGTGTGTGTGTGTGTGTGTGTGAGAGACACATACTTCTCATTGCCGCTCCTTTTTGATTGACGCTGTTATGATGTTGTCGTGGCGTGTTGTCGGGGCAACCCTTCCTCACATCGTGGAGGGATGATGACATGCAACAACATAAACACACACACACACACACACGCAGATGTTATCAGCCTGTCAAAATAAAAGCCCAGGCTGCTCCTGATCACTGATGATAATCTGATTTATTAGGTTTAATGTGACTTCACGCTGCAGCATAGGGTTCATCCCAGTGCTGTCTGTAACTGGTTTGTGTGAAGAACCAGTGGGAACCAGCTGGTGATGTCAGCAGTGTGGAGTCGGAGGAAAAGACTTACTGACTGTAACTCTAATGAACTAATGGACCATCAGGACTCCTCATCACGGCATGGTTTTAATTGAGCTGCTTCTCACAACCACTGAGGATGGAAACAGAAACAGCTGAGGCGAAAAACCGGGTCTCTAGTGAATTGAACAAGAACTTTCATTTTAAATCCATTTTGCAACAGAGAAACAGAAAATCATCATGTCATCACTGTGACCGTGTTGGCTGCTGTTGTTGAGCCACAAATAATGAAAGTAAGAAGGAGGAAAACACAAAGTCTTTTGTCGTAAATTCACCATGCAACAATTCATGTTTTAGGAGTTTCAATGACCTCGAACCCCTGCTGCTCTGTTCCAATAAAAGTCTGGTGATATTCTATATTTTTCCTCTCATCATCTGATTCCGTGTGCAGCCAAACCAACACTGACTGTCTCCATCACGTCCTGTGATGAATCTGGTTCCTCTGAGCCTCAGAGCTCCACTTTGGTTTATTTTGACTCAGTGACACACACCGTCCTGCACCAAATGTGGATTAATCCGCAGCTGAAAATAGTCCCAAACAAAGTCACTATTTCCTTCTGTTTGTTTGATAAAAAAAACCACAGCGAACAGCTGTTTTAGGAAAATTACTATTTAAAAACCTTTTTAAAAATGAAATGATATATTTGTGAGGAGCTTTCTGTATTTGTCAACTATGTGAAAAATATAGACCACCACCAGACTGATCATTTATCAGTTTCTTGTTGCTGACACTGTTTCAGAGATGGGACATGTACATGTGTCCTCCGAGCTGTTGGGAGCTTGTTTGTAAAAAATGAGGAGCACCAGCCTGGAAAGCCTTTGCTGGCAGAACAGTAAGTCTTCTGACTAGGAATACGTTAGTGCATCCTGAGCTGTTCATGCCAACATACATTAAAGGATAACTTTATGTTCAATACAACTCTGGGCTTATTCTTATAGTTCTGTCCATCATTTCTATCAGTAATATTTACACTGTACTAACCAAGTTCGTATCTGCGATCAAGGTGAAATCACTCAAGAAATAGGAGCAGTCGCCTCGTTTCCTTTCCTTCTTCCTTCACGGGTCATGATTTCCTTTGAATCCTGTTTGCACGAAACAATCAACAGTTTAAACGGGAGCTCAGCGAGTCAAAGACAGTTTTACCTCCACCTGTTTTCACAGCGTGACTTCGTGGCTGTAGAGACATAGCAGCGGCAGGGCGTCGGGGCAAAAAATAATGTCAGGAAGATTGAAATATGACTGGAACATCAGTTTTTCATGTGTAAGAGAGCTGAGCATTAATAATAAAAGATCTGCAGGTCATTTCATAAAGCTGTGGACCGTCAGCAGCAGATACTTCAACTGACTTCAGCAGAGACGGAGCAGAAAAGTCCAAACACTGATTTATCTGCTCTGTTTGTGTTTGTTCACATCTGTTTGATAGCTGCTGAACAAGGTCAAATCTGTTCACGGGTCCGTCGACTTTCAGGACAGCGAGAGGACCGGGGACACGTCTCCCAAACTGATCAGTTTTATCAGTTCTCTTTGGGCTCAGCTCTAGTTTGCAGGTCTCACTTGTTCACGGCTTGACTACTGACCAATCAGATCACTGGAAAATGAATCATGCCCACAGGAGCTGATGGTTTTACTTTTTGATTGCATCACTGCAGTTCAGAATAACGCGAGGAGACTGTGGTGCTAATTTTAAATAAAAACTAAACCCTCTTTTGTCTGTTGTTATTAAAATGACCGAAACACTGTTAATTATTTCCCAAGATTATAAATGAACATTTGGTATCCTTCTCTATAATGTAGAAGCAGAAAAGTCTGACGTTACTTTCACTTTTTATCTGCATCACTCTGCAATAAAGACATAATAATAGTTCACACAGTTTTTTATTGCCTTACTTTTATATTTGGAAATTATTTCCAATGTTTCTGCAGATTCTTCTAGTTATATGATTCTGCTGTTTATATGTCACCTTGCTGAATATCCCTTTCTGCTGCGATAACTGAATTATATATTATATATAACCGACTGGAAAACTCGGAAAGCTGAAGCTGAGCCAGGTGATCATCAGCTTCATGATATGAGTCACCAGGGCAGCCATGTTCGACCCAGAGAAGCAGGTTAGCCACGGAGAACCAGACCAACATGAAGCTGTGCATGTTGCAATTTACAGGATCGTAAGGACTCATCTGCGTTACTTTTAGATTGAATATAAACTTTTTTGTGCATGTTTTAAAACTGAATTTTCATGCCGAAGACATCGCGCGAAAACAAAAATTTGAATGAATCAGATGACTTTAAGGATCAGGACCAGCATTTCATATAAAGGTAGAGGAAACTGATCAGTTTTCGTCATTTATTGTTAAACAGATAAAATCAGCTGACAAGTGAAAAAAAATAAAATCAAAAGCATCTCAAAAGAGACTTAAGCCGAAACATCCTCCTGCACACGACTTCATGTTCAACAATCAGGTACATCCTCCTGTTCTCTTTCCCTGTGAGAGTCAGGTGTTCAGACTGAGCCCACTAAGCTGGCTAGCTTATCTTAGCATCAAGACTGGAAACAGGGGAGAGCAGTTATCTTAGCTTGGCATCAATATTGGAAACAGGGGAGAACAGTTACCTTATCTTAGCATCAAGACTGGAAACAGGGGAGAGCAGTTATCTTAGCTTGGCATCAATATTGGAAACGGGGGAGAACAGTTACCTTAGCTTAGCATCAAGACTGGAAACAGGGGAGAGCAGTTATCTTAGCTTGGCATCAATATTGGAAACGGGGGAGAACAGTTACCTTAGCTTAGCATCAAGACTGGAAACAGAGGGAAAAGAGTTAGCTTAGCTTAGCATCAAGACTGGAAACAGAGGGAAACAACTAACTTGGCTCCTCTGTACAAAAAACAAAGTGTAAAAACAATAACTAACTGTTTCAGGAGGTTTTCTGTACTGAATCATTCATTGGCCGGACATCAGCCAACACTGAACACTCAGAGAGAAAGAGAAGGAGGTGGTCTCTGATTGGCTGAAAAGAAAAAATAAAATTGTTTGAAAAATGCAGTAAAAAAGCTTTTTGAAATACAAATATCAATAGACAAATAAAAATAAGTTCTAGTGAGTTCTAATGATGAAAAAATATGTTAGAGCCATGACTTTTAATAGTTTAATTATTTTGTTTAATTTATTGGTTCTTTTCTACAATTTACTATAAACTGTAGTGACTCGTATTCATTTCATGTATTTATTTAATACTGGTCCTTTTGGGGCTCCACAGATGTTCTGAACATGGGGTGTTTACACTACCGTTCTTGTGTATTTCCGGTTGTTACTGCAGCTGTAGCAGAGATGTGTGAGGAAGTGATATCAGGACATCAGCTTCCTATAAAGCCCTCCGGAAACAGTAAAAACAACAACAAGGAGCTCATGAGTTTGTAATTTTTTTTTTTTTTTGGGGGGGGGGGTTCAGTAAAAAACGTCCAGTCAGAAATCAAAGTCCTTCAGGTACACTACCCAACAAAAGTCTTAGGACGCCTCCATTTTTCCAGCTGTTACTGAAATTTACATAATTCAGTGACTCAGTGTTTCTGAAATTAAAGCACAGAACAAATAAGCAGTTTGAGATTTTAAAGACAAGGAATCATTGAATCTTGTTGTTGAACTAAATTGAATCTAAATTTTTGACTCATCCAGCAGCTGAACTCACTCCTGACGTTTCTTTCTACACTGGAAACCAAACATTGTTCAGACAGCTCATCCCAACACTGTTGCACCTGCAGGTTGCTTTGCTTTCACCTTCTGTCCAGAATCCCAAACCAGCTCCATGGGGTTCAGGTCTGGAGACTGTGCTGGTCTTCCATCATGTGAGGCCACCGTCTGATCCTGTTCTTCTAATGTTCTGGGTCATTATCGTGCCGTAGGATGAAGCCCTGAACAACCAGTGTGTCTTTTTCTGTTACTTGTCTTTTCCTCACCGCAGTACAGCGTTGTCCTATAATGCATCAGAGGGTGAAGTAACACACTTTTTTCCAACACTGTCTTTGTACATATTGAGGGTTTGTCAGTCATCTACTAAAGTCAAAGCTTCATTTACTATATTTTTTTATAAAGTTTACAGGGTTATCTCAGGTTTTGGTTGACTACAAGTTTACCACTGACCTTTGTACCAAGTTAAGGTTTTTCAGTAGACTTGAGCTGCTGAACTTTCAGTAATAACTGGAAAAATGGGAGGTTTTATAAATCTTTCGACCGGTAGTGCATAGATATTGTGCACAGACAGGATCTCACCTTTGGCATTCAGAATTAAAAAGTTGAGTCATTGTCAAAACCAATAAATAGTCAGAGATACAAAAACTCTTCAAAAATAAAACTGGATTAAATAAAGACTGTTGTGCGTGGCTGCAGAGAGCACAGGTGATTGTAAAAAGATAAAAGAGATTAGATTGTTCCAGTCTGCTCAGGTTATCGCTCCATCCAGGAGGCCGCACCTGAGCCCAGTGACGCACGAGACGCCGGTCTGGAGCCAGGCCTGGATCCAGGCCTAGAGCTGGGCTTAGAGCCGGTCTGCCTCCTGCCCAGACTGAGGCCTTCCTCTCGGAGCCCAGTAGCCTCTCCGCTTGCCCGGCTGACGAACACGGTGGGAGGCTGAGCAGAAGCCATCTCGAACCTCAGCTCCACTGCACTCTTATTTGCACGGGAGGAGGCCTTCCTTTTAGTCCTGGGCTGGGGGGAGGGCAGGGGGAATGCTGGGACGGCTCTGTGTGAAGACATGGAGGTGTCTCCGGCAGCAGCTGCAGAGGACGAAGAGCCCAATTTGGCCAACGCCACCGGGATCTCCTCCAGAGACTCTGCAGAGTCCGAGTGGTAGTCAGCAGGAGGGGCGGCAGCCTGGACGGGGCCCGCGGTGAGGGCCAGAGGGGGCAGGGAGGCCCTCAGAGGGAATGCTGGAAAAGGAAGTCGCTGACTCAGGGATACAGAGGACACACTGCTGGACTCTGCTGGAGGACAACAAAACACACCAACAACAATCAGGAGAAATCACTGTTCTGTTGAGATTTAAACAGAGTTATAAAGGGCTGGAGTTACAAGGTATGTTCATCCACAGAGGAGGCGGTAGAAACAATGTCAAGTCACTCACGCATTAACCAAATCAAGAAATAACAGCATTGGTTTGCACACGCTCCAAACCTACTACTGGTTTGGACAAAAAACTTGAAACCATTTGTAAAACTGTCCAGTAATCCACAGCCCCTGGACACCCCCAGTTATATGAAAAAACGTGTCCAAAGCATTTTCAGTGCAAAGGGTGCATTCTCATGGTGCAGAAGTGTGCATCGCTGCGCAGAGTTGGAGGTAAAAGAGGTGTCAGGTAAATAAAAAGGTTTTCCTGAAATCTTGGGACGCCCAGAGGCCCACACATCCCGCAGAGACCTTTATTACTCCACCGAGGGAATGACACTGGTTGCCCGCCCAATCAAAGATTAATTACTATGAACTATAGGTGATCGGAGATATCAGTCAGAAATGATTTTGCAGAGCTTCTCAGCAAGATGCTGATTACTTCTGTAATAATAGGGCCAAGTTACCTTTTTGACTTTTTGATGGAGGTGCTGGAGTAGATTAGCTCTTTTGGCCCGTGAGGGTGCACCACGTCTTCTTCTCTGGGCCTCCAAAACAAATGATCAGTAGGACTGAATCATTTGCGGACAGCGCAAGAACAAAAAAACAGATCCCCCTTCACCTTTTGTCTTTGGAGAGTGCGGTGTTGAGTCTGGGGTTTTTCCCAAACAAATCTGGATATTAAGGACTGGATTTTTCCCGTGGGCTTTAGGCAGGCAGGACTTTTACTATAATAACAGAGATGTGACAGTGAATAATAAGGAAGGAATTGTCCATCGTTGTGAATCACATTCCACCTCTGTCATATGTTTGTTGTGGTCGCAGATGCACTGAGTGGCAGTTAAGCAGATTTAATTTTATATCCTGAGATCTGACTCAATATTATAGAAAATGTTTAGAGGGCTGGGAAGAGACAGACGGACATTGTGGACAAAAAGCAAAATATCATCGGCATACCGAGAAATGTAGTGCCCAAGGCCACAGGTTTAAAAGACAGCGAATAACAAAGGGAGAGGAGAAACCTTCCCAGACATTACTCTCATCTTCTTTCTGTCTGCATGTTTTCATCATCACATCACTCTGGGTAAAAGTGATTGTCAGTCTTAACCAACACTGTTTCCTGCTTAAAACCACCATCTGTGACTCAGTTCAGTTATTTCAGTCGCACAAGAGGCAGCATGACAAACATAAACCATAAACACAATAAGACAATGAAGTGCTGCTTCATGTGATAAACTCAAAAACGTAAACTCTAAAATTGCATTTTCCAGCCCGGACTGATGATGGTTACACTGAAACCACCATCAGTGTTTGCATTTACGAACTTTTGACGGTATCAAAGAGAGTAAATATCTGTAGAGGTGAAAATCAAGAAACTCAGCAGTATTCGTTGATAATTACTAATGACAGTTATGGTAATTTACTGATATCCTTCATCAGTGACAGTATTGTGTAAATACGTCTGATTACCAAACTTTTACCGTCTTTCTCATCAAAATATTATCCCACCTTACGATTACCCCATTATTACTTTGGGATTTGTGCAATATTAACGTCAAAGGTTTTACACTGATGTGATCCCGTTATTATCGGGATAATATTATTATTATCCCTAATTTTTCAGAGAAAGTATGTTTGTTTGATTTAAATTATTTTATTCTATTTCTATGAGGTGCTGCTGCAACAGTTTGTATGTCCGTTTATGTCACGCCTTCTACGATGCACAATAATACTGTTCTGCACGTTCTTCATCATTTAGTCTAAGTGTGAAACTACCAGCTGTGTGTGTCTGTATAACAGATTCCTCTATTTCCCACCAGCTTCATTCATGTTTGATGTCTCTGCGGTGGCTGAATGAACGCAAGCCAAAAACAACGACCACTCGGTGTGCGTGTCTTTATCTACCATTCGCCTTTTAACTGAGTTTCAACACCATAAACCACAAACACAGAGCTGAACCAGGGATGTTGTGGTTGTATGGTGTGTGTCTTCAATCTGTAGGACACTGGGACAAACCAGAATGATGCAGGCCAGACAACTGAACGTCCTCAGGCAGAGAAGAAGATCCTGAAACAGAGCTGGAGATGGACAGACCATCTGCCTGTGTGTCAAACGTAAGTACAAGCGCAGGAAATGTGTGTGTGCGTACGTGTATGTGTGTGTGTGTGTGTGTGTGTGTACCTGGGGGTGGGGCTGTACTTGGGCAGCGCTCTCTGGTCACCTCTGCCGGAACTTTATGGACTTTCTTCTTCTTTTTCTGTGAAGGCACAACAACGTAAACCAGATTCAGTTTCCTTTTCAGCCTCACTGAGCTGCAGGTGTCTCAGTGTGCATTTACCTGTCTGCATGCGTTGGTGTGTGTGTGTGTGTGCGCGCGCACGCGCGTGTGTGTTTACCTGCATGCGTCGGTGTGTTTGTGTATGTGCTGCTGCTTTCAGCTCTGTGGAAATGGTGGGTGGAGCGTCTTCCTCCACGACAGGACTGGACACACTCCTTACTCTGCCGTTAGCCAGGAACCTGACACACACACACACACACACACAGGTAAACACACACACACACACACACACACACACACACACACACACACACACACACACACACACACACACACACACACACACACACACACACACACACACACACACACACACACACACACACGCACAGACAAACAAAGGTAAACACACATTCTGAGGTTACCACCCTGACCTGGTAATTGAGATAGTCTGACTTGCTCAGTGACGGCAGAAACCTTCGTAAAAACCAAACTGTAAGTCCAGGGCCCTGTGGCCCATGAGTTAATTAAAATCAAACTAGTCCCCCCGACTGTATTGAAATGCAGTTCTTGTTGTGACCACTAGGTCTCACTTTAACTATTAATTGACTATCAAAATTATTCAAGCAAAATTATTCATTTTTGATTGATAAATCGACTCCTCATTGCAACTTTTAAGTAAATAAATAAATAAGTGACACTCATCACTCACTTCAGGTGTTGCGGCAGCAGGACAGAAATAAGTAAATAAATGAATTAGAAGTACATAAAATATGAAACTGTCTGGTCAGACAGTCTGAAGCCTTGACTGTTGTACAGTCTGAAGGCAGAGGGCACACTTGAGCATCTGGAGCGCTGTTTTACCTCTGAATGAGCTGTCCATCAGCCAGAGCTCGTCATAGAGCATGAGAGAGGGGTTCTCCAGGATCTCTGGCTCCAGCCCGACCATGGCTCTGAGTCTCCTCAAAAGTACAGCCGGCTCTGTCTGCTTAAAGAGGGCATCAGTGTTGTGTCCAGTCCAGTTTTCTTATTTATATGGACCTAAAGGACCCTCTCCACTTTCTAACCCCTCTCTCTGGATGATAACCAGGACAGGGGGCCTCCTGGTTCACTGGTGACCCTCTACCAGATGTCTGGTCCTGCTGACATTGAATTTCAAGTGATTGTTGTTGCATCACGTGTTGAAGCTCTGTAATGTAGTGATGTTCACAAATAATTCCAAAGGTTGTAGTTGTAAATCAACCTTTGTAAACCTGTAAAATAAATCAGCATGAGAAATTCAAGTTTGTGCTCACGTAGAAAAGATTTGGATTGGTCAAAACTACATGAGCGGGCTACTCCGTGGAAGTGCAGAGTGTTTGATTTGGTGTTCTGCCTTATCCTGAACAGAAACTTCTTTGCACAATGGCACCACTGAAGAAATGACTGCAGTCTAAAAGACAGAAATTCAAATACCTCTGCCGGTGTGTGCAGTAGAGACTTCATTTTATTTTGTTTGTTGCCTAAGGCCTTGAGCTTCATGGGTGAAGACTCCAAACATCTGTACATTGTATTTTTGTGTTAAAAAAGCATTAATACAATTTTATAAATTCTATTTCCATTATAGTTTTTCTTTTGGCTTTACGGTTTTATAACTATTTATAATATCATGTGGCATTTTAGCAACAAACATTTTCAAATAGCACAACTGTGCTGAAAAAAATGATATCAGTTACTTGCTTGTATCTTACAGTACTGAATTCATACAGTTCTTTAAATAGAATAGAAGAGATTCGAGGCACCAGTGCACTTAAAGCGTGGCCAAGACCCCAGAGGGTTAAAGATGTCAGAGTCTGTGGACTTTATTACAGATGAAGGAATGAAAGCCACTAAAATTAAAGTATGCCGGGTGCTGTATTTACTGCTTCACTGTCCAGTCTGAATTCTAATCTCACTCTCTGTAGCTACTAACTTGTAGTTTATAGAGTGGAAAGTGAAAAATAGAAAAAACTATTTAATAATATACAAACTGAACAGCAGTAAATTGCAGCTACCTCACTTCGTAATGTTCAGCTATTGTAGATACTTGTTAGTGTGTGGACTCAGTTATGTGGTCACTTTCAGACTATAGCTGTGTTGTAGTTGTGGACTGTAATATGAAAAGGTGTTTCTGACAGTTTTTCTTCACAAACTACGGAAATAAAATCATCACAGAATTTGTAATTGAACTGTGTAAATAACAATTAGATTATAACATTACAAACTGACAGAAATATAATTCATGTGTAGGTGTTTCTGGTTCATGCATTGTTCTACAAATGATCATAGTTAATTTAACCTTGGGTGTAGGGTCAGTCCCAAGCAGACTTTTATTCCCACTCTGCTCCTGGGGAGAGGTATGTGGCAGTGGAAGAGTAGAGACGTACAGTTTTCATGCCAAAGTGGTGTAGAACTGAGAATCAACATGACGCACCATCAGACACTTTCTGATCTGTGTCACTGCAGCAGCACGCTGCTCTGTTAGACTGTTGCTGCAGTGTCCCTCTGTCTTTCCAATGAATGTCTCTACGAGTTAATACATCTACACACATCTGAAAGTCTGCCATAGTAAAACCGTAATTACAGACAAACTCTTGCTGCCTGCACCAGACACTGTGAGCTATCGCACCACAGTGTCAGTGTGATGTTGGAATTTAACAATGATCTCCCGATTCAATTTGGTTTCGATTCACAAAGTCCAGAATCGATTCATTTCGATTTGATTTCATTTTTGATGCTTCAGTTACATCAGATAAAAAACAATTTTGCATAAAGCTCTTCTGATAATTTATCCTTGGAACTTACATTTCTCCTACATTCAACAAGTGAGCAACTCAACTTAATTTAAAATTATAAAGTCACACTACTGGCTAAACTTTAACTATTCACCTCACAGTTTATAGGACTGTGGTGACTCAGGTTGACTCATACAGCAGCTATCATCTAAATCACTATTTTACTTAAAATAACCTTTTTGTGCACATTGTAATAACTCGATTTCCAAAAAGTGGACATTTTCCACATTATTTTATACACGTAACCATTTCACACACAAAACATTTAGCACAGATGTCTTCTGAAAAGGTATCGGATCGTTCATATAAAAACTGCAATTAATCGGGAAATCAATGGTTTTAATCCAGCCCCAGTGATCTGGTGTGGAGTACAAGGTGAAATGACGGATTTATTTTTTTTGATCTACAGGATTATTTACCAGGTTTTCTTTAAAAAAAAAACAAAAAAAACCAAAACAAATACGTGTTGTTACTGTAGTGTACACAGCCGACTGGAACCAGAACCAAATGACATTATGAAAAAGTGACTGTACATGCCATTCAGTAACTCTTCCACTTGGTTTTCTTTGTCTTTTTCTATTTGTGGTTGGGAGACGTTCTCCACCCTCTCCTCTCTCCTGTTGTACCCGCTGCTGTGAAAGCTGCAGTATAAATAAAGTTTCCTCCGTCACCGGCAGCAGGCGAGGTTCAGGGCAAACAGCCACGGTGAGTGGAGTTATTTATGAAGACCTTCTGTTAAACTAATACACACCACTCCCTCCTCCCACAGCTCAAACACACACAATACACACTTTGTTTGCTTCCTGGAAGTCACGGCCAAAGAATTTCATTTTGTACACTTTGTTTACTGCAAAGAAAACGGTGTCCATGGCGACCGAGGTCCAGCCTCACTGTGTTATGAAATGACTGTTAGCGGCTGTTTACCGAAACGTGTCAGGACGGAGTAAGTCAGCCTCAGCCAATCACAGCAGGCTGTGGGCTGAACCTGAACGTCTGCTGTTTAACGCACCAACGACGAGGTCTGCAGGGATCTGGATTTAATGCAGTTTTAACGAGGTGTGTTAACTGGATCAGAACAGAACTAGAAAAGGATGGAACTGAAAGACTTACTCTGCCTCCCCCCGCACAGACACAGTGGTAGGTTCCTCCACGTCCAGCTGAGGGTTGGTGTAACCCAGAGTCCCAGAGTAGTTCAAGTCCTGAAGGGGGCCAGCAAAAGACATACACTCAGGCCCAGGAATTAATACCCCCTCCCCCACACTCCCACCCCCACCAGAGTCAGAGGCATCAGTTACCTTGATGACTGAAGGAACTGCCGTCTCCTTCACTGGTCCTGGTTTCCTTGAGTCTCTGTTGTCCTGACGGTGACGCTGCCGCACAATGTACTCATAGGTACTGAGTCTGTTCCACACTGTATACACACGTGCACACGTGCACACATGCACACGCGCACACACACACACACACACACACACACACACACAGACTAATGATAGAACTGTCTACCTCTACCTGGTGGTGTCTGTGGCCCCTTTCAGACCCTGATGGTAATTTACAGGGTCGGAAAGAGAACTGGAAATTGTACTCAAGCAAAAGTACTGATATGTAACAGAAATTTTACTCAAGTAGAAGTAAAATTACTTACAAAGTACGTACAAAGTAAGTCAGTAAAAATGTAATCTGAGTAAACGTTACTGCTTTACATTTTTAAAAGGGGGAAGGGGGTAAAAAAATGTTACATGGTGATAATAATGGCATATGATAAAACTATTACATTAAATAAGATCTTTCTGCTACGAGGCATACATGCATTGGTATTTTCCCAGGTGAGAACTGCATCGATAGCAAGGAATACATTCCAGTCAGGCACTGTGCTGCCTGTGCATTCAACTGATAATTACAAATATAAACACAGTTGGCAGTTTATTAGGTACACCTCGCTAAAGCTAATGCAGTCTAATACAACAGTCCTGTAATAAATCTCCCATTCATGAAGGTTCTAATGTTCAGTTTTTATTAAAAACTGTTTTAGAGTCATTGATTCAACTGTCTGATCATTTTGAAGGATGTAGTGTGGTGCTGCTGAGCTGTACCTCATTATACAGAGAAGTGTTTCTGTTATTTAGCCTACCTTCAACAAAATAATAGAAACACATGAATACCACAGTGGGTTTCCTTAGACTCTGTGTAGCAATATTAAACCACATAAATCAAATAGGTGCCACTTCTTATAGCATTAACAGCAAAATAAATTAGCAGAAAAGGCGGAGATGTTTGTTGCACACACCTGTCTAAACGTCACTCTGAGAGTCTTGTGCACGGCGAAGTCCTCCTCCATCTGCTCTAAATCCTACTTCTCTGCTATTTCATTCTCAATGTGAAATAAAACCAGTCCACTCAGACTCTGTCTCACTGCTCCTCCAAGTTTTCAGACACTGAGCTGAATTTGCTCTACGGTCACAACAGGGAAGATGGTGCACACCTCACTGAGGTAGAAGTGAATATAGAGGTCAAAGCTGAAAGGTCCAGTAGCAGCCACCGCTTGGTCAGGCAACATGGCAGGTGTGTTTGACTGGGGACACTTGCCGTCTTCGCCGGGTGGTGCATTAAATCGGTGATTAATGAAGGTAGATGCAACCTTTTTTTATCTATGTTGAGGTAATGCTACTCTGAACCATGGCCGTATAAAGACACCATCCTTATTTTACTGCATAATTATACCTGGTCCAGGTGTGAACGTAGCCCTCGCCCCCCTGACCCTGAGTCAGTGGATGTAAACATTTAGAACATGTATGTAGACCGTGAGCTGAGAGCGGCTCCTCTCTGAACACAGAGCTCTGCCCTCCATAGGCCACAGACTCACCAGCAGCTTCTTCTGTGCAGCTGCAGCTGCTCATATGGTTCTTCTCATTTGTTGCCTTCTCACACTTTAAACATAACTTCATCATGTGACTTTGGTTTTCAGTCTGTAACGATTTCCACTTTAAATGTAGCGAGTTAAAAAATACTTAAGTAAAAGGGAAATTACCGATTATTAAAACGACTTAAAGTGCACAAGAAAACTTGAACTTTTGCTATAGTAACAGGAGTAAATGTAACTTGTTACTTCCACCCCTGCTTACTGACATGACAGACAGGTGAACAGAACAGTGAGCAGACAGACAGGTGATCACACAGACAGGTGAACAGGCAGACAGGTGAGCAGACGGACAGGTGAGCACACATGTGAGTGTGTTAGGTCGTACTCAGGTAGATGTGGAAGCAGAGCAGGTGACAGAGCAGCACCGACGACAGTAGACCCAGAGCGATGGTGACAGCAGCCAGACCAGGAATCACTGCTGCTGCTGATCGGACCGGAGCCACCGGCAGGAAGAGGAACCACACACCTGTCTCATTTCTCACTGCAGGACACACACAGAGACAGACAGGTGAGCTCTGTTCGAAGAAACCCTGGGAGTCATTAGGCAGACTTTAGTTATTTCGCCAATGGTCCTCCTATACTTCTGGGGACATTGTAAGACCCGGAGGACCTGAGGGTGATTCTTTCTCAGAAAGAGAAAAGCAGCGAAGTGTGCAGAGGGAAGAGTTCAGTTTATCATCACTGAGCAGGTCTGTGGACCAGTTCGCTAAACTGTTTCCAAACAGCTGTAAAGCCTGTAAAATGACACCAAGTCGTAGGCAGAGACGTGACTTTTTATTCAAAATTCGAACTTTGATTGAAACACGGGAAAATTTAAAGATTCAAACAGTAACAAGCTGTTTGAGTTCAACATGTACAGTCTATTACCTCATCAGGGTCTGAAGTAGTTCAGCTTATGGTACACAGAGGGCGCTCTGCTGCTGATCTATCAGTAAACTAAGCTTTTCAGTAACAATGGGTTAAAACAGTACTGGTCAGATAATCAGGACTCTGAAGCCTTTCAGAAGCATTACGCTGAAATCAAAAAAATGACGTGTCATTTCAAACTTTTTATAAAAGTGATGGCTCTATCAGCTCAGAGGTCAGAGTCAGATCTCACCCAGGAAGTGTTTGTCAGTGCGGAGTTTGGATGGGTCCAGAAAGAACTCGATGAAGACGTAGGAGGCGACGACTAGCACCAGACAGACACCCAACAGTGCCGAGACCACACTATGGAGGAACAACCTGCGGGATTGACAGTACACACAGTCCTGCTGAGTACACAAAATGCTGCCGAGTACACACAGTACAGACAGTCCTGCTGAGTACACACAGTCCTGCTGCCCTCAGTAAGGTAAGCTGAGTACACACAGTCCTGCCGAGTACACACAGTACTGCCGAGTGCTCACAGTACTGCCGAGTGCTCACAGTACACACAGTACTGCTGTCCTCAGTAAGGTAAGCCGAGTACACACAGTACTGCCAAGTACACACAGTCCTGCCGAGTGCTCACAGTACATACAGTACTGCTGTCCTCAGTAAGGGGAGCTGGGTATTGTACTGAGGGGCTTGTATCATGAAGCGAGCTGAACCAGCTCAGGCTCTCTGGGTTCCCTGCTTCACTGAGTCTAACACTTTGATCCTGGATAGCTGGTGGACATCTGGCTCATTTACTGGGCAGCTGTGAGGCAGAGATGTTCATGACATCAGAACCATGAAATACTATGATGATACGCTTGAGGAAACTCAGTCATACCCACAACCAAAGATCAGTGATGTGAAATGTAAAGAATATCAGCACAAGCTGCAGCAACACTAGTTTTAATTTCCATTAAAGTAAGGTCATTAATACAGTAAGTGTGTGAATCATTACATGTCTTTATTACAGAGTGAGCATTTCTGTCCAATGATGAACAAACTGTTTTGAACATGCGATGCAGATAAAAGGTAGAGGGTTTCGTTTTTATGTACAATTATCATCACAGAGTCTCCTCATGTTGTTCTGAGCTGCAGTGATGGAATGAGAGTGAAAGCATTTTACACTGTTGTAATACCGTCAGGAATCAAACAAACCTTGTAAACCTGCAGATTTGTCATTATGTATTTAGTGCCACAAACGCTCCCTCTGTTTGTTAGAGGCTGAAACAGCAAACTGCCAAAAAAATATCTATTTGTAAACTGTTTTGTCCCTGTCGGGATCCTGTAGGAGCGTGAGCCTGCTTCATGAAGCCTCAAAACTAGAGTTAAGCGCAAAGAGAACTGAATAAAACACTGATCTCAGTGATGGCTACAACAGGTGGGAGGTCAAAATCATGTTGTTACATTTATGTGTATGAATGTGGTCACAGAGCGGATTACTAAAGAACAGGACACATGATAATAATAAATATATATACGTTTAATATATGAACATAAGTGACAGAAAACGTCCAACAGACAGATGACTCACTTGTAGTTTCTGCTCCCCACACAGTTGTTGAGCCACCGACAGTGATGGTCAAAGTTGGCAACACACTTGTTACAAGCACTGCAGTGCTTTGACTTTGGTCCCCTGAAACAACACAAGACACACTGTAGGATCAATACACTGATTCACAGACACAGACACAGACACACATACAGGCACACACACACACACACACACACACACACACACACACACGCATCGGATCTGTCAGCGTCAGTCTCCTTTGGAGCCGTTTCTTTCGGAAACACAAAGTACCATGAGGTGCTCCCGCACACACATCTTGAACTGTGACAGTGAGGGAGGTCAAACCTGAGCATGTATTGATTGTTTCATCTTATTCATTAACACTGCTGACGGTGAGAAACCTATTCAAACATTCAACTGTTTAAACCAGTCCTCAGCAGCTGAGGCTCAGAGCTGTGGTAGTATTTAGGACTATCAGACTGTCACATGACTCTCCTGGATAATGTAAGCGGACTACAGGTTCGGTGTGCGTTGGATCCTCTGACCCAGTTCTCTGTGTTCTCCCAGGAGGAAGCAGCCAACTGACCTGTTTTTCTGAGGCTCTCGTGCAGCTCAGGATCAGATCTATCAGAATGATTCACATCAGACCTCCTGCCTTCACTGAGCACTTTCATTATTTACACCATGTTGAGGAACTGTGCTGCATTAAACATGTAGAACACGTAGGAGTCAGCAGCTCTCAGCTTTTTACCACAACGTTTTATTAAAGCAGAGCTTCTCAAATGTGGGGGTCACGAGATCATTCCCGGGGGTCGCCAGGCGAGAAAGAAGAAAAAAAATGGAGAAAAAAAATTAAAAAACATAATAAAAATAAAGTAACACACAGACGGGTGACAAATTAAAGGACAACCCAACATAAAGTGTCTCATTAAAGTGTTGAGTCACCACGAGGCTCCAGAACAGCTTCAGTTCTCCTCATCATTGATTGTCCAAGTCTCTGGAATCTACTGGAGGGATGAACCACATTCTTCCACAAGATATTCCCTCCTTTGGTGTTTTGATGATGGTGGTGGAGAGCGCTTTCCGACAAGTCAGTCCAAAATGTCCCATAGGTCTTCAACTGGGTTGAGATTTGGTGACTGTGAAGGCCACAGCATATGAGTCACATCATTTTCACACTCATCAAACCATTGGTGGGGGCATGTCATCCTGTTTCTCCACCTTTTTTCAGGTTCTTCCTTTAACTTGTGCCCTGTCTGCATTTTAGACTGGAGTGGCTTTTACATCACATGGCCTGTACCAGTGATATAATTAGAAAAACCAGAGCATTCACCATAATCACTTAAACTCAGGGGGAGGCGCATAGAAGCAGCTGTTGATGTTTGAATCTCTCTCTCTCTGTCCGTCTCTCCGTCTGTCTGAACTTTGACTCGTGAATTTGCGTAAAGTTCAATAACAAGTCTTTTTGACAGAGCTGAGCTTTTGAGCTGATTACCACGGATATTACTACATCCACAATGATTGTTTGGTGGGGGCATCCGGCTGGGGCATGATATCTGTCCAACTGCACACGCACTCTGGAGGAAACAGATTCACAGGCTCCCGTAGAACATCGCTTCAGGAACACACAGCTGGAAGTTAACACTGTCAGCTCAACGTGACACGGTGGTTAAGACTTAAACATCTCAGTCAGTAGTGAATGGACAGACAACCACACCAGAACCAGCAGCTACTTCCACTTTCATGTGTGTTGTTGCTGTACATAGTCATCATGTAAATATATCATGACTGGGTACAATAGTAGGATATCTGCACACTTTCTAAAATCAAATCTAATGCTAAAGAAAATCCAAAACCCTCTCCACAGCAGAATAAATGAACCTTAGAGCTGGATGATATGTTTTAAATCTGTCACAGAAATGTATCTCCATTAGGGATACAACTATTGATTACTGTCATTATTATTTAAAATGCACATCATTTTCTCAACTAATCAATTAATCAGTTTGTCTATAAAAAAAAAGAAAAATAGTGATAAATCCTTTTTAAAATCTCCGACATCATCTTACAATGCCTTGTTTTATCATAACGACGGTCGAATACCCAAAAATATTCAGTTTACTGTCATGTACAAGAAAGTAAAGCATCAGTTCCTCAAATCTGAGAAGCTGGAACCAGCAAATGTTGGTATTTTTGCTTATAAAAATGAACAAAACGATCAATCATCGATCGACTAATTGTTGAAGCGCCACTCTCCATGTAAAAAACATGCCAATCACATATAAAATTATCTAAATTAATATTCAAAATTTTCCATGCAATGAACTGTGTTCAGTGCATTACATGTAACTATTTGACTCAGTGTAATACACAGGCCCCCAGATTAAAAAAAAAAAAAAAAAAAAATCACTCCCCTCCTCTCATCAGTCGACACACTGTGTGTTGCACATTGGCCTCGGCAGCTCTGCATTAAAAACAAAGACGGGCGGTACCGAAATGTTTGTAACTTTAAACCTGCATTAGCATAGGTGTTGACTCTTCAACAGCTCTGTGAGGTTTGTAGGTTGAGTGCATGTCCGTTACTCACACGTCGACCTGGCAGAGGTAGCAGTGGCAGTTCTCGATGACGTGTGCATGTTTGGAGCGGTCGAACACGGGAACCGGACCTTTGTCACTCTTTGTTCTGACGTTGTAGTCCGCCGGGTCGATGGACACGGCCATCACGTGGACACACAGGTGACAGATGAACATGATGCCCGTACACTGACACACAAATCAGGACTCACACAGAAACGCTGGAAGATCATTGTACCACCCTGCAGCATGTCCAGTTACCAAGTCAATTGGATCCTAATCAAAAATATCTATTTAAACAACTTCCTACAATCTCTGATAATGAGGGTCTGATTGGTGAAACCTCTAAGTTCAGGTCACCAACATCAAGCTGCTCTCACCCGATTACCAGGGCGGAGGTTTAAAATCTTGATACAGTTTGACTGAAATCTCAGATTATTTATTTTCCCAACAGTGGCTCTAGTGCTCCATCCTAGTGAGTGTCAACATGCAGTCTAAGGATACGATGTAGCCTGCAGGGATCCAGTGTGCGGGCAGCAGGGGGACGAACACGCCGAAGCTGGTGACGGCGAAGTAGACGTAGAGCAGCCAGGCCAGCAGCTGGAAGGGGTGTGGCGGCCAGCTCCAGCCGTTGGTCCGAGAGCAGAGCGGCACGTCGGCTCGGTGAGGGCCATCCTCACCAACCGGTGCCGTGCGGTTTGGGTTCCTACTGCACACATCCATCCTGCAAAAAAGATTCAGCATCAGAGATTATGTCCGCTCTTTGTTTTCATTACATTATCGAACAATCGTGGTGTTCTCAACAACAGACATTGTTGTTCATTGTTCACAGCTCCTCACCATCGCACCACCTCCAACACAGAGGAAACTCGTGGTTTCATGATACTTTAGTATAAGAACTAACAAACACAAACACAGCTACAACGAGTACGCAGTTAATTTATTCCTCTATCAACTGAAAATCTATCTGCGACTATTTTAATAATCAATTAATCATTTACATTATTTCTCATTGGAGATTAGATAAACTATTCAGTTTACTGCAACATGAGACAGAGAAAAACAGAAAATATGATCCAATTTAGTGGAAAGTTTGCTTCAAACTTTACTTAAGCAATTAACTGATTATTAGAATAGTTTGTGGTTCTTTTAATTCTGCGTTCTGAAAACAAAGCCTGCGGTTTTCCTGATTTATATCATGTCTGGGAGACTGATACTCACTCAGTTCGTAGACCAATTAATTAACTAACTGAGTAAATCATTATCACATTGATCTATACAGATTATCATTAGCTGCAGCCCTAAATGTGACAATTTCCGTCACTGTGACAGGTATTTATAACCATTTTTTAGAGCAATCGATTGATTGATTAATCAAAGGCGCAATTGTTAATTGAGTGATCGATTAATCCATAGTGAAAAAAAGCTCTGAAAATGAAGCAGTGGTTAATAATACCGTGATAATTTTATTTCATATCTACATATTTTGTACGACAGAACCGTAGACCCTAAACAGCCCGACATGAGAGGCAGCTGACCTGGTTAGCACGGGTTACCGGGCCCTCCGCTCCGCTGCATTTCTTCCCAGAGTCTGGTCCTGACCGGGAGGACCACGCTGCTGCTGAGGAGAACTGCTCTGCTCGACTTGACACAAAGGCTCCTTGCAAAGAGCCAAAGACCCGAGTCAGACCGTCCTAGTCCAGTCTTTAACTCACATCCATCCCTGCTGACCGAGCACATGAACACTTTTACCGGGTGAAATAGGGGTAAATCTTTGGTCTGGTGACTGGTTAGCGGGTTAACCACTACACTTAGCTCTAGCGTTATCCGCCGGACACCGCTGCTGCCATGCGAGCTAGCTAACGCCGACAGACGGTGAAGCGGTGACCGCCGTTCGTGAGTCAAACACTGGGCCTAAACGTTTAATTTTTAACGGGGTAGATCATTTTAAATCTTTAACGGCCGCGGGTGATTCAACTGTCCGCTAACCAGCCTGTTAGCATGCTAGCTTAACTGCTGTTAACCTCCCACCGTCTCCCAGCCCTGTACGCCGTTTCCTTGGTAACGCTCCAGGTCCGCTCCAATTGGTCCATGAGCTGACCCCGCCCCTCGCCTGCTATAAATACAAACTGATGTGAGAGCAGCCTTCGGGCTGTGACAGCTGTGTGACCGGTTTGAGACCAGCAGGGGGCAGCAGATCCCCGATCAGCGACAGTGAGCTACGCAGAAAATGCTCAGCTATGATCTTTATGAACACCAGAGGCTCAAAGTTACACTTGAAGGACGTGTTTGTTTCTAAAAGAAAAAGTATAGGCCACATGCAACAGGATTAATTGGTTAATTTAGTTATTTATCTTGATGTAGTATTATAGATGCCATGCATACCTACACAGGTGGTGTCAGTTATGTGGCTGATAAATAAATGAATAAGATGTGAGAACTAAGCCTCTGATTTATTGATTTATTCTGCTGCTCTCACTGGAAATAGATTTACTGGAAATAAAGGAATAGGCTGGGTTTATTTATTTTATTTTTTCCTCCCTTTGAGAGTTTAAGTGAAGTTAAGTACATCTGACAGCTTCAAAGAGTCTGAAGACTGCAGAATAATCACAGCGTTTACTGCACTGAATACCGTCAATCAGAATATATAGAGATATATGTGCAGTACATATACTGTTCATTTATATGAAGGAGAGCTGTTTTATCACTTTCTACCCAGCTGTCACCGTAGTCACAGTTTAAAGTAGCACCGTTTGAAAACTCCTGTCTTACACTCAACATGAAGAAAACCGTGGGACTTTGCTTTTCTTCGGCCCTCATCACAAGATTAATGAGTTAAATTGAAAGATTAATGGATTATGAATTGAACAGGTTTGTGAAGTAAAATGGCGATTGGGGTCACAAAAGCAAACTTACGCACATTTAGACTAATTAGAGACTCTTTATATCTTTGATGCTGTGTATTTACCCCTGTGACAGCTTCCGTGCTGTCAGTTGAATAAGATCTGTGGAGGGGAAAGCCTGACCTCGCGCTCGCGGGGCAACACTGGCGACTCTCTAGATTTGTCTCAAAGCGGTTTTTGAAGAAAAGTCTCATTTATAGACAGCATCTTCTGGTCACCAGGGGCAGCACTGAGCACTCTGCTGTCTGTGAGTGTAGAACAAATCCTCTGTAACCTTTGATTTTACATGGTTTAGATCGGCTTTAATGTAAATCTTGTTTCTGCTACTCTGCACCTGCTTGACATAACACTTCTCCACATTGTAAGTTGCTAATAAGATGGTGAGTTTGCATTTTTAACATTGCTCCTGTGACACATTTAATGAGCTGACTGTCTTTTGTTTCAATACTTTTTAGAAACCAGGGACCTGATGTATAAATGGTACATACACACAAAAACCACACATACACCATTTGCCACTTAAACTGGTTTATAAAAGAAGCACGCGTCACCTCTGACAGACCTCAGAGCAGCGAACACACGGTTGAATAGAGATATCTGCTGGTGAAACGATGAGGACGAGGCTAAATATCAGGCGAGAGACGTAACCTCAGAGTAAAACACTGTTTGTTTAGGTTGTTCACCAGTTTCACCGACAGACTTATTATTTTTGGCATTTTACAAAAACATCAGATCAATTTTATAGACTGAGTGCTAAACTTTTTCATTAGTTTTATTTACATTTGAGCCAGCATTTCTCTCTTAGTACATTCTGCGTCAATAAGAGCTCTATGAATTAATCACCCATCGTCCTCCTGATGATGACAGAGATGTAACTACAATGATGCCGTACACTTCTTTGCTGCTCGTCTCGCTGACAGGTCTAATGAGTGATGGAGCAGCACAAGTATCGACATGCAAACGGCTGATTCAGGGCCTGATTCGTCCATTTCTGTGAAACTGTGGGAGGTGAAACGAGGTGTGCGTGTCAGGCTCCACAATGATCATGTGAACTCACAGCTTTGCAATTCTGAAGAAAAGAATACTTCTGCATATTTCGGTCTGCGTTTACAGACTTTTAGTCATAAATCGAATTAGTTTTATTCATTTGGATCCTGGAAATGTAGATTGATCCAGTAACTCATTATGGAAAAATGCCAAGATTAGATGAAAGCCTGAAAAAATAAACATAGCGGGGGCCCCCGTGATTTATGTGTTAGAAAACAATTACTGATGTGGAAATCTGTGTGGGCAGATTAATAAACTGTGTTAGCACGTCCGACAGCCAAGTGAAACGAGTGTTCACACACCTGCTGTTCTCTGTGATCGCCCTCACTGAGTTTTAATGCAGCTGAAATAAAATGTGATCAGCAGCTAACGACTGCAGGTCAACACCGTGTTTTACAGCATAAAAGCGTGTTTGCAGCTCATTTACATGCTACCAGATGCTCGAGGCTGTATCTCGACCGATCTCACAGCTCAGCTCCTAAATTTACGAGCTGTGATAAAATTTTATCCTCATTCAGTTAAACGGAAAAATGTGTGAATGAGAACAACTATCAGGTGAACTGAGCTGCATTAAAATGCTGTCAGGGTGACCACAGAGAGGGAGGAGGCGGTTCACATATGCAGCAGAAGTGTAGGTTTTCTACTTTACTTCACTTTAAACCATCTCACGACCAGTCTGCTTCTACATGACTTCTCTGGCTGATCCAGGACCTGCTGTTCTCCTGCAGGACTCTGTGACCCAGGTTGTCTCCATGCTGGCAGCCTCTGAGTGACCCTCGTCGGAAACTACAGTGTCCTCATTAAAAAGCCTTGATTAGTGGAGACAAAGCAGCCATGAGACAGTATGCTGCAGTCCTGGCAGACGGGACAGATCAGGGTCAACCTGTCCTGGAATCGACCTTCAGACTACACACACTGAAGTCCCGCTGCTGTTTGTGGGAAGAACTCCTCCTGGCCTCCTGCTGACGATTCATGTTTCTTGCTCCTCTGTGATCCACAACAGGAAAACCTCTCTCGTGTGAGTTCCTACATCAGGAGCAGTAACAAAGAAACCCAGCATCCAGAGGTTTCAGTCAAGATGTCATCTGTGGCAGAGAGCGACCGAATCCGTATCTGTTTTATCTCTTCATTTCACCGAGGACCCACTCACAGCAGGACTGGTTGGCCGGTTTGGGTGTAACACTCGGACTGCACTGTGGGCAGTAAACCATCATTTGCCTCATAGTTTTTCATGTGCTATGCTTATATTCCAAAATGCAGATTGTTGTTTTCGTGGGACAGAAATGATGGTTCATTGAATATTTTGGTGCAAAAGGGTTTCAGTCAGTCGCAGTCTGTGGTGTGTCGAGATCAGTTTGTTACACTGGTTACCACCTGGTTGTGTTTTTACTTATGACTTATTTTTCACCATGTCAAACGCACAAGTGGGTCATTTTCAAATAAAATAAAAAGAAGTAGAGCATTGTGTGTTTATTAGTGAACGGGACACCATCTGAGTTTTCTTATTTTACACATTTGACTTAAATAAATGATAAAAACACTAAATGAGATGCCATTATTATCTAAACTGCTGTATAGTTGTAGTTGTGCAGGCTGTTTATCATCCGCTCATTCAATCATCTCATTCAGGCTGGAAAAGCAAAAAACAAAAACAAATCTGAATTTAGTTTAACATGTTTTGTAGTCACCAAAAAGAGAAAATTACGTTTTTCTGTTTTTCATCTTGAACTGGTGATCAAATAAACAACAACCCGAACCAGTCTGATTTCTCAGTTTCTCTGCTCTGTCAGCGAAGCCTGAACTGCAGCGAGTCGAACAAAAGGTTTTACAGTGTTTTTGAAAGCTAATTGATGTTGTGATTTGAAATAAAATCTAGGGAAAGTATTAAAGTATATAGTATATAGTATCGTATATAAAAGAGAACTATTAACCGTCTGTAGCCTGTTATTAACATAGAAGTGACTCACACAGCGTTATACACAAAAATCATGGAAAGGTGTAAATTACACTGGGAATAAGTAGATATTTACCATCAATAAATGTCAGTACTTTACACACAGACTTCACACAGAGGCTTCACACTTAATGAAATAACTCAATGAAGCGCAGATGCATGGACCTTGGGTGAAAAGTTGATTTTTCTGCAGATTTGTAGGTACAGATATCTTAAATTTAGCGCAGTGAGTTTGTGTTGTTACGTCGAATCCTTTAGCATTCGAGTTGACTTCATTTAAACTCATTTGTTTCTCCATTACACATCACCCTAATTTTATATCCAGGTTTACATTGTACATCTGGTTGATAAGACGGTTTTCTCTTTAAGCTGTGAAGAACGCACACTGCTGCTGAATCGCTGAATAAACTGAGGAGATGTCGAACGAGGGGATTCCAGTTTCAGCACGGAGCGGCACAGTGAACTCTAAACAGCAGAGTGCTGGTAACCCTGACACTGATCAGTCGGCTGTCAAGCTTTTGGATGCTGTGATGTTGACTTGTTCTTGGAGAGCTGGATGCTACTTTGTTTCTGGGCTGAGATGTGTTTTTACAGCACGAAGCTCAGAGACATAAAAAAGAACAAATAACAGCCTTCGGAGAGCATGTACTCAGAAACACACTGCTACTTCCAGGAAACGGCTGCTGTAGGATGTTGGACAGCATCGTGGCAAAGTGCTTTTCCATCAGTTCAACAGCAATTAATTTAGATGAGCGGAGCTCTGCTGCTCTGAGACTCAACACACACTAAGCTCTCTACTCTTCAGCCCATTGACCTTCTTCTTCTGCTCCTACTGCTCAGCATCGTGTTCGGCTTCACATATTCCCTGTGCGGGTCACAGCTGGAGCCGAACATCTGCAGATTTCACATGGAAGCTCTCCAAAGCAGCATCAGCACATTCAACATTAACCTGATATTTCAAATATTTTTAAATTCCATGAATGCTCTCATGTGGAGGAGTGCTTTTATTACTTGAGATCTTAACCATACACTACACGTTCAAAAGCATGTGGATAGCTGAACATTCTCTCTATATGTGACAGTGTAGAAAGGAGACAAGGAGGAGGCTGGACTCCTGGAGGATGAAGGTCCAGATCCAAAACATCTGGAATGAAGCACCAACAGCCAGGAGAGGGGGAGAGGTCCCGGGACAATGATGGTCCAGCACAGAGAGCCTGAGGGAAAAGAGAGGACAGGAGGGAGGAAATAGGGGGAGAGAGGGAGGGAGAGAGACAGAAATAAAGAATATACTCCCAGGAGAAGGAGACAGGACATATCTCACTTGCCCAGTGCATATCAACATGCCACATCCTGAGGGACAGTGAATAACCTAGACACACACACACACACACACACACACAATAGACTATAAATATACAATTAATAAATACATGCATATTGTTCTTGGTGTTGTTTTTTGGTTCTCTATTTGGCTTAATTGTATTTTGATGCTTTGGCAACATTGTTTTTGAAACTTTCATGCCAATAAAGCAAAATACAATTAAGAATCTTCAAGTGTTGGCTCAACAGTAAACTCTGCTGGTCGTTTCATCTGAACCAAAGATCAACAACTGTGTTAGAAAATATCTGCCAGTGGAAATAAAACGTATCATCAACGTATTATCAACCTGATAATGTCATCAGACTGGACAGGACCGGTATCTGGTGTCAGCAGAGGTGAGATGCATCATGAAATATTAATTTAGCATAAACTGTCAGTAAATACAGATGTTCTAAAGGCCGTCAGAGATGCAAGAGAATCTGCAAAAATAGATCTGGCACGTAAAAATGACGGAGGAGGGAGCGAGCCGGGCTCACAGACCCGCTGGACAGACACACCGACTGAACAGCAGCGGACCGTCTCCGGCAGCTGCGATGGAGGCAGAACGTGACTCAGATGTTTCCTGCTGATTTTGTCCATGCTGGAGAGCAGCGCGAATGTGCCGAATGAAGAAACACTTTATTCTGTGACGCACATTCACACCTGTGGACATGAATCTCTCAGACCAGAGGAGGACATCTAAACTGAACCCACTTTACTCCACCAGAAGGTTCTGATCTGGTTTTATTCTACAGCTGATTAATGTTGATTCTTTGCACAGCTGCACAACCACAAAGCAGCTGGCCTCAGGTCCCAGTGAAATTATGAGTAATCTACCAGAAGATGAAGTCTTAGAGTGTGTAAGTATGGATCAAGCCATCAGTTCAGGACACACTGAGAGTTTTCCCTCTGCGGTTCTTGTCAGTTGTTGAACTCCAGATGTTTGGGAGTCGAGGAGAACACTCAAGAAACATGCAGACCACAAACTTTAAAGTTTATATTTGCTCAAGTTTTTCTCAGCTTTTAAATCCCCCCGAAAACTGCCAGAATAAAAGGCAATCACCCCATTTGTCACTAGAGATCTCCCTAAATACCAGCCATAGCCCGTAGTGTCAACTCTGGGAATCTGCTTTGAAAGGTTTGTCCATTCGTCCAGCTCCGTCTTATTCTCCCACTGAGGGCAGAATTAATTCTTTTTATGTGAACGACTGACGTCAACACAAGCAGAAACTCTGTGGAAACATCCACTTCTGTACAAGTGATGGTGTGGAGACCAAAAAGACCCACCAGAGCCTCATTCAGACTGGATTTACGTCCCGTCCGGAGCATATGTGGGTCATTTTTCATCCCCCACTCTCATTGGGATGATACTCAGTTAATTTGTCAAACTCAGACTGATGAACCCTCATATCTTCTTTACACAGAGCAAGGACGGTAGATTTTGTCCTCCATCACTTACGCTGTCCTCACACTGGGAAGGGATCTGGATCACAGCCAGTATGAACAGGAAAAACAATGATAACAACCAAAAACTGTTTCAGCGTTTAATGTCACTGCTCACAGCTTCAGTACCTGAGCAGAGCTGTACCTGTGTGCAGTAGCTGAATAAAAGTATGTCCTCTGATAACATCTGTATCACTGAGCTCTCAGCAGTAGCAGCAGCTGTCAGAGCACGTCACTTACAGATCCTTGGCTGGATCCACATGTTCTCCTGACTGCTCAATGTCCAGGGACTTCACCTTATCAAGCTTCGTTCTGTCCGTCAGCTTAAAGATCGAGGTCAGACAGCGGGACGTAACGCTCTCTATCTGCTGTGCAGAGACGAGTGGAGGACACGGCTCCTCTTCACACGGTCACTGTGGAGCTTTGAATTCAAGGAATTCAGTTTAACTCTTCAGACAGGTAGATAATCAATACTTCAGACTACTGATAACTTAGAACAAAGTATTGATTTCGCTCACTTCAGACATTAAAACATTTGAGCGCTTTCTGCTTCGTGAGTCCACGGTGAGCTGAGAGGAAGAATCTGTAGGAGCTGCTCTTTGCTTGATGGAAACTGTAATTATGTAGTTATGTAGGCTTGCTCCGCACACATACAACATCTGACTGCCACCCACTGACATTTCAGCACACACATTGCTTCACCAACATCACAAAGAGCAAAAAAAACCCACTAATTTGTGTGGCTGTAAGAGGAAAAGACAGAGCTCTCCACCGCAGCAGCTTTCATGTATGCTGAGTTATATGATGGATTGTTACAGATTAAACTACCCACAAGTACTGGATGTAAAGTGAGCTGAAACGATTGGTTGATTAATGATAGAAAATGAAACTAAAACTATTTAAATAATCGTTACAGTAATTTTTCATTCAAAAACACCAAAGTTTTCATGGTTCCAGGTCTTTTTTTATTCATTATTGTAGTTTGTCCAACTGTTGGTTGGACGAAACAAACACTTTGAAGGGGTCTCTGGGCTCTGGGTAACTGTGCTTTCTTGTATATTATCCTTCCATCTCAAGGCCACTCAAATTTGTCCTGCCACCCTCTGGGAACCCTTGAAAAATGCAGATTTTAAAGATATTCCATAAAATGTTTTGCAGACGTTTAGATAATTAATTCAACATGGTTGTTCGGCTTTAAAGTGACAAGTTATAAATGTTAAATAATAACAAATAAACATGAAAGAAAAGTCGCCAGTAAACTCTACTTGCTTTCTCTCTCAGTTAATTTCTCTCTCTTTGTCTTTGAGTATGTTGGTTTTCTCAGTTACATAACAGTTGTTTTGTAACATCATAAACATTAAATTCATCTCTATAATTGCCGTCAGCTGTTCACATTCTCCCTGCTTGTAGCCAGGAAGCCATACAAGTTTCTAAAAGTGTTGTGTCTGAATCAAACTCTGTTAAGAATCAGTTTCCTGGAAGAACAGTCAAAAAAGTCTCAGCGGGATGAGAAACACTGGCTGCTGGGGTGAAGCTCAGTGCAAACAAGCTAAACCTGAACCCGAACCAAAAACCAGAACCTTACTGTGGTCCTAACAGTAAAATAAAACTGTGGAAATCTTTGCAGGATTGTTCCTGAAATGGAGTCTCCTTTGTTGGTAACAGGACCATCAAGCTGACAAGAATGATCCAGACATCTGTCATGGAGGCAGTTTTCTCTCTGTCTAAGTCCGGATCCAGGACCATAAGTATCACAGTCCTGGATGAGCATGTTTGAGGTTCAAAACATTTCAGTCATCGGTTCAAAAGGTTGTTTCTTTTCACTCTGTCTCTTGAGACACCATGCACAGGTTGGACAGAACAACGCTTGCCTTTCGTAAAGAGGCATAGTATCTGGTTTATCCGCGATAAGTCAGATAAGGCTTAATTTTTAAAACATCTGCTGCTGCTGCAGTGACAAGATAGCAGCAGAAATATCACAAATGTTTTGGCAGTCAGCAGCTGGTCTGCTTCGATCCTCATCAACATACATCAGAGCACTAAAGTCCTTCACAGGCTCCGTCTGATTCTTTAATCAGGAGCAGTTTTTAAAGTGCACTCACAGCCAGATGTTTTGGTGCCTTTCTGCAGCTGGAGGATCTTTTGATACTCATTTAAATGCATGTTTCACAGTAGAGCGAACCTTGGTCACTCTGTTTATACACGTAACAATAGAAATGATTATATCTAACAGCCAGACTTGTTACTTCTGGTTGTTTTTTAAGCAGTTCATCCCTCTTAATTTTGGAACCAATAATAGAATTTCTGTCTTCTCCTCAGACAATTTCTCTTCAGTTTTAGAAAGTTATCATTCTCCCATTTACTTGTTGCCAACAGGCAGGATGTGAGAGCGCTTAAGGCATCTACATCACTTGGCTGAACAGACATGTACAATTGTGTATCATCAGCGTAGCTATGGAAGCTAACATTATGTCATCATCTTCATCAGGGAAGATGATCTCTCCTAAAGGAAGCATGAATAGTGAAAACAACAGAGGGGCAAGGCCTCTCCTCAGTGCAACACCAGAGGTTATGTCATGTTTCTCTGACACACGGTCCCAAAGACCAACATAACATTTTCTTCCAGTAAAGTATGTTTGGAGCAAGTTTATAACAATTTTGGAGAAGCCAACCCAGTTCTCGAGGTGGTTTAGGAGAACCAGAACCGAAACCGAAATCTCGCTGTCACTGGCACTGAGTCTCAGATCACTGAACGTCTTTGTGAGAGCTGTCTCTGTGTTATGATTATCTCTGAAACCTGATTCAAATTGCTCTAGAATATTATCTTTATTTTGAGAATTGTGTATCTGGAGGTAAACAACTTTTTCAAGTATCTTGCTTAAGAATGGAAGGATCGATGTGGGCCTGTAATTGCCCAGAATTCCACAGTCTAGATGAGGCTTTTTCAGAAGAGGTTTCACAAACTCCATTTTCAAAGAATGTGTTAATAATTTTCAGGGCAGAGTCTTCGATATTGTTAAACACTCTTAAAGAGTACAGAAGGGACTGGGTCCAGACAACAGGACGACGGTTTTCTCACATTAACAATCTTAATGACAAAGAGAACAGTATTGTACACTTATTTTTCGTTTTCTGTTATTATCTTAGAAAAGTCAGCCCTTCTGGCAATGTGTAGAGTGTTATTATAGGTTACTATGTATTATTTGTAAATTCTAGGGTGAACCTCCAGACCTGTTTGCCTCCATTGTTTCTAGAGTTAATGGACAATGTCAAACCGTGTTAACATTTCATCTAGTGAGCAGCCTACATCACATGGATCAAAAGAACTTACAAACTCCGAGAGGTCATTTTCTGCTGCAGCATCTAAAAATCACTTCTGAACCAAACTCTCATCTGTGATCCCAGCTACGGAAAGAACACTGTCAAAGAACACACAGTAATGATCAGAGACAGGGATATGAGACACATTCTCAATAGCCAACCAAATCGAGGATCTTGCCATGCTGGTGGGTGGCCTCTGTGACGTGTTGAGTAGGTTCAAGGCTTTCAAGTAGATTCATGTTAAGTTATTCTATCATAACTTGTGATAACAGGAGGGGCCAGCTGGGAGAAGTCTGGGAGAAATAGGGAGAACTTTTTCGGAGGGCTGAACAGTATATTGTTAGAATGAGTACTGGTTGTTCCGCCTTGAGCAAAATGGCAAGATATTCAAAAGATGAAAACTTACCCAGGTGTACCTTTGTTTACAGTAAATGGTGGCAACTGTGTGTCAAGTGACCAAACAAATTCACAGACAATACGATTCTACAGTTAGTCAGGCTTAAAATCAGTCTGAGACTGTATCTGGGTCTGCCCGACTCTTTAGGGAAAATCTACTAAACTGCGAAACCATCACACTTCGCTCTGGGAGCTCAGTTGGAAACCTGTCATTATCAGTTCACAGTACAACATCAACATGAACTCCTCCACACGCAAAACACTGCGCTGTCATTGTCTTTGTTGATGAGGTTTTTTACTCTGTGTCTACAGCAGGATACGCTCAGCCACAGTACTGCTGAGAGCACAGAGAAGACTGGTAAAAAATTAAAAAGTGATCCAAGACATGGTCATCATACAATAGCCAAGCATCGCAGCTGTTGCACCAGACTGGGACCCTGGGATATATAGGATCCAGTGTTTTTGGACTGAAAGTCAGGAAATCCCTGATCACCTTTGCTCATTAGACTTGGAACGATCTGTGTTTATTCTGACTCTCGCAACAACAACTAAATAATGGAAGAGACACACCGAAGCACTGGAGGAACAATTGAATAGTTGTTACTGAGATTCAGGTGTTTCAGGAGGTGAGTCACATCAAACTGTTGGTCACTGATCAAAAGAAAGACAAGTGTTGTGTTTCTGCTTCTCAGGACGAGACATCTACATAATTTTAGTCTGATGCATTGATGTAACATCTTGTGTCATAGATAACACACTGTCAAAACATGCAGCACCTGCAACCTGTGATCATCCCGACAGATGTGTGTACATATTCACAGCTCTGGCATTTGGTCTGATCCAAACAGGCGGCTGATTGTGGAGGTTCTGGGTGTCCCCTGGTGAGTCTGAGGATTTCAGGGGATCAGGAAAGTATCTGAGCATCTGATGCTGACATGGAAAACTCCTGTAAACAAAGCGTCATTGCCAGTGCAGACCAGATCCCTGTTTTATGGTTGTAAACATGTTTAATTAGACAGAAACGCATGGAAACCCCTCTGATAGAATTCATCAGGTTTCTCAGGAGAAGATTGTGCATAGTGAAGACTGCATAAATGTGGGACTGTTCCTTTACCAGTTATGACAAAATCAGGGTGTAATCGTACAATCTCCCTGCACTCACCTCCTCTGTCATCAGAGGTTAAAGTTTAGTGCTAAACCTTTTGGATTCGTGTCGCTTCTTTGTGATCCTTCAGTTTCATGCTGCATTGAGTCTGTATCAACCATCAGACCTGCAGAGGACTGAGAGCAGGGCTGGCAGCCAGAGAACACACATCTGCTAATACTTAACTCCGTGTGTGTGTAGATCATGAATGAATCCAACCAAGTGTGACTTCTGGAACATGTGCCTGTGTACTTTCGGGAAAATAACAACATAAACACATGTAACCCCCCACCACACACACACACACACACACACACACATAGCTAATCCTTTGAGGAATGTGGACATTAGTGAACAGCGTGTGCGGGCAAGCTGAAGAGACATGAACTCAGACGACACTCTGAAATAAAAGTAAACATCTGTCTTTGTCCCAAAAAATAAAAATGATGGTTCTTTCAACAGAAGCCATTTGTTATACAGAGCAAAGTAAAAAAAGAAAACTGGTTCACATGGTAACTGGTCATGTCACCAAATCCTCCAAAAGCTGAAAGAAAGCTGTCCGTTCCCTCGATATTCATCGTTAAAACCAGTCCAAAACGTGCCGGATGTGTAACACTCGCTGCTTCGTGTCGACGTTCGTGTCAACCAACAACAGTGAACACAACAGCCGTGGCGGGCTCGGGAGCACAGGACACAGCTTTTTGGTCATCTGCACGTCATGCACAGCTGATCACTCGCAGGTCTGGTAGGTAAAACGTAGCAGCATTACTGATACACATGGTAAATATAAAGCAGTGTGTTACTTCACATCTGAACATCTGGACAGGTGTTAGTGCCAGTGTACGAGTTCGGACAATGACCTGAGGGGTTGATTGTCACTAAACTGTGTCTCTGCGGACGGCCAGGTTACCATTGTGTTGTTGGTCAAAACACACTCACACTCACACTCGCAGGTGTCAACTCTGAAACATGCGTGTGCGGTGGGACACGCATTGTCTCGGTGTCATGTTGTCACCGAACATACAACACGGATTTGCCGATTACAGTCAAAATCATACAAGCTTATTATTGTTTTTACAGAAACAAGCTCTTATACAGACTTTGAGCCAGTCGTTTACTTCCTGATCACGTCAGACTGTCTCTAAGGAGCCTAACCGACCTGCTGATGCTGCTGTGACAGAAAACCTCAGATTGGATGAGCACGGGTACAGATTCAGCCCCTGACTTAAGATTTTACCCTTGCATACCCCATACCCAAACTCCCACCTCCAATCCTGGTCAGCAATGCAAAGTATTCGAGGTATCACAGAAATATATCCGAGAAGAGTTGAATCGGGGGTGACTGGACTTAGCTGTAGGTCTTGAAGATGTTTACCTCTCATCCAAGAGGATTCTAGAGTTCTGACTGGCTGGTAGAGGGTCCCAGGTATTCAACCTCACTTGGTTCGTTAGTGCTCCTGCCCGTTGTAACGACAGTCTTTAGAGTCGTTGGAGTCACCTGAGGCCAAGTGTGAATGGATGTTAAATCCCCTGGGAAGGGATGAGAGGACAGCATTGTAGGTGGTTGATGAGTGCTTTCGTAGACCTCCTCCTCTGTTGAGGGAGGGTTTCTCTACTTCTTCTGTCTGTGTGTTGGATCTGTGCTAAAGGGGTCATCAATGCAATTACCGATAAATAATAACAATAACAATAATAATAATAATAAATTCTGAACCTGGAGTCTTCCAATCACCAGAGACCAACTTAGTTCCCATGGGAGGGTTCCCACTGTGAGTCCCACCTTTAGTTCCTAGCCTAGTTCCCACCTGTGGGACCACTGTCTGGTTACCACAGACTTTAAAATTGTAATCTTTTGATAACAGACTATATGAGAACATACCCTAACTAGACTGTCAGGAATTTCAATTCCCTTAATCAGTGTTTGAGTCAGACCTAAAAGTCTGTTAAAGTGAAAATGGATTCAGCCTGGTTTGATGGGGGTTCTGGTTGATCCCACCATTTGACAATCAGCCGTCTGTTCACTCGAAAAGACTCTTAGTCAGCAGTGTGAGTCCGTCTGGATAACCCCCTCTGTGAATATGAGCTGATGTTGAGATGTTTTTCTTTCACCCTCATCTCCTGCTGCCTTTCACCGATCCTCTGAGCCCTGGATCCGATCTGATACGCTGCTAGGAATGCTGGCAGTTTGAAGGCAGGGCAGCTGAAAATAGAAACTTATCTTCTCATCTCGTCTCAGGTTTTGGTTTTCAGGGCAAGTTTTGGCTTCTTCTGGTTGCGAAACAGCTTTTGACCAGCATGTTTTAAAACCTGCTGCAGTCAGTGCCACTCTACCGCCTGTACCACAGAGAAACAGAAAGTTTTTTTAGACCTCCACATTCATTCCTCTGTAACACAGTTTTACAGGTTTACACTCGGTACCACTGTTCAGAGAAAAACAACCTTGACCAGACTGTAGTTTTCATGGACACATACTGAAGAAAATGGTTATTTTAAAGGCATTGTCTCTGAATGTACTCTGCTCTGGCATTTTTGTATGGTGTCAGGGTTGTTCTCACTCCAATCTACTCCTCTGTGACCGTGAGCTGAAACAGCAACAACAGTGACCCGCCAGTAAAGTGAATTTAGTTTGAGTCTCAGTGGATCAGTTTAAGTTAGGTCTCTGTGTCCTGACGCTTTTCCTGCAATTTGTGAGCGACAGTCTTCTGTGAAACGTGATCTGCAGTCCAGTGGTGGAAGAAGTACTCTGATCCTTTACTTAAGTAACAGTGGTAGTAGCAGGATGTATAAATACTCTGTTACAAGTACAAAATCCTTCTTAAAAAGCACCAAAGTATTGCGAGTGAAATGTACTTAAAGTATCAGAAATTTGAATTGCATAAAACTTCCGGAACAACTCGAAGTCGCTGAATGGTCCTCATTCCCTGTCCCAATGACGGCTACCATGTCCGACATTTGAAGGATCCACAAACCCGGATTGGTCGTGTTGCCACTCTCAAAGGAACCTGAATCTCACTTTAAAGCTACTGTTCTATGCTCCTCTTAAAAATGCAGGCTATGAATGACAGTTGTATCATTATGTTTTGTGTGGATTTTTCAAACGATCTCTTCTACAGATGTGTCGAGCAGAATGCAGAAGCGAGCTGGTTGGTGGAGAGGAATTCCCTTTTTCAAGTATCGAGGCTCATAGTGATGAATGCATGAGGTACGTAGAGCTGAGGTATCACATTTATAAGCACATTGCATGTGTAGTCATACATCAGACAGGGGGCGTGAGGCAGTGTGAGTCCACCACCAGCCAACAGTTGTAGAGCATCTTGACAGTGTGTGTGTGTGAATGTAGGATCAAGACAACTTTATGAAGAGGAAAAAAACATCACGAGAAACAGCATCTGTTTGATGTTTTAAGTATGGGCCCAGATGTTCCTCTTCTAATTCCAGAAAAGTCACACCCCAAATATCCAGGTTCTGGATATTGGTTCTAAGGAGCTGTTGGGTTTAAATGTTTTATTTTAATACGATCTTCCTTTTCTACTTTTGTTGTAATACATTGCAGTTTTTGTAAATGTGTCTTTTAATATGAAGATTACACTAACAAAAATCTCCTCTATTTATCGAAGACTATTGGAGAGCAGTGTTTGTGTGTACACCCTCAGGGACAGGTGCCTACTCCTCAGACCACTGATCTAGATCCCATTGAGGAGAGAGGCTTTGCTGGTCTGTTACGTTACAATACAATACTCATTTTTAATATTTATTTTTTTAAACTGTTTTAGATGTTAAAATTGAGCCAGATCCCACAGAGGCAGCAAAGAGATTCAAAGAAGACATTTTAAATCAACCAAAGCAACCACCGAGTCTTGCCCTGGGTCTTGGAGACAGTGCTGGGGACAGGGAAAGGGTAATCCTTTCTGTTTATAAGATGGCTCATGTTGAGTGGGCTTCCCCATTGACATGCACACTGAAGGGTAAATGTGTTAATGTGTCCAAAGAAGGACAAACATTAAAATATCAGACATTAGACAGGAGTGTGCAGGCTCAGTGAAAGCAGTGACACGCAGGTGGAGAACAGTTATCGGGAGGTTCTTTAAGTTACGGAGAGGTAGAAATGCAGATCATCCCTCCAGACTAACTGCAAACTACATTTTCATAACTACATTTTCGGTTCACTCATGCGTGTGGTGTGTGTTTTGTTTGCTCAAGGGATCCAGCAATTGTTGAAGGTGTGACTCATCATTTCTTTGCAACAATCTTGTCTAAACTTCTGTATGGTTTTGGTGATTTAGACATACATGTGAATATAGCTTATTTTAACCTGTAGCCTTCTTAGGGACTGCAGGATTAACTCAACCTGAGTATCCAGTGGCTGAGTGATATTTACTCTACCAATGCTGTATGGCAGCAGAATATCTATGTCCTTTAGATTACCTTCTATGTGGTTTACCTTTCCTCTGCTGTTTGAGGGTTTGATTCCCTCCACTTCCCATTTCCGTCTGGAGAGCGACTTCTTTGTTGTCGCGGGCCAAATGGTTGGTCACTAATCCCTCAATGATGGGTCACGCCTAGGTGGACTGAGCCTGGAAGTCCCGCATATGCTGGCCTTGATATACGGAGACGATCGAGTTGGTATGATCACTTTTTTCAAAAAACATTTTACTGATAATGAGTTGGGATACAACAGTAAAAAGAATATCTGACATCAGGAAAAAATTGTCAATGAATGGTTTTATAGTAATGCAATTTAAATACAATTTATTCAGCAAACCAACATGAAGATAATTCCACGATCACGACATGTAGTTCTACTTTGCACCAGCTGGGAGTGCTAGGGCATTATTAAAACACAATAAACTTGAATAAATCTTTTTTTAAAACGTAATTATAGTGGCAGATGCTGCTTTGTAAAATATTATTTGAACAAACATGGTTTCAACAATTTACTAATTCAAAGAGAAACCAGGTGGCTTTGATTTTGCTTGAGGAATATTCTGCTGATAACAAATTAAATAAAAATAAAATAGTTGTAGATGTAATTTGAGACCAGTCAATGGTGTTTTCTCATTTAATTAATTATTCAATTAATAACTTAAATTTATAGATTAAAAAACACATTTTCATATTAAGATGTGAAAACTATAAGTATTCATTCTAATTTGCATTATGAGCTGGACGGTACAGTGGAACTATCCTGTGAAGAAAAGTGCGTTATCAGTGAGCTGGAGAACGGGAGATGGCTGCTTGACAAACTGCTCCTCCCTGCTGTGACTATTTGCGTATTACCAGAATTTAAATCCCACTGACTGATGGGATCGGAGTTTCTGATGGACTGCGTTTGGGCTTTCACATTTGACAGTGAGCTGTGAGTTAAAGATTAGTACGGCTGCTTGGCTTTTCTAATGTGATGCAAATATTTTTCAGGTCCGTGGAACGGCCTCCAGACAAGTCAAACAGATACAACAGTGTTCAAAGTCGACTCTGATCTTGTCTTTGACAACGGAGGAGGGCAGCCACTGGTTTCAGTACATGACAACAATGAACTTGAGAGTAGAGCTGCAACGATTACTTGCTTGATGCAACTGAATGAAGGGTGTGCATCAAAACTCGAATTAGGTGTTTCCTTCCCTTTCCCAATCTCGCAGTAAATTCACAAGTAGCCCAAATTCCAACCTGTGGGTAAATTACCCTGCAGAATTTGGGTGACAGTTTCATCCAGATAGTTGTCGTCCAATGGAGTTAATAGAAGGTGGACTCTGATCATCAGAAACATACAGTTAACGTGACACAAATATGACCACAGTACGAACAAAACGCAGAGATCACAAGAGGTCAGTTGCTCCGTCGTTAGCTTAGCTGTAGGTAAACCTGTGTTGTCTGCAACAAAAGCACTGGAAGAGAGATTTACTTCAAGTAAAGCCAGTTTTATTCGTATAGCTCAATATGACAAATTTGCCTCAATGGCCTTTACTATCCTTAGACCCTTGATTCGGATCCATAAAAAAATTGCAGAGGAGTGAGCACTCTTCCCGACAGAGATTCAACAGATGCTATGAACACAATAGACCAAGATAAGGTGACTCTGAGAGAGCTCAGTTTATGAATGAAACACAAACCTAAGTGTCAAACTAATTTCATTGTGTATCAAAAGATATCACAGCTGCCTCAGAACTAAATTATGAACTAAAGCACAAATCTAGTACTTGACCGCAAAGAGGGCAGTAATAAGGGCAAGTACGGTGCCTGTGAACTTTTCAGTCACAGAAAACAAAAACTCAATCGTACCAGTGAAGTATTGTTAGACCTACTGCTGGTGCATCGTCATGTAAACGTAAACCACAGACAGACCAGGCAGAACGTTGATTAAAATGACAAATTTCTCTTTCCCACACAACTGTGCCATGTCTGCAGCGGCGTGCCCCAAAAGGAGGTGAGCTTCAATTACAGTCTATCTGGAGGTACAAGGTACGATGGATGTCCAGTCTTCACTTCCTCTGTCCCCGAGAGGATATGACGTTGGCGGGAGACTTCTTTAAGACTGTCTAGCACTGCTACGTCAACTTCACATCCACTGTCTGCTTATTATCTTAAATCATTGGCAATAGCTTGTCCAGAACTTTGCATCGATAACACAGTTTTAACAACTTCAGTCAAGTCAAGGCAGCGGCAGTAGCTCCGATCACACCGCTATAACAATCCAGAGATAAAGAAATGAAGGTAAAAATAGAGGAATAGCCTTTTTCATTACTGAAATGTATTTTTTAAATTATTTCTGCTGATGTCGTTTTTCGTCCTTCATACTCTCAGACTGCTTTAATGCAACAGGCCGATGTTGATGTTTTAGCCTAAACTGTCGACAGCTGTTTGAGCAGAATACAAATGGTGGACTCGTCATGTCCCTGAAACCTCATCTCTCTCTTCCTCTTTAATCAGGTGTCTCTTTAACCCTGACTTAGACTTGTGTATCAGCCCGATGACTGATGTGGAGATTCTGTACGAACTGACATGAACCTCCACAAACATGAACCTACCTGTTAAGATTGCAGAGAAGCCACAAGAACCGAAGCGAAGCCTGTGAGATGACAGTTTCAGACAATCACAGTTCAGACTGAAAATAGCTCTTTATTAGAAAAACAGAGAGTGCTGGTGGTGGCGTGTTGTTTCAGGCCCAGAAGATGAAATCTGATCTGAAGTCCAGTTTCAGTGACGGATCCATGAGTTTGAAGGTTTACAGATGTACAAGTTTCTAATCCTCTGAGACAGAACTCAGGAAGGTTTTCACGGTGAACTTTGGAAATACACTCTTCATGTTACCGGGAATGTGTTCTTGCATGAATTGAATTGGCCGACACACTGCATTGTTGGATGACATCACACAGGTTTACTGTTAAAGTTGAGTCAGGTTGAACTGTTTTTGCAAGTGACAGTGTTTTTGACACAGTGCTGCTGTCTGACTAAACTGTACCATAATCACTGAAACATGCTCTTGTAGTTGATGGAGTGTATTATCGGGAAATATTTGCTTTAAGCGTGGGACACATATGCCTCCGTTACATTTGATAGTTCGCCTTTGCCTGTTGTAGCAGGGGGGCTTTAATTAATGACACGCACATCACGTAGCCGCAGTTTCTCGACAACAGCTGAGCAGCAGTGGCTGTGCAGGCGTCCTGATGCTCTCTGTCCCTAGTTTAAGACAGCAAGTTTAAAAATAATGTGTTCCATTTCATACCGCATGAAAATGAGACAGTGTACGACTGCTGATGTGTTTCTAAGTCACAAGTCATATAAATATTAATATCTGATAGAGATTTTGCCTCATTAGTTTCTTCTCTGACCCAAAGTGTGTGTGTGTGTGGGGGGGGGGTCTACTGACTGTGCCCCAGGCTTCTCTCTAAATAATGTATTTTCACTGTGTTGTTCTTCGGCCTGACAATCGTGCAGCTGCTGAACTCTGAGTTTTCCCACCTAAAAAAACTCGTTTCAACAGCCCAGTCGTGTGGCTGCAGGCCTGTTTTGTGAAGGAAAGAAGTGTTCATAAGTGCTGATGCTCAGGTATGATGTTTGTTATATCAGCTGCAGAGCACAAATATCTTTCAAGGTGGAAGTCTGCATTTTACTGTTCGTGGCACTGCTAACTTTTGGCTGCTTGTGCTAACTGTCTTCAGATTTTGTCCTCACTGTTTTCGCTCTCTTCAGTTAGAATATGCAACTCTGTCCCCTAGAAAACATGATTTTTTGCTACTCATTTTCAACAGCAAATATGTTTTGAAAGAAATTAAATGCCTCTTGAATAATGTTTTTTACTAAAATGAGTCCGCAAACTGTTAAATTCTTTAGAACTAGTAGCATCTCATGAATACACTTCCCATCACCAGTAATGAAAGCACGACACGAACGATCGTGAACAATGAGTTCAATCCTCCTATAAACTAAAAGCAAAGTAGGAAAACCTTATTTGTACAGAACCTTTCAAAACCAAAGCCAGAGCTTGACATAGACATTAAAAAATCTGCAGTGGAGATTTGATCCACACGTCCCAGATGAAGATCAGCGAATGAGCTGAAAGATCATCTTTTTGTGGCTGTTGTGCTTCAATGTTGTGAGGAAATTTAAAACAGTTTGGAACATATCGGAAAACGTTTCCTCTCGTTTGATTCTACTACGATCTTCCGTCTGAGGTGGGCAGGTGTGCTCAGCCGCAGGCTGCGGTTTAGATTCGGGTTTGATTCTTTTCTTCGTAATAATAATTTCTATACTGTGCATTTGGGTCGATTCCTTCTGCTTCATCAGATCCTGCTCACCTCCTCCTCCTCCTCCTCCTCCTCCACTCCTCCTGAACATTTGGGAACAATTAGCACATTATGATCAGGATTACGCTCCAGAAGAGGTCTATAATGCCAGTCCTCGTGCTAACCCATGATCTGTCATATGCAGGTCAGAACGTTTAGTTCAGAGATTTAATGGTGTCAGGTCATCCAGGCACTCTGGTCCCACTAATAACTGAACGCATTCACACTCACATTAACAGAAAGACTTTCTACTTTTCCTCTATTTGCATCTTTTGTTTTACTCTTTTTAAATCCTTTTCCTGTGTCTTTTTAAATCGCCTTGTGTCTCTTTTATATTTTGTCTTATGTTTCATGTATAGCAGTTTGAAGTGCCTTGTTGCTGAAATGTGCTACTCTTAACGGCATGTATGTATACTGTGTGTATGCATCTGTGATGGTTACAGGTTATACTGCGATTGCCTTTTTACATAAGAGATACATTTGGCTGCCACTGAATAGTAATCTCGAATCCAAAATGTAAATTTCACCTGGAGAAACAGTGGCTGTTAGAAATGATCCGTCTTTCACACCTGCATTCGCTTCATCTGCTCTGGGCCAAAGAAAAACTGGTGTTGTGACCGAGGCATAATTATATAAGGTTCGTGGATCGCCTGACCGATCCCTCAGTGATACAGTCCACAGATTTACCACACTCCCGCATCATTCGATGAGCGCTACCTTCATTCATTCCACACATTCTTCTTGCTGGCGCCTACATACACAATGCAGTTTGATCGGATGCTAGTAGCTAATGTATCCTGAAGCCTGGAGCCTGCAGCAGAGATGGGGGGGGATTAGGGTTAGTCGGAACGGGGGGTTTCTTTCTAACCCCCAGACTCTTTTGCTTTTCTAACTTGTAGTCTTCAGAGCCATGTTTAGACTCAGGGTCTCTGTAGAGGACAAGACCACAAGATGGGTGAATAATGCAGGATCTGCAGCGTCATGTGGTTCAACACTCTTTCGCATCAGAAACAATAAATCCATTTTCTCAGTCCACAGAGACAGGTTTATCAGGATGAGATGTCTTTAGTTTGGCCTCCAACACTGATTATTATTTTTTTAAATCGGTGTAATTAACGTTCACATGTTCACTTTGTTACAGGAATCTGATCTGTGAATGAAGCTCTCAGTGTAAACATCAGACTGTCATTAATCCAGGTGCTGTCAGGAGGCCTCTGGCTCAGGCGCCAGTCCAGAGCCATGTTTCATCACCACCACCGCTCAGACCTCCTCTGTGACTCCAACGTAAACTCAGCTCAGGAAATGAGCAGCGGTGAGATTAATGAGCTGCACATGGGAGTTTGTGACAGTCCAAACACTCAGCTGGTGGTGGAGCTCGAGATAAAAGCCTGAAAGCTCCAACAATAACACGCCGTCAGATCCCGATATCCACACAGATAGATGCTTGGAGCAGCTGGGACAGAGGTGTGAAAATGATTCACTCTTTCATCAAGAAATATTTTAAAAAGGTAGGAAACGAGAAATCTCTGGGAAACTTCATTTATTTATCTTCCCTCTTTTGTGGAATGAATCCTTTTAACATCTGGAAACTAAAGAGCATGAGGACCGTTTGTCAGTTTCTGCTCGACCACGTTTCAAAGTATTCAGCGGCCTAGGCCATAAAGGCCAGAGATCTCTAACAAAGTGATGCCCCTGACGTCCTGATGATGTTGATGAACTGAGGCAACTTCAGAAACCGCCTCGCAAGAAAAACAACAGGATCGCTCGCTCACGGGGCAATACTGGCGACTCCCTTCTCTCGCCGCTTAGGGGAGGAAAAGTCACCACGGGGTCTGAAAAGTCAGTAAATCCAACGACAAGCGTGCTAAGCTGGTAACACTGCCCGTAAACGAACCCCTGGTGACGCAACAGAAAGTGTTTGCAACAGATCAATTCCAAGGAGCAACGACCAACGGGAAACTCCAACACTCGGCCGGCCGACCAATGGTGTAACTTCATCACTCAGACAGTCAGTCAGTCAAAAGCCCAAATTGAAACTAGAGCAGGCCGACCACAGCTGAGTCCCTTTTTAGAAGAGAACCTACCTGATGCTTTGTGCTGACTAAGTTTTCTTGTTGGGGGACAGACGTTCCTGAGATGTAGATCGGGTATTTTGTTGCATTAGTGCATTGTGGATGTGAAATGAACTGTTGCGCTGAGCTTTATTCGTATAGCACTTTTAATATTTTGAATAAAGAACTTTAAACACAACATAGCTGCTCCAAAGTGTTTTGCAGCAGCAGAGAGAAAAAGAAAAGAAGAAAAGAAAATTCTTGATTTGTGGTTTGGTTTTTGTCGAGTGTTCGGCCAACAGTTAATCTAAGTTTTAGAGAAGCGGTTTAGATGAAGTGAATTCAGCATTTTACTGCAGCTTTTCCTCCCCTCCTCCTCTCTGAACCTTTATAATCTGACAGCATCATCACATGACCCTGAACTTTTCAATCCCGTCTCTCAGATTCACATTTTTATTTTTGTCGTGATTCTACTGCAAAGAAAAGCTGTATTCACTTCCGCCTTTATTCCCGAAGGAGTTTTTTAAAGGAGTTTTGTTTGAGTTAAGGCGAACTTGATTTTGTTTGTTGGAATATTTTGATTTAAGGTTAGTGGACTTCAATCAGCAGAAAGAAAGAGAAAGCTTCTATGTTCTGACCTCCAGTCTGAACCTCCAGACTCCCTGACAGTTTCCTCTGCAGCATCTTGATCTTTATAATGTGGTCAACTGATCATTTGACAGCAGCCCTACACTGACACTGTATCTGCGTCTGAACAACAACAGGTGTCTGGTCCTGGTAATCCTCCCCTCCGCGTTCTGCACCAGGACAAAGGCTGGATTTGTTTGGGTCTGCGCTCCGCCCACACAGCTGCGGTGAGAACGGGGGGTTCAGTTCGCCCAGAACACCATGTTCTGGAAATCTGTGTCACATTCTCTGCTGCCGCGTAAATAATGGAGAACTGCCAACAGAGCTGACACTCTGGAGCAGCACAGGGACTCAGGCAGGGACCGAGCTCAGCATAGACCCTCCAACACTGCAGAGCTCAGTTTATTATTGTTACTGTAAAACGCTAGATTTTATCCCTGAAAAGTCCCAAAACATTTGTCCACATTATTTATTCGTTCGCATGCCGTGCAGTGACCGGGGTGTTCAAGGTTTTGTCCATGGGTTTATCCACCAAGCCTCCAGTAATTACAGAATTTGATGCTGTAATTAAGGGATATTTCATGTCATTAAGGGATTTCTGATGCCTTTTTGCAGATTATAGCTTATCAACAAAGGTTTATTTATGCTGAAAGACACGACACATGTCCTCTACCATTTTAAAGGACATTTCAATTTGTTTAAGTGAATCTAAACCATCCTATTAAATCTAGTCAATGCATTAACTCAGGAACTCACCATGAGCCTCTGATTAATCTTTACACTAATACATAAGGGTTTGGGAATTAGATGGTATGATATTGTTACCTAATATTGTATTATAGTATTGCATCCCAGAATCTAGATTTTTTTATTCTATTGAGAGGGAAGCAAAGAAATTGAAGTATATTTCATGTTTTCTAACTTGTATTACTCTTTAAAAGAGGTTTTTGAGATTTATGTAAACATGAGTTTTGCCCGAAACTCTTCCACTTATTACACTTAATCTTTACTTCTTAGTTTTCGCTGTAATTACCTTCAGTAATGTTCTCATTCTGTTTTTTTTACTTTTGTTTTTTCTCTATCCTGTACACACAACATCTGTTTCCAGTTTTTTTGAAATTTTTCTTCATCTGAATTGAGACTCTAAGGACAGAAGGTGTCATATGTTTTACAGATTGTAAAGACCTGTATAAATAAAACTGACCGGACTGCTGTGTTGAATTCACTGCATCCTGAGCTGACGTTTGTGATGTAGCTGATGACGGAAAGCTTTTGACTTCTGCTGCGATTCAAGGCGGAGAAATTAATAATGTCTGTTTCTTGATGTATCCGTATAGTAACAAGTCTGGCTAATGATAAACTGTGCCTTAAATGCTTTGCACACAATTTCAGCAAATTAAATCAAATCAAAGAACAGAAAATGACACAAAGTTCTCCAAAGTAAAATAAGATCCAAAAGAGAATAATCAACAATAATTCAGATTTTACACATTGGAACTGCTTATTTCAAAAAAGGTTCTTGCACACCTTAGGATCTGAGTGACAGGTCCGTAGGATCCAAAATCCAGAATAAGAGAGCAAACGGCAAAACTCCCGCACACTTCCTGAACGTCTGAGGATGGAATTGTCGTTAACAAAACCATAATAACATTGATTTAATTAAATCCTAATTAAATAAAATATCTTTTATTTTGTCTGCACCAGCTACATATCTGCTCTGTAAATCTCTGGTCCTCCTGTGTTTGGTTTCTGAGAAAAAAGCCAGAAACCAAAGCGGAGAAATTTGTGTTTGATACTTTCTGGTTTCATGACGGCGCCCCCTGGTTTTGCATGAAATCAACAGAAGACTGTTAGATATGCGTCTACAGAGGTGGAGAGCGTATTTCCGTACAGCCGGCCAGATGCTGCATAAAGCCGCGAGGCCCGACAGAGGCTCATGCGCGGACTCCGGACGACAACTCGCATCAGCTTCCTGCTGAAGCCTCCTTCTTATCTGCCTTACAATCGTGAAGCCGTCTCGTCCTGCAGCTCAGCCTGGTGAACGAGTGACGACATTCACCTCATCAGCTGCTCGGCTGCAGCACGTTAAACAGCAGGTAGACGTACCTGCAGATCTCGGGTCCGGTTAGATGCCGTCGTGCTCCTCACTCTTCAACACCACTGACACACCGTGTGTCCCTGAAGTGTAGCTACAGCACCAGTTTGTCGGTCAGCGTTCTGACACGCCCCTCCGGCTGCTGTCAGTCAAACGCAGACACGCCCCTCCAGCAGGCAGAGACGATATGGAAGATTTCTGATATTTCCGCAAAGACTTTTTTTCCTTCCTTTTAATAATAGAAAATTCTTTCTATTAAAGATGATCATGTGACTGTATGAATACGTTTGTCCTGAAACGTGATTAATACAAGTACACACTCACACACTCACACACACACCCAGTGACAGGAAGTTGGCTCTGAGTCCAGCAGTGAGCATGTGAATGGACTCTTCTCAGCTCGTGACACATGTTCTCATCACACAACTCTTCCCCATACAACACTCTCCTTTATTCAGCAGACGATTTTTCACGCTATCTGAGGCCGTTTGCGGTTTCTTTATATATATAGTCCGTCAGTTAGTCATATGACTTATAGGTCACCATAAATACGAGGTTTACAAAACATTACCATTGTGATTTCACAGTCATTTTTACAAATACAAAGCTTCACGACAAAGGTAGGGAAAAATTTTTTAGTAAAACCTGAGTGAAGTCTTGTTCTCTCCACTGCTGCATTTTGAATTTGAGCTGATAAACCACCACAGAAGAAGAGGACGTGGCGAGACGAGGTCGTTAAAAGAGCTGCAGTCGAAACTGAGTCGATGGAAAACCACGTGGAGAACGTGATGGAAACCTGCCGTTTCTGCTGGTTCCATGTGTTGATGTGAGGAAGGTTCCGGCCTCCTCACGGCTCCTCGCAGACCTGCGACGAGCGACATTTAGTCACATGATTCATGTACATTTTTATATTGAAAATTCACATAACAACAGATGGATGGAAACACACCTAGTATCTTATCATATGACGAACTTTACAAGAGAAATACAGTAGAATTGATCACAAATATGAAAGATGAAATATTACATTAATATATTACACACATCCAGCAGAGCCGGTACGGGCAAATGCTCAGGGCTAACGATGGGGAGAGAGAGAAACGAGGTCCTGATACATGCTGAAGTCGGAGGAAGGAACGGCGGCCATGTTGGCCGGGAGGTCGTGTTAACTTCAGTTTCTCTCTGTTCAGACAAACAGCAAAGAGAATATTACACACCTGGAATTCTACCTCGCACCTGTTGTGAGAAAGTGTGAAGTTGTTTTTGAGTTAAAAGCCTGCATCCAGCAGCAGCAGCAGTGTGTGTGTCTGCCTTCATTAATTACGATAACAGTCGATTAACCTCCTGTGCTTTTGTGCACACTGACGAGCTGTTCAGGTTTTCACTTTAGGCACTGATGATGATTTTTTTTTACACTAGTGGCCTTGATGTGTACATGTAACTTTTAATCCTTCAATCATTTTAATCAACTAATTAAAAAACAAATCACACCCATAAAGACATTAATATTGGAAGCAGGGTTTTAGTGTAACTGCTGATTTGGCACTATAATCCACTAAACTCTGCAACTCATTTAACCCCGGGGCCCCAAATGCCATTATCAACCTTCGCGCTGTTCAAAGACCTGAAAACCCCTTCCAGAGATCAGAAAGCAGCGTAGTGGTTGGTGTCGATTCACAGCCCCAGGGTCCAACCAGATGAATGTTGGGGGAAAGAAGCTCTCCTGCCGCTGCAGAACTGGGACAAAATCCTGCTCTATAAAACCTACTCTGCGACCCAGATGTGGATCTCAGTCAGAAACAGAATGAGACTGTGCTCACAGTTTTATTAAAAAGAGTCGTTAGATGCATTATTTCCTTTTAACTCAGACGGCAGAGAGTGGGCCTGCTGCTGCTCTCTACTTTATCTCTCTGCTGCTTTTCATTTTCAGTGCTGTGAAATACGCCGTGAGGGTTAGTGACTAAGCCTGGAAATGTCAGAGTCGGAGTCCAAACCGAAAGAGATTTATTAAAACGTTGCTTAAGCAAGTCTTTGTTCTGTAAAATCCACATATCTCTGGAATGCTGGTTTTTCACGCAGGAGTCTTGTTTTAGAGACTTCAGAGTTGTGTTTTCTTCCAAATATATTCATATCAGTGGTTTTCATTCCCTGTGCCAAACAACTGCAGTTTACGAAAAGTCATAAAAGCATAAAGTAAAAGTCACCCGTGTGGTTTGTCTTTTCTGACGTCCAGTCTTCATGCTGTTTGCTTCTGTACCATCCAAAGGAAACCTGAAGGTCACGTCAATAATTCAAACGACCTACAGATGACACACAAAAACTAAATGCTGATGGCTGAGGTTTTCAGTGACCGTGGGTTGAAGGTAACAGAGGAACCTCACAACCAGTCTAACAGGTGCAACCCCATGTTCAATGATTATTATAATTACAGTAATTTAACAATGTGTTTGCAGCTGTAACAGTAAAACACGTGGAGTTAACAAGCACAGGGACATTTTAATTAGGAACAACTCACCTGCTGCTGAGCTTCACAAAACATCATGAAATTTGTTAACATTTCGTTTGGGTGGAGTTGTGACAAAAAAATCACTTGAGAAATACTGAGGTTCAACCCTCATCTTTTTAAGATCCTTTGGACTCAAAAACTCCAAAAATACTCTGAATATTTTCATTTTTTCTCACATCGTATTGGTTCAGTTATATTTTTGTGTACATTTGATCTATTTATCATTTGTCTGAGCGCTGTTTCAGACAAATCTCCACACTGCAGGAATAACACTACACTCCTACATTATACGTTAACCTTTTCTTGTGTCAAAGCAGTGACATCAATACATCAAGCCAAAAGAAAATCCAGATCAGCCTTGGAAAAACGAACGTGTGTGCAAATGTAGGATATAAACTCCTCCCCAAGTCATGAAACCTGCAGACGTCCCGGAAACAACGCTATGACGGGACCTTGGTGTCCTCACTGATAACGTATCTAAAGTCCTTGCACTGTTCAACACTACAAACTCTCAACCCTGATGTGCTGATTTACAATCTGTCTGTCCCACATGAAAGGTGACAACCAGGGACAAGAGTTATTCAATATTTGGAAACTTTGCAGCCACTCAGGACAAAGCTGCAGCTGCTGATTTCTCCAAATTTCTAAACCTGTAATGTCCAATGTCCAGTTTTCTCCGATTCGAGGTCCTTGTCACTGCTATAGGCCAATTCACGTGACAGAAAATCCATCATTGGCCCGAGTCCGCAAGGGTCCGTGCAGAACCCTCTGCAGACGTATGTGTGCTGCCAAAATCTGAGCCTGTGCACACTGTTTCCTCCGTTGTATGATTGCCCTGCATTCTCCCTCCTTGGTCCTGCTCTCATGAAGCCGTCGCATTAAAACGAACAACAAAGGAGCTCTTCTTCTTTACCTCAGATTGTAGATTGCGTCAAAGCGCGCCTGTGTCCATGTCCGCCCCCGGAGTACAATCATGGTTCAACTCCAACTAGAGGTCTTTACAGGTCCACTCAGTTCTGAGGAACTGAGACCCAACTTGTGACCTGAGTCAGGTTTGGGCCAAATCATCCTCAGTCTAATCAGGTCAGGTCAGGTCCTGTTTTACTGCTGCGGGTCTCTGGTCTGTGTCAATATGTCCAATACCTAAGTGGACCCACAAGGACAGGAGCGTACACAGTATCAGCTCTAAACACGTGGCTCGTCGCAATCACTAAGATGAACGTTTTTCGGAGCTTGAGCGACAGTAAAGAGGTTTTATTGTTGGTGCAGGAGTTTCTGTGTTTTAGATTTGTTCTTGGGACATTATTATCATTATTGTCATTATATTGCAGCTCTCTGCTGCTTTTTTAATAGATTGAATTAATTGACGAATCATCGTGCTGCTGCTGGTGTTTGTGATCTCCCTCTCTGTCCGGGTCTGTTCAGGTCTGGCTCTGCTCGGCCCCCCTTGGCTCGGGTGTATTTTTTTTGAAAATTAATTTCTCCACGTCGGGTTTCGGGTCAGTTTCGGGTCGAGCCCAAAGTTTCGGACCCCTAAGGACCTCAAACTCAACTGTCACGGGCGACACGCGCTGGAGGTGTGTGATGTGTGTATCATAATACTGGCATTCATTGTTCTCTACTGGCAGCATCTTGACAAGCATTATTGCAGGCTGATGCACATCCCAGATATTCTGCTGCAGTAATGGAAAGAAACTAAGTACATTTACTCAAGTACTGTACTTAAGTACAATTTTGAGGTACTTGTACTTTACTTGAGTATTTCCTTGTTATGCTACTTTATACTTCCCCTTCACTACATTTGTTTGACAGCTTTAGTCCCTAGTTACTTTTCAGGTGAAGATTTGACACAATGGATCATATAACAATATTTTAAAGCAGAACGCATTGTTAAAGATTAAACCAGTGGTTTCCAACCTTTTTGGCTTCTGACGTCTTACAAACAGCAGAGTGTAGTCGGGGTCACATTTCAGATGTCCATGAGATGTTAACAGCTTCACTAAACTGTGATTTTTCCCCTCTAAATTTCTCCCATGGTTTCATTTCAATAAATTTACAGATGATCCAATATCTCAGCAAAAATCAAAGATTGGAGAAAAAGTCCAAAAACTGAAAACAGATTTCTGTTTCTTCTTCTTTCTTCTCCATCTTCTCATCTGACAACATCTCAGATTTATCTGGTGACCCTGGATATAAAACTTTGTATAAAGCGGTTGGAACCAGCTCCACCTCCAGGAGCTACAACAGCAACATGCTGCTACACCCTGATGCGTCAGTATTAATTATCTAATGATGTCAGATATAATAATAGATCCGTCAAAGGAACCAAACCAGTACTTTTACTTTAAGACTTTAACTACATTTTGCTGCTATTTCTTATATACTTTTACTTCGCTAGGATTTTTCGTGCAGGACTTTTACTTGTAATGGAATATTTTTACTTTGCTGTGTAGGTATTTTTACTGAAGTACTTCTCTCGCCACTGCTCTACTGTCCCGACACTTGCACATCAAAGGATCACAGGATTTGACCTGTCCCAGTCTCCCCAGGTCCAACTCCACAGTGCAGCAGCTGACTGTCTGTGAGCAGGTCTTAGTGACTCGGGAGTCCTCCTGATCTCGATCTTATCTCAAACTGAGGAGAAACTTTTAACACCAAAATTAATCATCAAAACCTGACGAGTCCTGAAGTTAGGACTGATGCTAGCATTAGTTTTAGGAGTTTCTCCTGAAGCTAAGACAGTTGGGAGAAACCTTTAGCCTTAAGATGATGTGAGTATGACCCGTGATCTACAGACGTCAAGCTGACAGAGTCAGATTCTGGCTCAGACCACTTCAGACCAGCCAGAGACAGGAGGTCTGATTTGAACTATGAGAACAGATAATTAATGTCAGACATGTGATTTTACATGTTGTAGTACTGCAGACACGTGAGGAGGGGGAGGAGGAGGAGGAGAGGGAGAGGGGGCAGGGAATAGGAGGGGGTTCTGGCTCCGATGGAGGTGAGGTTAATCAGGGGGGGTCCGCCAGACCTCCCGTTCCGTTAAATCTTATCCGTGCTGACTGGTTGGGTCAGGAGGACACAGTGTTCCTGTTCAACACACACACACGCACACACACAGAGTTATAAACTGATAATCAAATCAGTGAGAACATGCAAGTTTTCTCTCACTAATTACTCAGAAATCTGTGAATGTGACCAAAGTGCTTGAGCTGCCAGAGAGGACTGGATTAGAGTGTGTGTGTGTGTGTGTGTGTGTGTGTGTGTGTGTGTGAGTGAGTGTGTGTGTGTGTGTGTGTGTGAGTGAGTGTGTGTGTGTGTGTGTGTGTGTGTGTGTGTGTGTGTGTGTGTGTGTGAGTGTGTGTGTGTGTGTGTGTGTGTGTGTGTGTGTGTGTGTGTGTGTGTGTGTGTGTGTGTGTGTGTGTGTGTGTGTGTGTGTGTGTGCGAGCGTGCGTGCGTGTGTGTGTCTCCAATTGGGAAAAAGCTGAATTTTGGATCAGTGGTTAAGGTTGGGGTAAGTCACCAGGAAATTAATGTCTATGTAATGTCCCTCAAAGTGACCAGGTCAACCTATCAATCAATCTGCTGATTATTTTCACGATTAATCAATTAATCCTTTAGTCCATGAAATGTCAAAAAAAGTGAAGAGTGCCCCTTTAAAGCTTCCCAGAGTCGAAGGGGATGTCCAAAACCCAAAGTTACTCACAAAGATATATGACAGAGAAAAGCAGCAGCGGCGGGTTCAGGCAGAATTTCCGCCATGTTGCAGTTTATTAAGTTTTCACTCTGCCTTTAGTAGACACTTGTCTTCTTGATGTTTGACATGCTTTTTCAATACTGTGAGCAGCGGAAGTGAAATTCCATTCACCTCTATTATACTGATGTGGAGGCAGAAACCTCAGAGACAGACATCTGAAAACCTGGACACAAAAAATCTGAACTATCTTGCTTGACAGAGACTGCTAGAGGGACAAGAGGAGACACAGTATGTTTCCAATGTTTCCTACCGTCAAGTCCCCAAACACAATCTAACAAACATACACCGCTTTATTAGGCACACCTGTAAAATCTAATGCAATCCAGTACAAAAGCTCTACCATAGGTTCTGCCTCTACAAAATCTTCAGGTTTGTTCAGAGGTGTTCCTAATGTTTTGTCCACCCCATTTACAAACATGAGGGCTCAGAAGACTACAAACATGGATGTAAACAATGCAGGGTTCAAACTTTGAAGAACAAGCAGCCTTGCAAGCGTTTTATGAGGAAGGAACACATTCACCAGGTTTGTTAGAGGTCAAGGATTCACAAAGTGAGTTTTGGTGACAGCCACTGAGTGTGAATATAACTTTTGTATTTACAAGGAACCTCCACAGGGCATGTGCACAGGACCTTTCTGCTGCTGTGCGATGACTGCATGTATGAAATAAACTGAGATCTGGGACGGAGCTGGACGTGATGAAAATGTGTGATCCTGTGACTCCAGCCAGAATATCTTAGCGTCTCAGCATGAGTTTGTGTTTTCAAAGTCACTGCCACATATAAGCAATCAGCTCCCAGGCTGGTTTACAGGCTCGGAAACAGCAGCAGACTGAAAACTGGTGTCTGTACACAATGTCCCGGCTCGCAGATGTTTGTGGGGCAGGTTTCAGGCTGTGTGAGTAGTACAGTCTGTTATTACTGAGGACCAGAGAGCTGTGACTGTCTGCTTTGATGAGAAACGTGTGCAGAGCTACAGACTGATACATGAGGCATGTTGACCCTAGCTGTATTTCCTGCTCAGAGCGTCGAGCCGCGTGTTCCCAGCTAACGTAACATGGTGGCCTGGGTTTTCCACAGTGCCTTTATCCCTTCTTAACAAGGAGCTTTAGGTCAGTCTTTTGGAAAGGTCCCGTCCAATCCTGCTAAAGCTGTCTACTATCTTGGTACACTCTGCCTCCGTTTGTTGAAACCAGCTACTACTGCCAATCTGCTTATCGGCTCACCTACTACTTCCTCAGCAGGAACATTACGTTTGGAATAGTAACCATGAGAAGTAGTATTGACACCTCCATCCAAAACAACAACAAAGCACGCCAGAACGGAGGCCAGGCTTTATGTAAGAGCCATGTTGTCCCGGGCCTCTAATCCAGCAATCTGTGTTTGGGAAATCTTGTTTTCACAGCAGATTATCCAAAACTGGTTCCTGAAAGTGAACACACAGCTTTCTCTACAGATCTCTGTGAAATTGCTCTAAACAGGAAACCAGACATTTTGATTTAATGACCCCCTTGGATGTTAACTTCTCTGTGATGTGTTGTGATTTAGCTCTGTCTCACAAAAATAAACACTGTGGTTCAGGTTAGAGGTGAGGGCAGTCTATAGGACCATGCCGGTCAGGATTAAATCCTTAGAAAAACCGTTAAAAACAGACACAAGAGGAATATTGGAGACGTCCCAGGTGGGATACACATGACGAAGTAAAGTGTGTTCATGAAGCTCCAAGTTACAGCAACAGATATTTCACACATCTCAGTCTGGGCTTGGTATCCTGTACCGTATGTTGGCGCCCAACAAAAGCACCTTTTACTCCTGCTTGAGTAACATTTACTAAAATCGACAATTTCCCAGCTGTGTATTAACATTCATATATGACTGAAGTTGTAGTTTAACAAATTTATCCTAATGTAGCAGGTGGAAATGCCTCTGGGGCAGGTGGTCTGGCCAGACCTGTAAATCGTTGCACTGACAGTGACTGGCTGGGCAATAACGGGCACCTGTCGAAGAGCCGTGGGTTTTCCTTCTGGGCTTTGTTGAACACAGAGCAAACGAGAGTAAACTGAGCTGACAGTCACCTGCAGCGAAATGAGCGCGACTGCAGGTGTTCCTGCTGTGTTGTTATGTATGATCATTGTAGTGTGAGTGTGTGATTATTGTGATCCAAGTCTTTATTATTCTTCCTCTGTACGTTTCTTGTCTCTAGTATCTACCAGTCCTAAACGCTTGCAGCCAGAAGCATGGTTCCAAAGCCAAAATGTTAAGCATGTTGAGGAGATATGTGCTATGACTCTTGGTGCAGATTTCTGTTACGGCTGGTTTCATATGAATTTTTTTATGATTTTTTTTGGGTGGTTTTCTGTTGAAAATGAGCAAAATCTGATGAAACCTGATGAAACTTGATGGTTGGATCTCAAAAACTATAAAGGCTACAAGACCTGGTGAACAGCTTCCCCATACTTCAGTGCCTAACATACTCAAAAATGGTAGTGATAGCGCCACCATGCGGTGAGAAATGAGCTAACAAATATTGCAAAATGTTTTGACTGATATCTCGGCAACCGTGAGGCGTTGAAGAAAAATTCCCAGTTTCGAGTTTTTAGCAAGACATACTTTTTTACATCTTTTATCCAAGCTTCACCAAACTTGGAACATACGATGTCTGTTCGACCCCGAACACTGTCCACATGTTTGATCTGAGATATCAGGTGTTGTATTTACATGACTGGCTAACAAACTTTTGTGGGTGTGGCCAGATCAATTCAACCTGCTATAACTCTTGAATGTTCCATCCAATTGCAACCAAATTGGCTCAAGTGTACAGACTGAGACCACAAATAAGAATGCCAAGTTCCGTGCAGTTCCGCCACTAGGGAGCGCTATAGTGAAGAAAAAAAAATAGCTGGATACAAATCGCTACTTCTCCCAGATAGTGATGGCTAGACACATTGTTCCACTTTTAAAATGTCTAACATGATGACGCCATATTAGCTTGTAAACAGGTTGTTGATATCTCTTTATAATAATGAGTAATTCATTTTTTTAATGAGCAGCGCATAAAACTACTATTATCTCAAAAACTGAAATTAAACGTGACAGCCAGCTGACCACCAGTGAAACGCTTCAGATAGTCAAAAATTGTTGTAATAGCGCCACAATGTGGCCAGTTACAAAACTATTTTGTATGTTATTTAGAATGAGTTTGCTCTTTTATGGCTGTTCAGGGTGATGTGACCTGCATTCCTGCACCAGTGTTGCAGAAAAGTGATATTGTAAGACTGAGGACACACGCATTTTCCTCAGGAAACACAGATGTTCTAGTTTTTGTCTTTTCCGACCGTTGAGGAGATTAAATAAATAAAAGTGTTTGTTGGAGCGCCAGGTGTCTGGGAGGTGTCTCACCGTGATGTAGCGGTGGCTGCTATTGGACCGCTGCGATGAGGTACAAGCTTGTTTACATTTCAGGGTTCTCACTACCCATCTTGTATTTGGTATAGATAACGTGGACTGTGATTTCATGAATTTGTGTTTGCAGTCTGTGTGTACTCATTATTAAGACAGCAATTCAATACACAGTCAGCTCCTGGACTGACCCTGGTACTGAACCTCCAGACACAAACTGTAAAAGTGACAGAGTTCACAGCCACAGACCATATCAAAATATATACAATATTAGCTTGAGGTGGAGAGTCTTCATTCACACCAGATCAGAGAAACATATATACATTTTCAGGAGCTACTTTAATACACAGCAACAGGCAAATTCACTTGACTCCATCATTTCCCTTCACTCATCTTCTGTTTTCTATTCATGCAGCAGTCTTGACTGAGCCTGAGTCTGCTTTACTTGACTATGAACTGTGTGTGAACACTCGTGTGTGTGTGTGTGTGTGTGTGTGTGTGTGTGTGTGTGTGTGTGTGTGTGTGTGTGTGAAATTAAAGATTCCGTTAGTCATGGAGGAACTATAAAGTGTCTGTTTGAAAACTTGAGTGAAGTGTCTCAGTTGTTCAGGACAGTCTCTGTTAAAGCTAAAGATTAAAGCTGAGGAAAGTGTGAACCCAACACAACTAATTCTCCGGCTTAAAATTTTACTTCTGCCTCAGCAACCTCCCCTGACGCTCCCTCCACGTCTCCTCCTGTCTCCCTAAGCTGGTGTCACTTCCTCTCTCCCTGTGTCTGTGACTGTCTGAGTGGAGGCAGGTGTGCTGCAGTCAGAGCAGAGCCACACCAGCTGCACATCATCATTGTAATCAAGCCCTCTACAAGCACCCAACTCTGCCACCACCACCCTGCTTCGGTCATGCCATGTACACACTACAGGACTGATCAGCAACAGGGGGTCACAAATTACAACACTTTTCACACTTCTGGATTTGGACTACCCGATAGGTCCAGATATTTAGCCTGCTAGATATCTGTAGGGCGTCTGCGGTACATTAGCGAGTCTCTTGGATCGTGTCTTTGGACAGTTCACAAATAGCGAGCGAATGCTGAGTTGCCTCAGATCTGGGGCTTTTTTCTCAGCCATCTCCAAAAACTGTCGGGGAGTGGGAAATCAGAGCTAAAAGCCTGTAGTGTGAATTTAGCTTTAGTCTACGATTTTGGCATCTTCTGTTTCCTTGCAACTTGCTATTCTGCTTCAGCCCGTTACCTGTTGCCTGGATCCTGACCTTTGTCTCCTCTCCCATGCAGTTCTGTTCGCTCTGTCTCCGGCCCCTGGCTCCTCGTCTTGTCTCCCTGGCTCCCCTCATGGTCCTCGTGTTTCTTCCTCCCAGCTCTGAGGGTCAAGCCTCCATTATCTAAACAGCCATCTCCCAAGACAGCACCATCATTTCCATCACCATCTTCAGTAAATCCCCTTGCCCACCCCTTGTCAGAATATGCACCTGGGTTCACTAGTTCAGAGAAACAAAGTACAACTTCTCTTTTCTCTGTTACACATTAATTTATTCTCTCATTCATTAACTTTAGTTAACCAGGTGAGTTATCTGAGAGAAAGTTCCTAAAATCAATTCAAGGCCAAATACAAGACGTGTTTCAGGTCAGTTCCAGTGAGTCAAAGACTCAGTATTATGTAAAGCACTGATTTAAAAACAACAGAGCAAAGGAGTGTGATTTTCTGAAGATGGTGAAAACAGACTTAACACCCAACAGTGGCAGATTCAGGGGCATTCATATATAGAACAGTGTCATCTGCATAGACATGTATAGCCCAATACTTGGAGATACTATTTTTCTATTTTCTCTCTAGCTACTAAATGCTCCACTGTGTTCACCAGCTAGTCTCTGACTGTGTCTGTCTGTTGTTTGCTGCTCAGCAGGTAGTGGACGGTAGCTTCTTACAGTTTTTATTCTGAAAACAGCTGCCTGCTGCGGCCAAAAACTATAATATGATTGATTCATGTTGGTTTTATCGGTATTGTTTTTTTAACATTTTAATGTATCGTTACAAAATATTGGATTTTCTTGTTAATGTTTATTTTCATTTTTTTTCTGGCCTAATAAATTTTAATCCTGTTTTTAAAGCACTTTGGGCTTCATCTTTATATAAAGGTGCTATGCAAATAAAGTTATTAGACAAAACAAAAAAAAATGCAATATGTGTGCAGTTAAATAAAGTCCATGTCATTATACACTCCACATTGACAGAAATATAAAGGGGTTGGGGAGATGATGAATGTAAATAGAGCCCTGGGGAAGCCTTTAGCCAGATATTTCATGTTTTTTATGATCAGCTGCTTAAACCTAAGTTATGTGAATTTTCTGATATTAACACTGAATAAATAACCTGTTGTGTTTTGTTTATAAACAAATCAAGTCGACAGATCAAGGTCGTCTATGTAGGGTGGAAGTTATTCCGTCTCTAAAGACTCATCAACTCAGACTTTGTGACGGATGAACAGTGACCTAGCGTCAGTCTGACCTCCGCGGTCTGGATGTGGAAGTGCTGCAGCAGAAGTTACTGTCAGCTTCCGATTCCGTCATCACACTCATCATTTCTGTCTCTGTCGTCGAAAGAAACTGATCATTTAACACAAACCTGAAACGCACGATGCTGCCGAACAGCAGAAACATCAGAGAAGCTGACAGAGGTCAGCGGGCGGAGGCTCGCCGTCGGCCCCTGTAGACGGACCGCTCCGTGTTTAGTGAGCTCTGATTGACCCTTTGTCGGCCCTTTGTCGGCCCTTTGTCGGCCCTTTGTCGGCATGCTGACCAGAATGTAAAGGATTTAATGGAGATTTAATTGGGCAGAGATTACGTCTGAGTTTGTTGTTGAGGCAGCTGATCAGAACACAGAAGACGCCTGTCTGTTATAACTGGACTAAATTTAATTGAAAAGTTGAATTTTAACGTCATTTCATGACTTTATTTCCAACATGTAAAAGGTTATACAGGATTCTCTGGGCAGATTTTTTATAAAAAGTGCTTAAAAAGGGAAATCTTCTACATCCATCAGAGTGTTAAACACAAAAGCTAGATGTGAACTATGGATCTAGCATGAAAACAAACTGCAGGGGCAACAATCTTCGTCCCGTTCAACTGAGTTTTTTCTTTTAACATCTCTTCATATGGTGTTTACCAACACAGATAACAGTATGGTGACAGGAACTTTGTCTAAGTTCCAGCCGTAGCAAAACCCCCCTTTCCTGTAAAACTCCTCTGGGGACAAATTATTGGGACAAGGTTGTAGCCAAAAACACATGAATTGAAATACATTAAAATCTTCAATAGTATTGAATAAATAACATGGTTAATGTTGTGGGTCAGATTTAAGTGACTATTAAAGCAGGAAAGTCACATGACTGGATAATTCTGAATTTAAAATTCTCAAAATCTCTCTAAAATGAAATGGTATTATTTTTATGGCCAAGCATCAAAAACACAAAGCCATGCAAATCTCATAATGACTAAAATCGAATATTAGAAAGATTGAATAGTCATTTTAAGCTGTAATTATTATTATGTAAATATCATTAAAATCAAAATAAAACTAGTTCCCTTTGCCAACTGTTTCCCTGATATGATGTGTAGAACGAGAAACCAACATGTGACCATGTTGTGGTCCTAAGAGAGCAACTCAGATTCTGTGTAGTGGGGCATTACGTCGTCACAGAAATTATAGATCCACAGGGTCTTTGTTCTGGAACTTTCAGTCATATCACATGGTCTTCCTCTCAGATGAAATTGCCCAGTTCATTTAAATCCTTAATTTTTTTTAAATTAACCGTGCAATTAAATAAATAAGACAACATTGGTAAAAATGAAAATTTTAACATTTAAATTTCTGTGACAACGGGGCAAACTCCATCTGCTGAGGAAGATTTTGTGATAAGATCGAAAGCTCCAGAACAGCTACTGAGTGGACTTTGCGGTGACTGTTTTTGTCATCTGTTGTCACCAAGGTCAAGACCACCACCACTGCGGTGCCCTTAAGCAAGGCACTCATCCCCCACCTGATCTGCCTAATGGGCCGCAGCTCAGACTGTGGTTGTTTAACATTTAATTATGGCCTGATTATCCCGAGTAGAACAATATCACACTGACGTGCTGCTTGGTGAAATAACATGGGTAATTTACCATCTTCTCTTACAAGTTTCCATTTGAATTTTAATTATGTCCTCCACATGGTTGTACAGGGCAGCTGGTGTGAACGAGTGTAAGGTTCATCTTACACACACGTGAAGGTTAAATTAAGTTTTTTTTAAACTAAGGGTTATACTATGCAAACAGGAATTTTCATCCATTATTCAATTCAAACACTAATGTGAAGCGAACGAGCTAATATAACTTTTTGTAAAACTGAATCTGGTTTTAAAATAGAGCTGGATTTGACTGCATCTGCTGTTGGCAAATCCAGTCAAAGATTGTGTGAAGTCGTTTCTACATTGTTGTTTTTTTTTTAGCTAGTTTCAAATATATTTACTAAATCATTTGCCCCATTGAACTGAAGAAACGTGTTCACTAGTAAAGACACTACTAACGTGTAAATCTACTACGTAAATTTGACCGCAAAACCTATAACGTGTTTCAGATTAGCAGTGTTCATGCAGTGTTGGGTGAGTGGGATATATCTGATCATGCTAACATTGCTGATTTTAGCTCATTTATCAAAACAATATTGACAGAAAGTTTTGTAATCTGAGGTATGTTGTGCTATTCAAATAGAGCATTTGTTCTGACAGAGAAAGTGTATTTAATACAGATAGCTCACGTCTGGCTGATACAGTCGTCTTGACCAGAGGCTGGTGCTCCGAAGCCAATTCAACAAACCCAGGATACCTTTTATTATCTGGCTTCACTGAGCCCGACGACCATGGCTCAGTGAAGTGACCGTCGCTAAGTGGCCACAGGACGGCAGTTATCAGCTCAGTAAGTCAACCCAGGTTTTCCTGAACGCGTTCACAGACTGTGCGAATGCCTAAGTTAACAGGCTCATAATACCACTGCCCATCGTTAGGACACAAGTACGTCTGGCTATAATTAAACGTGTGTATTCCATTAAATGAATGTGTTGTCTTCTTATGGCGCGTGTGACAGTTTTAGCCTCGTTCTTTCAGCTGCAGCCCCGGTGGTGTCAAATAAAAAATACATATAACAATGTAACTGAACGCAGTAAGTAGACTGACTTTCATTTTACAGGTAAAACGTGTACAAGGCTTCAGAGCCTCGTCAATATACGATGAGATCAGTAGACGAAATCACAGTGACAGGAAAAAAAATGAGATGAAGAAGACAGGAGGACCAGGCCCGGGACCAGGCTCCTACACAGGAGTCCAGTCCCGCTGAGGAGCTGGACCTCTGCGGTGATCAGGGTCGCTCATGTAAGAACCATCAGGGAAAGACAAAGGGCTTTGCCAGACTCTGATCGCTCTAGTCCTCCTCAGAGACCCTCCCAAGAGCCGATGGCTACGCTCATTTCCGGGAGATCTGATTGGTCAGTAGGCGGAGCTTTTATACGCGTTAATCTGTTATCTCGAACGCACCTGACCTGCTCCGGAGCAGAACACCAGGTCAGGTGTGCAGCATAAGTTACCGTGGCGATGTACACCGGTAAGAGGTGAACCACCGTCGTAACCCTGGAAACCCAGGGTTAAACCTGAGGTTACCACAGTAACCACAAATCCTGCTTCGTAGTACAGGTGTCTGGTCAGAATGGTACCAATGCATCCCTACTTCCTGTGGGTCAAACCTTTTTTTAAATTAAATCCTCATTTTGTCTATTTAATTCTTTGTTGTTATTTTTTTCAACATTGTTTGTACGGGTCTTTGTGCAGGTTTTAAGCGATAATGTGATTACGATGAAAATGTGTAGCCTTATCAAATTTTTGTACTGTCTTTCTGTCTGTCTGTTTCTGATATCAGGAGCTGAGGTCTCTTCTTTGTGCAGGTTTTAAGAGAAAATTTGATTAAGATGAGTTGCATCCAGGTGCTACTGCCAAAAGGCATCACCATAGCACCAGTAAAATTCCAGCAGACCCAGTCCTGCTCCTGATTAATGATTGTCGACTATTTAGCTGCAGGTCTGAACTAAAAGCGAGCAGATTAAATGCTCTGCTGGACCTCAACCTTTCAATCCAAAAAAGACAAAAACAGCCGGATGGAAATACACGAGGAAGTTGAGCTGCAGAGTAAACAACGAGGCGGTCCAAGAACAGGATTGTGGTTTGGGACAGGTATTAGTGTCTCAGTCATGGACACTAATGGATTCAGGATCAGAGGCTTTGAGGCTCAGTTGGTGCCAGCGGGCCTGTGACTGCTCAGATTAACTGTTGAGAAATCTTTCAGCAGGATTCCTGTGTTTACTGTCCGAGTGATTTCAGTATGATGAGACCCTCAGTCCTGTCTGACAAGATGGTCATTATTGTTTTTGATTTGATTTGTCAGCTGGGAGACAGCATGGTCATTGAGAGACCCAGGTCAGATCCCTCAGAGGACACCATAACAGAAAGATCCTTTCACATGGTGCTTAACGAGTGCTCACTTAACCCTCGTTAACTCATTAACGAGGGTTAAGTGGAGGGAAGTAGGAGGAGGAGGAGGGAAGTATCCTCGTGAAGATTACTGAAGCACCTCAGCTTACACTTTAGATTAAAGACAACTAACTCGGCAATAATTATTTTAGTTTACACTTGCACAAACTCACAGGGTGCAAAGATGACATCAGAAACTAAACAAAAAGGGAAAAACCTGTAAAACAAATCCACATGCAGAGGAAAAAGACAAGGATCAAAAATACCCTTTTTCAATGAGTTCATAGACTTTAGGGTGCGTGTGTGTGTGTGTGTGTGTGTGTGTGTGTGAGAGAGAGAGAGAATTAATATCTAGTGTGTGACGTAAACTAAAGATCATCAGCACATACAGTACAACAGCTGTTGTTTTTGTCTCCAGCTCTGTTTGGGACTGTTTCCTCTGTAGAAAAAACCAAGGATGTTTCCAATTAATAACCGTTACACGTTATCAGAGGTTTGAAAGTTTACTGGACCAGTAAAGGCTCAGTTATAGCAGTCTTTACAAGTCACTTGATTTGAATGGAATGTGATTCGTGGATTCACTCATGGGGGTGAAATAAATCTGCACAAAGTTCAGCTGTCTGCCTGCAAATTCATGCCGTTGACCAATAACAAACTGCGTTGACGTTGCTGACCTCTGAGGGGACGGAGAGCCGGAAGAGTCCAACATGGAGCAAGCTGTTGTAGCCAAATACCATTTGTAAAAAACTCTTAAACCTGTTACTTATAACAACCTGCAGTTTCCCTAAACTGCTCTTTTATGCATTTATCAAAAAAAAATTATTGACACCCATTTAGTAAACACTGTCCCAACACAACCGTGTCGGACAACACCGTTAGACACGCGAGGCGCTGCTGAGAATGCTCTGAGGGGAATGGGGTATTGCCTCCAGCTAAATGAGGCTGGAGGGGTCATATCTCAAAGGTACGAGATGAGCCAACACTTTGCAGATGTAGAGGTTTGCCTGATCCCGCAGTCGTTTCCTAAAACATGTTGGTTTTCATGTACTTATTCCTCTACAATGCTGGAGGTGCCTCCTGGGTGAGAACGGTCATGAGGCTTCGGAAGAGTCATAGAGGAGGCAGGAGTCTCCATCTACAGCCAGATCCAGGATCTCTTTGTCATTCCAGCTGCAGCACCTCTTGTACTTGGTGTGTTCGCTTCACACCTGCTAGCATTTGAAGGTGCAGTGGCAAAGGTTGAGAAGATGGGTGTGCTGGCACCATTCGTCTGTTTCCTGGATAAACCTGAGGCCACACATTTTGAGGCAGGAAACTTCCTGAGCTTAATCCCATTCATGCAGGTGCACTTTGAGATTGTATGTCCCACTGGAAATGACCTCAAGGCGAACCCTCGCTACCGAAAAGGTGCCTCCGGAGACTGGGGACAATCTGGGGGTATATAGTGACGAGTAGAGTGTCCAGGGGCAGCTTCAGGTCAGTGTGTCACAGGACGATCAAAGTGACGTCAAGGAGCTCAGACAGGGATTTGGGTAACACACCGAGTCTGAAGGTTCCGATGATTCGGAAGATTCAACAATGGATGCAACAAGCTCAGCAAGCTGAACACTCCTACGCCAAGCAAATGCATCGTATAAATTGTGCCCGCACTGGGATAGTGGATCCATCGTACGTGGTTTTGGAAAGCCTGTGTCGGGGAGATTATTTCAAAAGATACGTATAGATTTTAAATTAAAAATGACCATAAATTTGGGCGCTGTCCAACACGTCGGTCCAAAATGTCCCACAGGTGTTCAACTGGGTCGAGATCTGGTGACTTTGAAGGCCAAACTCATCCAACCATTCAGTGACCCCTCCTGCCCTCTGGATGGGGGCACTGTCATCCTGTTTCTCCACTAGTTTTTCAGGATTTTCCTTGAATTTGTCACCCATCTGTATATTTTAATCTGGCTTTTTAACCCACACATATTGATATTTGTCTGAAAACTGCAGTCTCATTTGAACTTCTTTAAACCTTCCTGTCGAAATCTTCCAGTAAAATGTTCATTTTTTTTTACATTTTTTTAATTAAAGACCTTTCGAAGTCTGAAATTTAACTCTGTTGAGACTCGTTGCTGCAGTGACACGTCAAGCATCGTCCCCGCCCTCCTCTGGCCCCTGAACCAGAAGCAGTTTAACATGAGCTCACATGTGAAAAACTGGGCTCACACAGACAATATGTTGTTTACTGCTGAAGCACTAATTGTTAAATGAAGCATACACACTGTGGTATTGTTACTGTTCCTGTTTACTGTGGACATGCGGTGTTTTGACAGCGTCTGAATCGGGTTGTGTCTTCGTGTCACGCCATCCTCGAATGAGAGTCCAAGCACCTCCACCTCCACAAAGAGAGCATTTTTCAGCTGGAGCAAGAAGTATACTTTGCATTGTGACTGAGTGCTGCCTGTTCTGATCACCCCCCAGTTCCCATTTTCAGCCGAATTATCTCTGAATCCTGCTGAAGAAAACAGCTCAAACCAGGTCAGAGTGTTCACATCCAAACAGGAGTCCAACCGAGATCCTCTGACCAGCATCTTCCTCCAAAAGTTCATGTGTTCCTTCTCTATAGCAGGATGTTCTTGTCCACTGTTTGTCCCACTGTGTGCAGGTTTGGTATCAGCTCAGATCAGCTGTGACTCGGTACTGGTTGTGCAGGGTGGGATGCAGGACAAATATTATCTGATAAACAGATGTCTCTTCCTGACAGCGATGACATTCGGACTGGACAGGACATTAAACGGTCTAGCATCTCCTCTGTCTGTCAGCACTGGAGGCCTGAAGTTGCAGAGGTTATCTATGCTTCAGTGTTGCTTGAAAACATAATAGATTACCATGAATCCACCACACTCGCCATCCGTCGAGCCCCAAACAAGGCCTGTGTCATTTTCCAACTTTTACATTATTTTACACCTGGGCAAAACCATATTTACGATTAGTGCGCACTCTGTCTCTCTGTATGTGTCGGTCCTGCGACAGACTGGTGACCTGTGTGCACTCCATTTACTGCTGACCTATGAGGAAATGTAGAGCAGGTGTGTGGCCAGGTAGCAGCTCTGTCAGCTGATGTGCGCTCAGCTGCTCAGAGTTTACCAGCAGGAACAAAGAGCTACATTCCAGTATTCAAAGGAAACCAGTTGCTGATACACAAAGCATCAGACGAACAGACCAAAAATCAAACCCAATCAATGCGGCTTTATTCTTGTTATTTGAAACCCTGATAAATGCAAAAAAGAGTGGTTTATCATCCTGTCACGTGTCAAATTAAATGGAAGTAACAGACTAAAAGTGGCCTGTTTTGAGGTACACATACTGCTTCAGCTAACAGGAGATGTTTTGTACAATCACTCATCTCCGCTCCCTGACACGTAAGAGTGTTTTCAAGTTTCAAAGTTTCAAAGAAAATTGATAAATACAGCAGCGATTCTGCTCCAGGCTCATGTCATGTGTCACTGCATGTGAGATGCTTTTATATAATTTTGGTCTCTGTCTGTGTCAGACTGTGATATCAGTACTACAAAAACTGAGCTGTGGTGGAACAGTAGCTGTTTATCTCCATCAACCAGTCAGCTCATATTCACACAGCAGGAGAGGAGGGAAACAAGACTCTGATTTTCTGGAAAATAATTCAAAGTTTGCGCTGCATTTGGTTGGAAACTTGACTTGTATTTGTGTGACCAGCTTTCTTTTCTCTGACAGACTTCAACCTGTCACTTCTCTTAACGCTATAAACTTATTCCAAAGGTTTTTATACCTTTTTATAATGTTTAACATTGTGTATTTTTGGCCTTCGTGTCACTGCAGCAGCTGTTCTTGAACTATTCCATCTCATTAAACAGGGTTAATATGAGGATTTCCTGGTTTAATTATTTAACTTTTCACCACCCACAGAATATTATCATAATGCAATTCATTTTATAGCGAGACATAATCTCCTAATGATTTACAGTGAATTAGAGTCTTTGAGCTCAAATGGAGCCAAAAACAAAGCTTTGAGATGAAGATGTTAAGATCTGGATTTGCCAGGGTCAGGTGGCCAAACCAACAGTTTGTCCAGTGAAGATGAGCAAAAGCATGGACATGCTGTTACACTTCAACCCTGTCTCCTAGAAATTACATTTCTATACAACTAAACTGAAAAAGCAAATATGTTTTCTAGGACACTTAATGTCGACCAGATCCAGTTTTCTATTAACCTAGAGAGGAAATGTTGTTAGTTTTGGAATCTGACAAGTCAAAGGTACGTTGATACTGAACGTATCAGTAAAATGTTCACAAACAATGTGTCTCTTTCCATCTGTAGCGACTCCAGCATAATTAAACCGGTTTATGGTTCTGTTTAGACTCTCACAGCACCTGGTTCTGGTTTACGAAAGATCCTGTTCTGGTTTAATACAGGAAAATTTCACAGTGACTTCAGACACACTGTCTCAGTGTCTGCTCAAATGTGCTTTATGCATGATTACGTTAGTTTGTTGCTTGTTCAAATTGTTTTAAGCGAACTCTGTGTGTGTGTGTGTGTGTGCGCGCGTGTGTGTGTGTAGTAATTATGACAGGAGAAGAGGAGGAAGTCAGGTGATTTTAAGAGGAGGTCGACAAATCACATACACACACAGAGTTCGTTTTTTCTGTCGCAAAGCGATAGTCGTCGATTTGTTTGTGTAATTGTGACCGTTCCTAACATTTATTGTAACCATGACGACGAAGGTCCGGTACACCTACGCTGGTACGCTCCCACGGGTCGTATCAGAGGGACAACATATACGGTCGTCGAGGTTGGACGACCTATAGAACCAGTGGATTCTTTGTTCCAGTCTTGGATTTTTTTGTGCTGATTACTTTCTAGGTCGGTGGAAGTTTAGTCTGTTGTGTGAAGAAGGTGGTTGTTTTCATCGTCGGATGTTATGATGAACCTTGCGCAGTGTGTAGGCTTCTTACATAAATATATTCAGATGTTTGCAGAGCAGAAGCTGTTGATTCTCAGTGAGTGTGACAGTGTGAGTTTCACATCACTAAGAGTGGTTTGACTCAGTCTGAATGTCAAAGTGCTGGATTCGTGCAGTTTAATGCTTCACGTTTCGTATTTCGTCTCTCTGGGTCTCCTCACGGATGGACAGGTGAGTCTGTAGTAAACGGTCTGATCTCAGTGCAGTTCAGGTACAGCGTGTGCTCTGTGTGTATCTATGGAGGATGAATGTTGTGTTCGTGTCTGTGATGGGTCATCCAGAAGTTTTCCCCTCGGAGGTAAAAACACCACTTATATAAAAATCTCATGCTTCAGCCACATGATTTGCACAGATACAGAATCAAGAGACTCAACTTTGTTCTTCATCTTCCACTGAAAAACTAAAACCTCCAGTGGACCAGTTAAACTCTGCCAGCCTGATGATCAGGACAAATTCAAATTTTTATCTTGAAACTTTTGTTCAGAACAAAAAAATAAAAATTGACAATTAAGATTTCTTTCTTGCTAATAATGAATTAATTAATGACTTTAGGTGCTTAACTGACTACATGCAGACACATCTGATCAGGGATTTGAAAGAAGTCAGTATCAAGAATTGGATTTGATCAAATTGAACTCTTTGTAGTAATAAAATAAGATGACTGAACAGGTCGAGGTCCCCTCCTGGAAGTGGTCTGTCTCTTAGCCAAAAAATACTGCATTCAAAAACTTAATCAAGTAAAATTACAAAAGTATTTACAGAAAAATGTACTCATCATGCAGAGTGCACCCTGTCTCCTGGAAATTACGTTTCCATATGACTGAACTGCAACAGCAAATATGTTTTGTAGGAAACTTGGTTGCAACCGGATTAGCTTTTCTATGAACATGAGGAAATGTTGTTAATTGACATATTTGACGAGTCACAAATACGTTGATACGGAACTTTACGGAACAGTAAAATGTTCACAGACAACGTGTTTGTTTCCAACTTGTAGTGACTCCAGCATCATTAAAACTGGTTTACGGTTCTGTTTAGACTCTCACAGTACCCAGTTCAGGTTCTGGAAAGATCCTGGTCTGGTTTAATACAGAAAAAGTTCACAACTTGTTTACTTACGTTGAACCAAAACCTCCACCTTTCCTGAACCTTAACCAAAAGGGCTGTTGTTGCCTGAACCATATACGCATAAACCATAGACAGGACTCTGGATGTGAACCTGGTCTTTGGAGACACAGTCCTGATTTTTGTACGACCTCCATCCACCTCAACCACCTCCTCTGCTGCCGTTAATAAATAAGTGTACACCAAAAAATGTGTTTCCTCTGAACATGGTAACTAATTCAATTATAACGAGTATATTAATGATGAATGTTAAAAAAATAAAGAACGAGATCAATAATCATAATCCTCATCATGACAGATTGGACATATGTATACATGAATAATATATAAGGTAATAATAGACATGATGACAGATGTAATAGTACGACAATACTCATACAATAACACGTATAATTAATAATACTTCAAAAAACTACAATACCAAGAAGAAGAAGAATTAAGTGGTAATAATTACTGTCATCCCCTCAGTTACTACATTAACTACAGTAGAAAAAAAAACTAATCATCAAGGGAAAGCCAAACGTGCAGGAGAGAGTCTCCATTTCAATGAACGGTATAAGAAGAAAAACAAAGCAAAAATACATGTACACATGTACAAGTACGCGACGGATTGATATGTGAGCTACATTAATTCCATGGCTCTGCAGGAGGATACTAAAATGACAAGAGAAAGACACAGCAACCAAGGTAAGAGGAAAAGGATGAGGAAAGGATGGAGGGAAAAGAAGAGAAACCACCGAAAGCCAGATGGCAAAGAAAAATGTGTGCGTGATGGAAAATTGGGCTAAGGAGGCAGAACTGATTGTGACTGAAAGAGTGTGTGTGTGTGTATGTTTGTGCATCACTTCATTGTGGATTGGAGATCAGGCAACAGTGGAGGTTCATTTATTGATGACTGCAGACCAGGTGTTATTGAAATCCGCTGTTTTATAGTTGAGGGAGGTGTACATTTTTTCCAGGGATATACAATGTATTAGGAGATTCTTCCACTGTATGATGTTTAAGCTATTTTTAGATTTCCAGTGTGACAGGACAGTCTTCTGTGAGGAGAAGTGCTGACAGGTCGTCGTGAGGTTTTCATGGTGGCAGGATGGCAGCGGCTACTGACATACACAACCAGCAGCACAGCATCCAGATTTTGGCAGAGCTCTAGAGTTAATCTTTACCTTTACATAATTCTACCAAAAAGACCAAGTGAATGTTTACATTCTGCTCAGACCACTTTACCACACTCAAAAGAAACAAACCGCAACCCAACTCCTCTCCAACTCCCCGACCCTCCTCCTCTCCTCGGTCCATTTGGTTTGTCCCAACAAGGCTGACTGAGCACACCAGGCCCTTGTCAACAACATGGCTGCGCCTCCATGACAGTGCTGATCCCAGGAAATTACCTAGGAGAGAAAGAGTGATCAGAAACCAACAGGAAACGATAGTAAACAAAAACATCTCCTGACAATCAATCCAACTGATGAATCAATCAGCTAAATAGGATCCATCATAGCCGATGAACACATTAAAAAGAACCAGTAAACAAATACCTGGAATTAGTAACCGATGTCTGAGTGCAAGTATGTATTTGGGAATGTGTGTGTAGGGACTGTGCACCTGTTGAGTGAGAGGATGCCTGCAGCTCCCTCACAGTCGCAGAGGATGCAGACTTCCGGGGATAAAGAGATGTGGCAGTCCAGTAAGCCAGTCACCTGATCTGTAACTCTGAGCCACAAGTGCGTGATTGGTCAGCAGTGCCGGGTGGCATGCAAGTTAGTGTCAGGTGTGTTTCGTGAACAGTACGTGCAACTGTCGGATCCAGTTAATTCCTTTTTGTGTGTAAGACACACGGTGTTTCCCACAGGTTGAGAATTTACTTGTGCTGGTGCGCGGCGCGGCTTGTGTCTGGTGTGCCTGCTGAGACTCATTCAGTTTAGAGGGGGAGAGTGTAACCCGGATTATTTTCTGCAGCAACAATTTACCAATGTTCCCTGAACGCCTCACATGTGGACATCGGTAGATGCTAGCTAGGCGGCTCCTGTCACTGCGGAGCACACAGCTCAGACAGGCGTGTGGCCAAAAATGAGTTAGTTTGAAAAGAGTGAAACACGGTGATCTAAGTAAAGGCCTACCTGAAGTGAAACGAGTGATTTTGTCTACCCTGGCGGGTCTTAATCTAACTGGGCGGGCTGCCCGAGTAAAGCCTACGTATGGGTGGAACCGGTTCCCATCCCTAAACGAGGACTGGCCTGCAGAGACCTGAGCTCTGCAGAGGAAGTCTGTGACACACTGACCTCAATCTGCAGCTCCATTGTTCACTGTGTGCCGCTAAGTAGACCAGACCAGAGTCCCTGCGTGCAGAGCAGCTCCCACCGCTTTATCCTCACGCTCTGGAGTAGGTCAGATGACCCCCCCACCATGTTGTTCTCTGTCTGTCATAAACTTTTCTTCCAACATTCTCCTTAATAGTTTTGTAACATAACAGCCCTTGAGCTGAATAATGCAACAATATATAAAAATATAATCACATAAATGCCCGATCCTTCACTAATATTTGGTTGCAGAACCTGAGGCAACAGTGACAGCCTCTAAACATTTCTTGTAGCCATCCAGAAGATTCTAGCACCTGTCTGCTAGTAGTTTCTGCCAGTCTTCCATTGCTATGTGTTGAAGCTCTTTTAAGGTTTGCAGGTGTCATTTTTTGAATGGCGGATTTCAGCTCTCTCCAAAGGTTTTCAATGGGATTTAGGTCAGGACTCATTGCTGGCCAGTTCAAAACAGTCCATCTTTTCCCTTTCAGCCAACCATTGTTTTGTGTTGCTGGATGTGTGCTTTGGGTCATCGTCTTGCTGAAAGACCCAAGTCTCAAACCTAGTCTTCTGACACCGGGAAACACATTTTGCTCTAAAATGCCCTGGTAATCTTCTGATTTCATCATTCCTTTGATCGGTTCAACACACAGTTATTAGTCTGTCAACGTACCTGCAGCAGTGAATTTCGTGATGAAAGGTCAGAGGGTTTATCTGGGTCAGAATCAGAGTGTGACGCTGTGACTATTCCTTGGAAGCAGCACATACCAGTGCATACCAGTACAGACCACTATGGACCAAAACAGACCAAGCTCAGACAGTAGAGCACTGAGTAAAAAGGTCTTGTGTTGTCGCTGCTGGTTTTTGTTCAATTCAGCTTTAAGTTCTAAGATCCAGTTTAAGTGTGATGCAGTTTTCTCCAGCATAAAACGGACACCAACTGTTCTGTCTTTGTGTGAGAAAGGGAAGAAAAAAGAAACTGGAGATAATGTGGACGGAGAAAAAGAAAGAAAGGAAAGAGAAACAGGAGACGATGGTGGGGGGGGGGGGCGCAGAACACACAGCAAAGACCCATCAGAAGGGATCGCGCTCGTTGGGCAGGGTTGCTGCGCAGTGGGAGGTGGATTGGTTGATTAATGGCTTGATTGATTTAAGTGCCCTGCACCACATGGTGCGCCAGGTGTTTGGACTTAGAAGACACTAAACAACCACGATGATCACAAGACGGTTCATGATGAACGAAATTCACAAAATCCAGTTTGCATGAATAAATTGTTTGATTATGAAGGATGCAGGGTACTCTTCTTTAGCCAGTATAAATATAGTATAGTATATATTCATGTCAAAACAGCATAGAGACAGACCGAGCGGTAAAAAGTATCAATCTGCAGCGTCTTGAAGCAGCAGTAAATACGCCAATGTGCAAGTAGGCCTAGGCTGCGGAAACAGACCTACTTTGGGCCTATAAATAGTGTCATCAGTCACTGATTATTGGATGGCATGGTTCCCAATTACCATAATTGATAAGTGAATAACCAAGTCTTTTACACAAACATGACTTGTGACTTTGCTTCAGCCTTTTGATTTGGAATGACTTGATATCATCCCCAAATCCAAATATCAAAGTTTATGTTGTTTGTTGTTAATCAACTAGTCAATTTCCCAACAACTTTCAATGAGTTCGACAACTCCTGAGCAGGAAGAAAGTACGTCTGGCAGTGCTATACAGCCTATTATCACATTCAGGCAATAAAACATTACAGTAAGCAGACGCCTCGTTTTTTATCTTTCGCTGGTTCGAATGACACAACTCAAGTGTGAATCTGGCAGTTTAGTTGGAATATGGCATTTAATTTGGTGAGGCCGCACCATGAGCTGTTAAGGACTTAAAAAACAAAGTTTTGCACTTGACTTGGGACTTTGGCTTTAAGTTTCCACATCACACTGTAGTAGTGTCATGATGGACTCTGACTGGCTCCAAACTAGTTGTGATTTCATAAATCCTGCAGCTATATCCAGGTGTTAAACTGAGATTTAAGGTGAGTTTATTGAATTCCGAGAAACTCAAGACCCAAAAGCACATGAGAAATAATGATGGTAAAGAGTAAAGAGTCTTTACTGGAATGTTGAAGAAAAGCACACTCATGGCAATGAGCCAAGACAACCTGACCACTGGTGAGTGGAAACGGAGGAGTACATACAGAGGGGATGATTAGGTAAATGGGAACAGGTGTGTGCAGGGTTGAGGCGGCCAGCTGGCAGATCGGCATGACTGGGTCTGAAATGACATGAGAGTTAGTGACAATGAAAACATGGAACTGGCAGAGACATAAGTGGAATGTGAGAACCATGACAGAGCTCAGAACACATTATTATGCACAATGAAGTCCACGACATTGCGGTGGATGAATTAAAACTTGATGTGGTGAACCCTGCTGAGTCCTGTCTGGTTTAGACAACAAACACACTTTGGTTCATGTCGTCGTGATTTCAATCAAATATTAATAAACACATTATGTCTCTTCATTATGTTATTGTCTCTTCATTGTAGATTTTTTCTGAAAGAAATAATACAGTAATATATAATAAAGTTACATTGTACACATTACACAGTGGGAGAATCTGGGAGTTGACAGGGGCCTAGCACCAGCAGTTCTGTCGTCGCCCTCTACAGTCAGGTCCTGGTCGTGTCTGTGGCCTCAGCTGCCCTCGCTGTGAGTAAGAGAGTCTGTAACTCTGAAGCAGCCAACATGTGCACCAAAACAAACAGCCAATAGTGTCACAGTCTGTATTTAGGCAGTTCTGGAAATGCAGCACAATGGATTTTTGGAGCAGCCCGGCTGACTGAAGATGTGGTGCTTTTTCTGCCAACCTGCTCTTGGCTCAGAGATGCCAGTCTGTAATGGGCCACTTTTATTCAGAGTGAGCTGGAGGCATGTTTGGCACAACGTGCTGCAATCAGACCCAGCTCAACCGGGCGGCAGTGAGGCACAGGAAAAATGTTTTTCTGGACGTGAGAGGTCTGCTGTGGGACAATTTTGTCCTGGGAAGGACAGAAAGACACCTACAGAGAGGAGCTTCATTACATCAGAGCAGATTTTTATCTAATTACACTGTGCACATGCGCCAACCAGGCATGCAGCTTGTTGCAGTTGCTCCATCTCATTTTCTCATTTTTCCAACTTTTTAGCTTTCTTCGTTTTGTCGTACTTTTTAAAATTTCAACATTAACATATTCAAGCTATGTCCTCTCCAAACATGCTGGTAGACAGAGTTCTGGTCTGCTTTACTTTGTAGTGAGTGTAGTTTTATGTGTTTCAATGTGTTTCAAAGAGACATTGCTACAGGAAGATACCCTGAATCTCATCACTACCATCAACAACTTTCAGGCAGACAGGAAAAGGAACGTCTCTGCAGCCCAGACATTGATCTGTTAGCCATGGGGCTATGCCCATGCTCCATTCCCAGGGAGTTCTCACACGCCATCTTGGTTGTTGTTTACATCCATCCCTCAGTTAACCCAGCAACCACATGTGACGTCATTCACTCTGTTGCTG